>NC_060254.1:3068027-3402041 GCF_921293095.1 Ischnura elegans | reverse complement strand
TGATATTTGTTTCTAAACAGAGTTTGGTACAGAATTTGATAGAAGAAATACACAATGATTGGTAGCCAAGAGGTAGATGTGAGTCTCTGTTCAGTGCTGACATCGAGTGGAAAATCAAATTCAATACTAAGCATCTAGTTGATCTCGTTCGTCGATCCCCTTGCCTTCTCCTTCCTTCATTTAAATCTTTCTAATCGCAGGGCATTATGCTTTGTCAAATGGGAAGTTATACAATTAAAGTGAAGTCTTTGGACACCCACAAAGAATATCCTGGAAGCGCGAGGAGGCCTAGGGAAATCAACTGACCACTTGAATATGTGTAGTTCAGACGCCTGCGGCCTAGTTCGATTCGACCTCTACCCGCACCTATGCAAACCAACCATCGGGTTAAATCACAAAGTAAGTGAGAAATATTTTATGCTTAAATAGTTTAAATTACTTAAAATAATGATATCTAGTGATTTTTCCGGGTATAGTATCTAGTGATTTATCCGAGTATCTAGTGATTTTTCCGGGTAACTGGAACGTTGGCGAAATAATGTCCTACAAAATGGATAAACGCGGAAGAATACCCGGAAAAATCACTAGATATCATCTTAATCTCCGCGGAAGCCTACTTGGAAACTTCATAAAATAATCCATTAATAATCTTTTTTAATTCAAGACCATAAAAGTGGGCCATTGCAAGCTTTTATATCTTCCTTATTTCCGGAGATATAAGTCCTAATGCTTTCGTCACTTCAGTGAGTCACTTCAGTAAAATTTCAGTTTTACAACATTTATATATTTAACATCACGTTAGCAAAAATTCATGAAGACCCTTAAAATTGGATTTATGAACCTATTTATAAAATTGGATTTATGGGGGTCTGATAAATTAAGTGAAGCAAAACAAACAAGCAACACTAAATAAATAAACTCATATTTCACGTATAATTTCGCTTACATGATCGCCTCATCCGCACTTTTTGCAATTAAAAGAGGCAGGGGAAATGGAAGAGGGATTTTGTAAGGAAGTCTTCTGACGGCGGTCCAAACTGCTCAAATTTATTATGCTATATCAATAGAAGGAGTTTTTATGGAATTTTTGGTAAGACGTTGTGAGAAATATCCCTGTAATCGACCCCTTGTTAGAAAACCAATTACCAGAATACCATATCCTCAATATTCTGGCAATTGGTTTAATATTCATACTTATTGAGACTTTTTTCCATACTCCGTTAATAGGCTCGAGGAAACTCTAGGGGCTATACCACTATGACATTGCTGTGATTTAACGTAACTTTTATTAACTATTATTTACATACCTCTATGACATTGCTTTTATTAACGTAAGTCAAATTGAACTAGGTGCTTTACTATCTATGATTCCTCGAAAACTAAGAACCATTTCACATTAGATTTCATTTTCTATTTCCATTGCGCTTTGATGTTAGAACGCGATCTGGCGGTGACACTTGGGTAATATCCGATGTTAGTATATTTACGAGCGGTGTTCAATAAGTGTATGCAACACAATTTTTTCTGAAACAGGTGTTATTTTATGCAGCATTCCAATACACCATGTTATGCCCCAATTTTTTAGCTACACAAGGATATTTTTCAATGCATCCTCCTTTCAATGAGATATCAATGGCTTGACGATACCCTGAAGGGAAGGTCTGTATGCCAGCAGGGTACCATTCCACTGGTCCTAGTCGGAGCTAACGTCGTACTGAATCAATAATTTATTCATCATCCCATTAGCGGCGGTGATTGAAAACGCGTTGCCCAACAACTTAACGTGTTTTTTTCCACTTCAAATGAATTTAATGTATTAATTTACATAATATACATAGTTACGATAAAGTTCATCAATTTAATCTTTCTGATACATTATTTTTAATGTTTCCTGATTTTATTTGATGCTTTCTGATACATTTTCATTTTTTTCGGGGATTAAATATACAAAGATGAAGAAGACATTTTTTAATATTAGCCAATAAGGGTTTAGAATCATTTCCCACTCCAGAAACTAATGAGCTTAAAGTCACTGTAGACATGCCGAAAGCCTCTATGAATATTTGAGATACCATGGTATTCCGCCTAAAGAAAAACGCACCCCCGTTATAAACGCCATTTTAATAGCTCCGTATAATGCGGTTGTCCATCAGAAGTCAATGAAATTACACGAGACGAAGCGAGAATGTTCGTAAATTATTTCTCAAGAAATGCCAATTGTTTTCAACCAAATTTGGCCGTGAAACTCATTTTTTTGTTACATTATTTACTGAACTCACCTCGTACAATTTGAAATATTGCTGAAATGTGAAAAAACTCTGTACAGGCTCTAAATTTTTGGCTAGTTTGGTTTCAGACGTCAGCGTGGATTACGAGGCGTGTTTGGAGTCGGGACAGAAGAATGAGGAAACCGTTGCGTGGCGTTGGGTTTTTTAGACGGGACCACCACCAGACTCTGCGGCTTGACTCGAGATATTCATCAGCGTGACTGCCCCAGAAAGAAAGAAAGAAAGAAAGAAAAGAATCGGACGATGAATCCTCCAACTTTAATTTTTTTAGAGAGGAAAAGGTGAGAAAGCCAACATTCTTGGGTTGTCTCCTGCTCGAGGTGACTGAGAAAAAGAGAGAAAGAGTATATTTCTTTACCCCGAGATTTATACGGAAATTTCCTGTAGACGTGGTAAGTAGGAGGTGAACTAACGCATTAACGACGCATTTTCCAAAATGAACCCATCAAGAATGCATTTGGAAATGTTATTATACAAATGCTAGTATAGGGGAGTGAAACTAATCTTAAGAACCTGTAAACACGACTATTAAAACGTTTCCAGTTATTATGTCTTCATTGATGAATAATGTTAACTGCGATTCATTCTGATTATGAGCGTAAACTCTAATATTTTGTTCACTTATATTGAATATGAAAATCTTATTGCTACCATTACTCTGATAAACTCAAAATATTGTGATAAAATACAACATGGCATTTTTGATGATGAATGCACTGACCAAAACCTACAACAAAAACGTAACACTAAGTATAATTGAAAATAAGAAAAAAATGCACTTATTCTATATTTTTATCAGATAATTATGACGCTAACACAAAGTGGAATATTCATTGTATTTCATTTCGCTTGTGAGAAGTGCGTTTCATGTGCAGACATAAAGTAAATCACCAGCTAATGAAAAGTGGGCGGCAAATTTATAAGTGAGGAAGATATGGTTTTAAGTCCTGAATTATGTTTACATCCTAAATAACGATTTTTTCATTGTATTGCGACTTAAAGACTCATTTAAAGACCCCAGGACCATACCCCGCAATACATGGTTAAATGGCCCTAATGTAGGTATATTTGGCAAAATTTAGCCCGAACTTCGGTAAAGTGGTGAAACAGGCTGAAAATTTAGGGAGATGGTCATTGAATGGGCTTCATCAAACACTAAAAAGTCTCAAAAATCCCACTTGGCGACACTACCGCCATCATAAAAAATCGGTCGCTATATTGGATTTTCTACAATTCATTCTTTTCAACGCTATAACTTGTTATCTTAGAGTGCTAAAAACATCAATTTGCTTAAAATTGTTGGTTAGAATGGAGCAAAAAATAAAAAAATATAACACATTTTATGTGTAAAATGACTTTGAGATATCAAAGATAAACTTAAGTAAGGGAGAGTCCGAGATCACTTACAGTAAACTTTCGACCTTTCCTGTTCATCGCATTGAAAAAGAGTGCGAAAAAAGGTTGTAGAATCCATTAAAATGCATCAAAATATTTTTCTTGCAACCCATAATAAATGCCTTTGAGAACATCGCCTGGATTTTTGAATCATTATTTTTGTGTTATCATATCTCTATATAGCAACTCATTTTTATTAAAAATTTCTCAATATTATATTTCTCAACATTTTATGAAAATGAAATTGCAAATGAAAAAAATTAAATGAAATTCGAAAGGCTTTATTCCCCCCTCCGTCATAAGCGCTCCTTTCAATGTGGTACGTACCTCCAAATTTCGGACAAGGAGACTGTGAGAATGGAATCTTAACTGACTTTACTTCTTGAATTTCTTCTTACTTCTTGAACAAAGTGGTGCTTTACATTACTACAATATTTTGCTTATTACGCAATACTATTCTTCTTGCACAACTATACCACGCCTCTGTGGACCAAATTATAAAATTGTCGCAAATAATACCAGGGTTTGTTTGGCGATAGTATCTCCACCCGCGCCTATTCCTTCTCCTATATTTCGCCATTCTTTCTCCACACACTATGAATTGGGTCATCACGGTCCGCTAATTCACCGAGTCTTGCTCTGGCGGACCGCCATACATCTAGAGAGCGTTTCCACTAGCCACCCTCAGCATCTCTCGCCAGACAGGACTTCGCATGTTGGAAGGAAAAATTGAGCGAGAAGAGAGGGCAGGGAACGAACTGAGACGGAAAACTCCGCTCATTTGCCTCTGCGAAATGAACGCGAGTGTAAAGTGTCCATCAACAGCGGAATGAATCCTTCGCAAACGCAGGGCTGCGCCCCAAAGGAAACTGTCGAAAGAAAACGAGTTAAGGTGTGACTTCACTCCTTTTGAGGCGTTCGACGTGGTTCTTCCGATAGAGAGAGCCACTGATTAGTAGATTTCAATACTACACAAACCGCTTTGCGCGGCATTAGCGCAGGTTTGAGGCTCTCAACCGGTTGTGGCTTCTTGGAAGTCCTTTCTCCCTCGCGTTGCCATCCTTGATGGACCGCGAGGGCCTAAAACCTAGTACCATGAGCCTCGGTATAATTGCCATGGGAATCAAAGAACCTGGATAGCGTAGTGGTCTGCGCAGTGGCCCGGAAAGCCAAATGTCCATGGTTCGATTCCCGGTCCAGGAGAATTTTTTCTCGTGGCAATTCTTGTAGATTACCAACTTATTTATTGCCAAATAATGTCACCAGTCGTAACCCATTGGTAGAGCGCTTGGCTGCTGATCGAAAGGTTCCGAGTTCATATCCCGGGTGAGGCCTTCGGAGATGCGAGAAATGAAATCCTCAGGGAAAGAAAATGCCCCCCTCCACGCTGAATCACTGAAATTCACACCCTTGTGGCTTAGTCTGGAGTGAGCTCTACCCTTGCATATCCAAAGCAACCTTCCGGTTGAGACACTGAGTGGATGAGTAAAAACGGGCCAATTTCTTCGTAATTTTTTGCTTAGTCTTTTTTATGTAGCGCACGTTAACATAGTACCCCTGTCCATCTTGTAGCACATTACTCTTGAGCTAACGCGGTACTGTGGCTCTAAGGAAATTGTCAAAATGACAAGAGTTAAAATATGATTAATGCCTTTTCCGACGTGCAACCTGGGCTTTCTTCCGGCGGTTCCGCAAATGAAATTGTGTCTTGCTAATTTAGTTCCAAATACTATCTTCACTCATGTAAACAAGCCATGGCTGCTTATTAAGTTGAGCGTATTGCTGCTTATTGAATGATAACATTTTTAGCCAATACGATGAAAATTGTGGTGAATAGCAGGAAAGAAAATGTCGTAAGAAATTATGAGAAAAAATGCCGGAAACGAGACTCGATCCAGTGAAATCAGTGTGAATATCGCCATCCATAACCACCAAAACTGTTCTTATAAGGGAATAAATTTGACCCGTAATAATAAAATGCGTTTTTATTGCTTTGTTTGATTGAATTCTGAGACCAGCACTTCAGACATTCCCATTGTCAGTCCTTTCCACTAGAGCGTAATGCCTCGTTCAGATTACGATGGTTCCAGCAATCGTTGGAACTATCATGGAATCATCGTTGTGCATTAACACAACGATGGTTAAAACCTGTGCTGCCCTCTAGTGCTGACATCTAAACGGGAAATTGACGATTAACCAAGCTGTTGAGGTAAGGAGGATCAAGATATTACTGTGTTCAATGTGTTTTTATCGAATACTTTTTCTTCCGCCCATATTCTTCCCTGCTTGGACAAATCCATGAAAAAAATAGAGCGAAGGGAGCTTTACGAACTTTTCGTCTTTCTCTTGTCGCTTCCTTTTCCGGTCTCCTAGCGCCTAACCATCGTAAAGTGGAAACTTTAGGAACTACAGTAACTATTGTCAGGACATGCATTCATACTGCTAGTTCGGCCAATATCGTAAGGACGATCGTAATCTGAACGAAGAATGAAATAATTTTGGTTCTATGAACGTACTGTTGACCGGCGATGGCGACGAGCGCAGAATTCGTGCTTAAGGTTGAAACATCCTCAGTAGTTAAGCGTTTGTACCGCGCAATCCATCCCATTATAGCAACGGACGTTGTCCAGCCGTTTCAAGGCTCGTCTATCCCTTCCACAAAACCCTCCTAGAAGCACCTATTTGTGGCTGAGTGACGTTCGAACGGACATAGGAAAGAAGGAGGAAGTCGGCCCAAACGCAATGTTTCAGCAGACAAAACGGTCTGGCTCCCCCTGCGGGCCAGTGTGGAGAAAGGCGATCCAAAAACACTTGGTATGAACGCCTCCGGGACCGCGATAAGGTGATTCATGCTCCCAGCTTCCCTATTTACCATCGCCACGTGAGGATCACCCACGTACGCCACGAGGAAAGAAAACATCCAATAAAAGCATGATGAATGTGGCAGTGACGATAATGACAGACAGAATTGGAATCTTTGAGATGACGCACGTATTTTGTCTCGCGGCGTATTTATCGAACAAACCTTAAGGCCGGAAGGTTCCTGTGAAGAATAAGCAATGTATATAACTTGTAATCAACGAAAAAATTAGCCTCACAGCTTCCCAGAAAAAAAACTCGCATGAAATGGATGCCATCTAGCACTCTTTCGCAGAACTAAAACAATATAATGCCGGCTTTGAAATCGAGTCGATTCAGCTGTTTCTTCGCCGAATCAATTCTTTTCTCAATTCAACATCGCATTCACGTCACTTTCATTCCAAGGGGTCATCTTCAACTAGTCACCGGTAAAAAAAACTAACAAAAGACGGTTGAAAGGCGCAAGCAAATAATTACTACACAGCGCGTTCTATAGTTTCACACCCACGAATATTACAAAAGAGGATCCTCATGCCGAAGCATATAAATGTGTTGTCACCCACCGCGCGTTTAAATGAGTTTACAAAAGTCGCCACTCGCGTCGCTGACGGACAAAGTGATCAGAGATTCACGGGAAAATAGGGTATAATTGGGGTGTCAACCGAAATTTATCTTACCGATGATGTGATTTGTCAAATTTTTAACACGTCAATGTTATTCCGCGCAGTTAGAAACATTATACTGTAAAAATCAGATCAGATCGTATTGCACTCATCACCCCGCTGCGAAAATTTTTGAAAGCCGATTAAAATGCGACCGAAGTGGCGAGAACAGAAATTAGTCTTCTACGGGATGGAATTGGGCATCCTCTGCGCAGTCCCCTCGGTTTCACGTTGATTCACGACGTCCAATTTCAACAGAATCCGATCTATTTTTTCAATAAACTCAGTAATTGACGAATGGGCACTCCAGCTAATTGTGAGTGCACCTTACGATTAATGCATTGCTAATATTTTCTCTAAACCCGTCATGAAATTATTGCTATAGAACCACATTCCTAGGATTAGTGTGCAACACCCTTCTAATTTATTCCATAATGAGCCATTCTTTTCACTTCTGCTTGCGATAAGTCCTTCACCAGCTATCCCACATATCCCAGATTAAGTCCATCCTAGTAGATTTCTCCTTCCGCTGTTCCTTTCAATTTGGTTTTGACCATTCTTTCATGTCGTAGTATATAGCCAATCCAGGCGTTCCTCCTCTTACGATAGCACTGTACTTATATCTATTTTCCCCTATCCTATTGTATACACCTCCTCCTTCGAGACACCTGCCATCCAGGAAATTTTCATGCACGCATATGCTTTGAATGACTCCATACTTCCCTTATATCATCTTACCAAGTGTCCAGGTCTCTCTGCCGTAGAGCAGGACGTTCATCCATACCGAAGACCTCTCTAGCAATAGGGCAGTTTCCTTCATCAAAGAAAACGAAATGCTGTGATTGCTATTCGTTACCCACCATTAGGGTTTTCATAATGTACAAATTTTTGGTTTTAGAAATCCCAGTTTAAACAAATGGCAATGGTCAATTTTAATCTCATTTGAAAAGGCCAGATTGGCGCCCATGCGATCCCACTCCACGTGACGTCACAGGCACCTAGTTTCTACACGAGAGGATAGGAGTTTTACATCGTCTGAGGTTACCAATGCATGCATGAGGCAAAGCGCTCAAGGAAACATCTCTTAACAATCACCTATTAAAATTGTCTAAGGTCGGAAAGTTTCCTTCGTTTGATAAGGTAGTAATAATCCATATTTAAGCCAAGCGCTACCTGCTAGCAGGGTACTCTGATACCTGCTAGCAGCCTGCGTCGTATCAGCGCTCAAGCCTCGCATCAAGGTCACTTCACAGGGCGGCAGCGGGAACCAGAATGACGTCACACGGACTTTTCCCATCATTCCTACGTAGCCGTCACGTTTTCGCGCGCTTGAAATTTTTCACTTTTCGTTTAATCGCGAAAAATAGATATCGTCATTCGAAAATCTAAGAGCGTGTAATGCGTACTCCAGGAGTAATAATCTTTCAATTTACGCAAAAAAAATAATAGAAAACAACCCTATTACTCCATGAAACAGCCCCTAAATATTCATTTAGTCCGTCAGATATCATTACTCCCAATATACTCCCTCAACTCCAGATTTATATCACCAGTGATTTAGAATGCCCACTGCATAACACCAAGTATCGGTGGGTATAAAGCAAGGCGATCAAATGGGAAAATTGATTTATTCACGGAAGCATAGAGTCTGTCATAGCGCACTCGAGCTATTTTTGCCTCTCCAAAATGCGCGCCGAAACAATTTTCCAGTGAGAACTGCAATTAGGATGACCTAGACCTTCCCCACGAGTTTCAGAACGGATGACTCGTATGCTTCTGTGTGGTCTAAGGCCAATCAAAATGCTGACAGCTCAGCGAGGGAGATATTGAAGTTGGCCAGCGAGGATGTTTTTCCTATCCAATAGACTGAAATCCCATGCTGGCTTTGTTGACGCGATGCCGACACTATCTTCGCATTTCCCTGGGCCAAGAGCGCACATGCTTAAACCCCGATTTCGCTTTCATACTCGCTATAAATATCCAAAAATCTCACCTTCAACCAATGGAGTAATTTGGTTCTATCACCTTGCCCTTCAATTACCGAGTATTGTCACATAACCCACCTTTTTGTAGTACCTTACGCATTAAATTGTATGCCATATCATTTTAAACATCCAGACGGGGTAGAAGAAGTAAAAATGAAGTAAAATATTGGTTGACTGAGATAGCACAAAATTTTCTGTATTCTCAGATGGAAATGTAAAATTTATCACATATGTAGCTTAGTTATATCTTAGTTATTTGGCTTGGAATTTTTTCTTAATAAATATTCTTGAGATCTGTTCATTGAAATATACTGATAGAGTAAATTGATGTTGAGGCAGAAGTTAAGAATGAGGTAAAATATTCTTTGATAGAGGGAACAGAAAATTTAAAATATTTACAGATGAAAATGTAAAATAATATCAAATTTATTGTACCATTTTAATGTTGTGCCTTGTCTGCAAAATGTTTGCTAAATGAGGAAAATATTTTATGTGTTCATTCAAAGGTATTTATAGCGTAACTTGGTGATGTGCCGCTATGCATACATGTCGGAGAGATAATTCTACATTCCGAACCAATAGTCACACCACTCCTCACACTCATCTTTCAAGATTGTATACGTCTCGGCTATTTCCCGACCTGCTGGAAGACTGGACTCCTCTGCACGATACTGAAATCCTCGGATAAGGACCCTGCAGACCCTAAAGCTTATCGGCCGCTTACCCTGCTCCCTGAATTAGGAAAAGTCTTCGAAAGAGTGATCAAATCAAAGATAGAAGAGCGGATCCCTGTAGAGGATCTTTACAATCCAAACCAATTCGGATTTAGAAAGGGGAAAAGCACCATTGATGCCGCACGAAAGCTACAATTAGAAATAAATAATTACCCAGGTAAATACGTCGTTGTCATATTTGTAGACTTTGCTGCTGCTTTTGACTCGGTTTGGTGGCCACATTGTATTCTTCAACTGAAACGAATGAAAATCCCAAGAAACTTAATCGGATTAATGAGGAGTTACTTCTCAAACCGCACCACGGTGCTAAGAAGTAAACACGCAGAAGTAAGCAAAACCGTTACCAAGGGGGCACCGCAGGGATCGATCCTGGGACCACTGATCTGGAACATAACCATGAATGAACTTTTGCAGATGGACCTACCACTTTCACAGCATACGCCGATGACTTGGCGGTGGCAGTGCCTGCTAACTCAAGAAGAGAACTAGAAAATAAAGCAAATGCATGCTTGGTAACCATAAACGCCTGGAGTTCCAAAGTAAAATTACATATTTCCACTGCAACAACTAAATACGTTTGCTTTGGCAACACCCGACTGTCTAGGAATCCAACTATAAAGTTAGAAAGGAAAAACATTCAACGAGTAAGCTCGTTTAAATATTTAGGAATATGGTTCGATGAGCGTATGACTTTTCAGACGCACGTTAAGGCCGCTTTACACGGTGAAAGATCATTCGAAAGGTCTTTCGAAAGATCATTCGAATGATCCATCATTCACCGTGTATAACGGAAATTTCCTGGAAATTTCCAGCGTGAATGATCATTCGAATGAAATTTCAGGCCTGTTCTAATTTGATTGAATGATTTCCGTGAATGATATGAGCGCACGGCGTCCATCTTGCCATTGGCATCCACCTCGGAATTTTAATATTTTATATAAAAACTTTGGAAGCATAGTAACCCACGAAATAGCTCAAATAATTAATATGTACTTTGAGAGAACATAAATTCACAAACATCAACTGTCTAAAGTCAGTAATTTGGAAATAACATTTCGGATAGTTAATGAATAAAAACGTCGTTTTTCTCCTCGATTGCGTCTATATTTTGTTTAATTTACAATTTATAAACTATAGTTCATGATTTGAGCGCTAAAGTTTCGGTCCTAATTTGCTTGAATGATTCCGTGAATGATATGAGCGCATGGCGTCCATGTTGCCATTAGCACCACCTCGGAATTTTAAGATCATATATATAAACTTTGGAAGCATAGTAACTCATGCGATAGCTTAAATCATTACTATTTACTTTGAAAGAAAGTAACTTCACAAACATCATTCCTCAAAATATAGTATTTTGGAAAAACATTCTGGATTTTTAAAGTTCAAAATCGTCGTTTTTCTCCTCGATTGCGTCTATATTTTGTTTGATTTATAATTATCAAACTGTATTTAATGATTTGAACGCTAAAGTTTGGGGTGAGACTCCCAATTAATGACAAAATATCTGTTTATTCGGTGAACACATTCCAGCCAAAACGAGCCGTGACATCACATTGGCCCACCTAGGAAGTCACAATCTCACGGGGTTGCCTATAATTCAAGGGGAAAACCCTATAAGTTAGCCCATGAATATCACAGTCCACTTTCTTCCCCTGCTTCGATAGCAAGCAATGAGATGACACTGAGCCAACTTCATTGCAGAAAGTATGAGGATGCTGAAGCGCACTCTTTCGAAAATAGAACAGCTCGATTCCTTTTTTCTCTTCACGTTACCTTTCTTCTCTCGCACAGGAATGACCTTTGTTCGACTACATTGTAAAGGCTGTGTACACGAAGGAACCCCAAACATAAAAACTCATGATTGACCGGCCTTCAACCTTGAGGAGCTTTTGCTTTATGCTTATTACGTTCTTTTTTATGGGAGCTGGACGCTGCGGCGTCAATACGGGACTGAGGTAGGATTTTTCTGAACGAGTAACAATGTGCAGTTTTTCCCCAAATTATATTTTCACTAACTTTATAATTTAATGAATCTGGAGGTAAAAGACCTCGGGCAGCCATTTGAAGAGTCAATTCCCTTATGATCATGTTACAGAGCACACTATCTTGAAGCATAATCATCTTTGCTCAGCAGCGAAAACAACCAATTATGTACTTCGTTACGGGATTACAAAACGCACGATTTATTAAAGTGGTTTTCCGCTGTCAATACGTACCGTTCTAATTCCTCTCATTACTTAGTGCGTCATACCCCACCGAAAGTCAAAGCAATACCAAAGTATATTGAAGCGCACATGTAAACAAAGCGTTCCATCGTCTACGAGGTCCAAAACAAATCATGTGGTGAGAAACGGTCGGAAATATCGTTAGAATCGAAATACACTATCGATAGTCGCACCAGTGCGCATCGTTTCTGCGCAGAACTTTCACCGAAATCATTCGCCGAAATCTTTCACCGTGTATAGCGGTACCGGCGAATGAATTTCTTGCGAATTATCATTCGAATGATCTTTCGAAAGATCTTTCGAATGATCTTTCACCGTGTAAAGCGACCTTTAACAATATGTCAGCAAAGCTTAAAACAATTTTCTATGCGCTACATAGATTTTGCAAAATTAATTACAACATTAATCACTCACATCTCATAACACTTCATTCTACAGTGGCATTACCTGTTCTAGCCTACGGTTGTGAAATATGGGGTGAAAAGCTTACTCAATCCCGCATCGTGAGGAAGCTTAATGAAGCTCAACGAGCTTGTCTACTAAGCATTGCCCGAGGATACAGCACTATAAGTGTCGACGCACTAACTGTGATCACTAGTATAATACCGATAGCCCTAGCAGTGGCAAAAAGGAAAGCAAATTCTGAACTAAAACGCTTCGGAGCCACGAAATTCCTAAACACTGACATTAGCATAGAGCAACCTAGGTATGAATTAAAAAGGAGGATAAATCAACTAATAATCACCGAATGGCAGAAGAACTGGGATTCGAGCGAAAAAGGACGCCAAACGTAAAAATTCTTCCCCAGCATCATGGAGCGCCAAAAAGTGAACGTAACAGCATCCAGACAAATAACAGAATTTCTAAGCGGACACGGAAATTTTAAAACGTACCTAAAACGTATTGGTAGAAGCAAGACCGATGAATGCGAGTGTAGCACAGGAGACGATTCTTTCGAACATAGAGTGATTTACTGTCCATTGTACCAGGCTGAAAGAGCGGAACTACGGAAAATCCTCGACAATTGGCCAGCAGAAATGACTGAAATTGGAAAACTTATACCCAATAATGGTAAAATTATTACTGCGTTTAACCGCAAAATCATTCAAGGAGACGCTGATGATGAAGATGGAGACGAAGACCAATGGTAGGATGAAGGAAGAAGATAAGAAGAAGAAGAAAGAAGAAGACGTCAAAATTGTTAAGCAAGCAAGAAGAGAAGACAGAAGATGCAGAAAATCATGTAAAGCAAAAACAGAAGACGAGCCAGAAAGAAGACGCTGAAGATAATGGAAAATAAACGCTTACATTCTTAAGAATGAAAATGTCCAAAAAAAATCTTTTCATCTAGTACTCTACTGTAAAACTAATTTTGTTAGTTAAAAGCTAATTATTTTTTTGTTTATTTCTCTCTAATATATTATTTTTTTTTTTTGAATAAAGCAATGGTAACTTAATTTAATAGGGGGTTAAATGTTAAAGGAACCCCAATTTCTGTAAAAGTCTTACGGAATAAAGGAATAGAAAAGAGGAGAATGGAATAGACTGGAATTCAGACTTGACATCTGATAACATTCCATTCTCCTCTTTTATTTTTTTTATGCATACATGTGACAGGAATTATAGTTTAGGGCGCCAATGGTATCATTGAAAATAGAGCACTGAATTAAAAAAAGATAACAGTTATAATTTGGCAGAAAACGCATTTCATATAGACCACTGAATTCCGCGCTTCTGAAAAATAGCAGAAAATATTCTCAACTGAAGAAAAGAATTTTAAGGAAGGAGTTAGTATACTTACCAAAGTAAATTTGTCTTCCAGTATTTTCTGGTAGGCCAGCACGGAAATGTGTAGACATGGAAAGATTAAGGATTTAAAAGGCCCGGTTAAATAATGATGTCAGATATTTTCCGAAAAACAATACTTCCCAATGTACGTCTCTCATTTTAAATGAACATAAACTTTTGTAATTATGGTTCAGATCTAAAATTTGTACTTATGACCTGATTTAAATGAGGTCTCTTGGGAAAAAATGAGTGGAGGATATGAAATTATCAAAACCGTCAAACGTTGAGAATAATTAAAAATAAAAGTAATGGAACCTTTTCCAAAATTTATTGTTTGTTTGATAAGTGCAATTCATTAAATCTGACAGATAGCGATGAATAGTCATACGCGGTGGAAAATGTTGTTGCGGTGTACCGCAGGAAGTTCTGCTGTCAACACGACTCTAAACCATTGATAACGACGACCTTCGTGTGACGACTTGTAATGCTTCAATGCGCTTTAAATTTTATCTATTTCGTAATGTAATCTTTACATTGACTAAGATGTCAAAAAGGCCATTTTACGAAAAGGTCTACGACAACGAACTTTTATTAATTAGCATTACATCAGATTAGAAACTTCACCTTCGGCAATCTTGTACGATACGTGGCACGGTGTCTGCTTATTAAGTAATTTTAAATATTCGGCTTTTCCGCTCTTATTCTCTTCATTTTTAATAAAAAAATGCCTTTAGCTGTCGTATGGTATGGAAGTTTTTCTGTCAATTTATTACTTGGGGTCTTAGCAACTATCCTTTTCCTGAGATGAGAGTTCATAAATCTAGTTCCCCCTTGTATTATTGCTGTGTGCGTCGCAATACATTTATTTCAATTTCATTTTTCAACGATTAATTTCACACCATCCGATTCTTTATTGGGTGGCTATATCGGAAACATTGGGAAAACTACTCAGCTCACGCATCGTTAAACGCAGTAACAACTGATATTATTATAATAAGTTTATCAATGCACCGGAAATTTTCCAATAATAAAAAATATTGCGATACTTTCTACGTCAATGGATAAAATTAGATGTGTGTCGGAATTGAAACGAATGTCAATATAGGTTAACCAGGACTTAAAAATTAGATACACAATTCAAAAGTTAGGAATGGATTTTTGAATTAAGATTTTTGACATAAATATATAAACTATGATGAAGCTACATCCTTGGAAGACTTCCTTTCCAAACTGATGCTTCGCATGAGCTTTACCGCTCAATTCTGCTTTTCGTATCTCAATTTACGTGCTCTCAACTCAAGGAGGCATTTCACCCTTTTTTACTCTAAATTGATGGCGTTTACGGTTCGCCTGGTCTATATTCATTCCCAGGTCATTGGCTGAAATTGTTTCTCATTGTCTTCCGTCTGCATATTTTCCCTACTTTCTCCAAGAGAGAAAGCGAATCCCACAAATCTTATTCTTTCTGCATCGATTTATTCCCTATCGGTGAAAACCCACAGTGGCGGGTTATCTCATTTAGTGCACACCACTGTAATTTTTGCGACGACAGTTTTCAAAACCTTGTCCGTGAATCAAATACAAGATCCTTTATTTCAAACAAATTACATTCAAATGTGTTTAGTATTGTCAAGTCGTAAAAGCTTATTATCACATTTCGTAAGCTATTTTTTCTATTGGTGCATGCCATAACCTAAATTAGTAATTTATGATCAAACAAAACGATTTTATGCAAGTAAAAATTACTACTTTAGGGTAGAATATAATTCATAGGACCATGAAACGCAATTTGATATGTATTTTCTGAATTTAAGCCAAAGAAAAATGCAAACTATGTTTCTATATTTCTGTTTTGAAAAAAAGTGTTTACCAGTATCGTTCAAGACTGCCAAATGTCATAAAGTAAAGTAAACTTTTAAATAAATACATTTTTATTACATTTTGTAGATTTATTTTTTGATTCCATAAATATTATAGTGGATCGTTTATCATTCAGTTTATCTTGACCTAATGGCGAATAGGCTTGCTGAAGGAAAAACTTTTCACTTTTACAACGTTTTCACTTGTACCTAAAGAGTATTTCTTTGGGTTTTGAACGTCGTATAACGAGGTTACACTGTATATGAATCAAAGGATTCAAGAGTTTTAAGTGTCGATCGCGTGAAAAATGAATAGTCGACGCGTGAAAGAAATGGTTGGGGGACTACATGCTGCAGGCTCCAGTTCGCATCCCGTAAAAGGTTAATTTATGCAACCTCTTCGTGATCGGTTGTCAGAAATGTCCGCAGCGAGGCGCGGCGAACGCGGTGAACTCATATCGATCCATTAGTTCTCAATTTCCACAATTGCATTTTTGTAATCGCGAGGAATAAAATTGCAAATTTATGAACTATACATAATGCTTTTACGAATTTCGATTAAGAGCCCTCATTTCCCACTGAAATGCGGATCGCTCTACTATCAGCGCTGCGAGTGGAGACTTATTGTATTGTGCGCAGGGTGACGTCACCATTGGTAATCCTATATTTTAATATTCTTGGGAAGTAGAATCTCGCATACAAGACTTTAGCTGATGGTAATATCCCACAAGTATTACCGGCCTAACGTGATGGGTGTTAGAAAATAATGACAAATATAATAAAAAAATGAAGAAGTGTACAGTCTGAAAAAACTTGTTATAAAATATTCGATGTACCTACATTTTCCGGTAGTAATTGAAGTATAAAAATTTAAACACTTACCCGAATCTGGAAATCTCCTTGAATCCACATGAATAACTGCCTCTCAAAGCCATCACGAGGGTATTCGACTTTTTCATAGACTGGTCTTGTAAATGAACGTGATCCAAAGGTGATTTCTGATGATTCTCAGCGTCTAGCTAGAAAGATTTGCGATCCGCCGCTCATTGGATAACCTAGTGCCTGTAGAAGAGACAAAATATCAGTTGAAAGAATAGCTATAGATCTTACTTAGTGCCTCAAATTTCAGCCTACAAACGCAGCACTGGTTTATTTGAACCGAGAGAAAAAAATAATCATCGCTTCAATGGAAACTCTAATATTAAAGGGGTGGATTCCAGTATTTCTCGATTATTTAGGGATTAAAAGGTTTTCAACGGTGTATCTTTATATCATGGCGCGTAATATAAAAAGATTATGCAGTAAAAAAATTAAAGGGGCTCAAAATGAAAATTTTGGTTCACCGCAATTAAGATTCTTTTCGTATTTACTCTGCGTCCGAAGTCCTATAAAAAGCAATAAAAAATCATCAGTTGGGATGAATTAGTGCTAGGAACAAAAGCTGAATCAAATCTATTTCATGATGAAGAGCACTAACAACAAGACATTACGAAATGATATGAAGCTGCCAACCGAATAAAGGAAGGATTATGGAAAGTAGTATCAGGAGAATGACATTCACTACTGCGGCGTGTCAAACTCGAATCCTATTCAAACTAATTTCCATTGGTCGGTTCTTTGAAGGTGGATGACACCAGAGTCCATTCACACAGTTGAGGGAATATAAGAGGAAGGTTATCACACATTAAGAGAGAGGCAAAATAAAGAATATAATAGATGAGGCGATTGATACAAATCAGGGGAACGGATTCGGTAATGGTACATTCAAAAATCCATTCTTCCTGAGAATGATGAATGACCACAACGGAATTCACCGCTATTTAAAAATATAAAGCATTTTGTTTGAAGATATAGCTGCCTAGATTTCTATTTAAATATAAATAAGAAATTATATTGACTAATTCTTCTCGGGTTCTCAGCCAGGTTAATTCTTTTTTCGATAGCCGACGTTTCGACAGACGACTTGTCTCCCATCCTCAAGGCCGTGTTACTCTATGGAATTACAATTTTACCCTGAACCGGTACGGCCGTTTACCGAGGACAACAATACGGCTCCGGTGTCGTCCGATTGGCTGTAGGTCTTTTGAAATTCTTCCCTAATGTTTTTTATTCAGCTGATTACAGGTCTCCGTGTATTGCTAACAATTGTAAGATGGAAGCCGGTGTCCCGATTGAAATTTTTGGGATTTAGGCGGATCTCTATTGCTTCCTTAATTATGCTTTCATACGTGCAACGTGTCTGCATGCGTGTTGCGGAAAGACTGGAAGCCATGCAGTATCCGTTAGATTGTGTTACATGTAATGTATACATTAGTATACATTTAATTATTTACCATAGCACCCCTATAAATGAAGACAATCGTCGAAGGACAAGTGGAAGGCAAGAATGGAAAAGGAAGACCTCGAACAAAATATATGGAACAAGTAAAGAGAGATGTGAAAGAGAAGAAATACGTAGGTGTGAAAAGATTAGCTGATAGGAGAACTGAGTGGAGAGCTGCGTCAAACCAATCCTAGGATTGTTGACCAGTGATGATGACCCCTATAAAATGAAAGAACTTCTCAAATTGATTTTTCATAATCAAAAGAAAGGGTGCGTCGTTTCATGTGGTCGTAGGAAAGTGGAATTATATTGCAATTCGATTTGCTCTGGGTGCTCTGGTGATGATTGTCCAGTATAAGAAGAAGACAAGTATGAATTCGATGACCACGATACTTAAATAAATGAAGATGATTAAAATATTTATTTTTTCTGTATTTGAAAAAGTTTCATTTTTATCTATGTAAGTATGTAAATATTTCGTGTACTTTTGTGTAAATAAACGTTTGTGTGTAAATTTACTTATTTTCTATCCATACCCATTTAAGTAGTTTATAGTCATTGCGATGTTATACAGATTTTTGAGGGTTGAAAAGTTGCTGAATGAAATTAGTACATATTTTAAGCAACAGCATCCTTAAACTAGAACAATTTGACGAATAATATATTTTTAATGGAAAATGTTTTTAAAATATATTATGGGTTGATTTTTAAGGGCTGAAATATTCTGAAATATTGTTACAAAGCATTAAAACAATGATTATTCAACTAATGCAAACTAAATTTACACAAATAAAGATTTAAAATTTAGTTTTTTAACTTTTGGCATTTAGGGGTTGTTTTTACTCCTAAAAAATAAAAAGCACCCATCGGTATACTATAGAATTTGGAGGAGACGCTAAGGTTTGTATAATTTTTATGCAAAACGATTGAGCTTGAAAAAATTGCAAGGTTTTGCATTTTTTTGAGCTTCATTTCTAAGTGTGTGATGCTCGTCTATGTGGACTCGTTTAGTGCTGTCGCAGGCAGGGGGCGAAATGATTGGCAAGAGCTATGCCCTACTAAGTAATTGCACGCGCCACCCATTGTGGTAGTGCCTAGATGCGACCAAGGGATAGGGAGAATATAAACCCCCTGCCATGCACGCCAAAGCTGGCTCACACATCACGAAGATGTAATACCATGGAAGCTCCCCCTATTTTCACACTGAAACGCACACGATCACGATTTGTTGAATTCTCACTCACCTCAGTGGCTTAAATCGAATGTTGGCTTGGGCAGGTGAAGTTAGAGCTCACGCCAAACTAACCCAAAGGCATTTTTCAACACATATTCAGGGTAAGCGGGCTGGTTCCATTTCCTGGTCCACCGCACACTTCGAGGGAATTTTAACTTCGGGGTGGAGGGTCCAAAGGCTTCAACCGGAACTTGAACCCGGGACACTTCAACAAATCGCTCTAAAAACGAAGACATCACGCTCTCAAAGAGCGATAATATCGGATAATAAACCGTGATATCGAATATTCATCAATTAAGGTTCACTGGATCATATCGGATATTTATATTGATATCGGATTTAGGAATAGTTTATTGCGAAGTTCTTATCTCATGCGATATTTGGAATGTGGTTTTCAAGGGCTGAAATATTCTGAAATATTGATATGGACTATGCAACACGATTTTTATCAGAAACCCAGGCATCGCCAATGGTAAAAATTCGATATTGGATTCCCGATTCATTTTAATGTTTTGTTTTTATTCCCGATATATTCGATACATCGCCTGGGCTTAATTGCGGGCATGAGGGTCAGTTACTTTCCCAGGCATCGGTTTGAGCCTCGTAAGTTGCGCAGGGAGTCTAGGGTGGTTTTGGAAGAGGAAGTGACAAGATGTGGCGACAGAGGGAGCTTTGACGTGAGGTGGACGCGATGCCGGAGGAGGTGATGGCGCTGCCTTCGATTTGTGCCAAGAGGCGCAAAGCACTGTGGGCGTCGCGTGCAGTCACGCACAAAAACGCGTAAATCGCAAACCATCGAAGCGTACAAGGAGGAAAAAAATTTATTTCATATTATTTAACGGGTCTATTCTCTATTAACGAACGAAAATGACCAAATTCGGAAACACGTTTGATCCACAGATGAATCGTACAATGAGTCATTCATTGCTTGAGGCAACATCAATGACAAGGTGGATGTGATCCGTCACTCGCGCGCCGTTTGCGGTCACATGTTGAACTTCCAAAACAAGGCTGGTATTTGGTTAAACCAGTTGCTTCATCCGAATTTGAGCACAAATTCGGATAAGTGTGATAATCGTTAAGTGCTGAGGAAGACTTTGCCTCCAAAATAAACCGGTAATTATGGGAGCCGCTAGAAAAAGCCATCGTTGAAATCTGAAATCGTGTTTGCCAGATGGGTAATTCAGCCTTTTTAAGATTGTTAGTACAGTACCTATTTATGGTAAAGAAATATCTTATTTTTGAGATGACGATAGCAAAGACGATGGTTAAAATCGTTTATTTTTGTATTTAATGCGTTAAAACTATGATTTCCTACGTATTCAACCTTTCATCAATGATAAAATATGAGTAATACCTCGCTAAAAAGATAGATCTAAGAATTTATTTTGTCCTGTGTACAATGGAGGACTTATATTAAATCTAGGCCATTGTCAAAACATTAAGGCCATAGTAAAAAAAATTGTTTAAGTTAAACGCATAACCCCTCGGAAACAGGGATGCAGAGTACCGATACGTTAGTAAAACAGATCTATTACAACTAATTGCCGTAGACTCTCCAATAAAAATTGTATCAATAATTGAAAACTGTAAAAATAATACTTTCAATAATGAAATAATATTATTAATAATTTTTATTAGTTCCATCACACGAGGTTAGCATTTATAAAAGAAGGTAATTCTGTAGCATATGCATACAATAAAAACGATAATGATAGCAATAAATGAAAAAAATACCAATTACATAACTTTTACATAAATATACAACTAATTGTACAGAGAAATGCGCAAGTATCATAAATCAATACAAAATATCGTTCAGGTACCTCATTTTGAAGACATAATACCAGAATTCATACATAGAATAGAGAAAATTCTAAACCAGGTACTTGTCCTTTTTCGAGATTTAAAAATCAACTGTACAATTTTCCCTCACTGTTCATGGCCAAAAGTTAACTATTTGTGATGCGGTACATTCCCCTCACAATATCTGTTTCCCCTGGAATTAAGGATCAAGAGGATGGGAAGGTGTGTATGTGCGGCCGCTATCCCCTCACAGTCTGCATCCAAAGGGAAGCGCGGTTGGAGGGGGAGGTGTCGCTTTAAAATGGATGAACTGCGCGAAGATAAGGCGGCATCTATTTATTTACTCCAGAGATGCCTCAGTTGCATCTATCATGTCTCTGAGACCTTCCTGAGATGTCTCGTGTTTACAGAGTGAAATATCGGAGAAGTCTCAGATATGTCTTCGCAGAATGTCTCTAAGGCATCTCATGAGATATTCGAGATGTCTCAGAGCTGTGTCCGAGACGTATTTCTGCTACGAGGGGTAGTACTAAAGGTAACCTTGCCTCTCTGAAAGGTCTCCGTTCAAATTGCTCAGGATACCTAAGCCTGGCACATATCCTTTCATGGCACCCAATCTAATTATTGTAAAAGCTGTGTTACACTTTCTGTTCGCTCTTAGCAGTTTTTGACGAATCACACGGCCTTCCTTTGCATTTTATTCACTCCACGGATTAAGTGGTTCTGAGTCTTACAATCCGAAGTGTGGCCTGACGAGTTTGAGGTCTCTTTCACTTTCATTTGAAAACCTCCGCACAAAACGCTTGATGACAACTAGCCAAATGATCGCATGGAAGAAATCGCAGTGGACCTCTCATTCCCAATTGTACCAAATAGATGGTAAAATACCCCGCAACCAGTCTTCAGACACCTCACTCAATTAAATATAGCAATAAAATAATGAGAAATTCGATATACACTCACCATTTCCTTGTAGTAGTTGTCGGACTCTCTTTTACATTTTATAATTGACTGATGATGGTACGTTTGTAAAAGAGGTCGATTACGACTAATAACCGTTAACCCTCTGATAATATTAATAAAAAGTAATAACAATAATATAATAATAATACTTTTAATCATTTCCTTAATATGAGGTTAGCATGCGTAAATGAAGGTCATTCCGTGCATATGCATATAATAATAATAAAAAATGAAAAAAGGCCTCTCACGTGACATTTATCATATGCATCAAATCAACAAATATACAAGTATCTTAAAAGAACAATAAATCACTCAGATACCCATCTCTGAAGACAAAATATCAGAAATCATGTACAGAATAGAAAGAATTCTAACCAGGTACTTTTACAGTTGATTTTTGAATCTTTTAAAAAGGGCAAGTTTCCCTGAATGTTTATGGCACACAGTTAAGAGTTACTGACCCGTTACAGCCCCGGACACTATCTATTTTCCAAGAGTGTCCAAGAGTGGGGACTCGAACTTAATCTGAGCAAATGCATGACGGTACATTTCTTGCAGAATTCGTCCAACTATAACCATGTTTATTCTGTGGATGGTATTAACTTAAAGACAACAGACGAAGTGAAGTACCTGGGAGTCACGATAACCTCGAACCTCTCGTGGGTAACACATATAAGGAATATTTGCGGCATAGCCCTGAAGAAATTAGGAGTCGTCAAGTGTATTGTGGGAATATTTTCGGATGAGGAAGTAAAAGATAGGTGCTATTTCGCATTCGTCCGACCGCACCTTGAATATGAAGCGAGCGCATGGGATCCGGTGCAGAGAGACTTAGTCCGCAAACTGAATACAATACAAAGGAAGGCTGCGCGGTTCGTCAAAAACCGCTACGGGCGTACAGATAGTGTTACCCAGATGTTAAGCGAATTGGGCTGGGAGCCGTTGGAGACTCGGATTTTGCGCGCTAGATTGCTTGAACAATTGAGAATGGATATCTTTAAGAGCGATACAGAGAACATAATATTATAGCCACACTATATTTCCAGGTCCGATAGAAGCGATAAATTAAGAGAGATGTTTTGCCGAACGGATAGATGTGGGAATTCGTTTTTTCCCCGAACCATGAAAGACTTTTATTAACGCTAGTCCAAACTTCGTTAGAGCACTTCATTAGTTTTTTTTTAGCTGTAAACGGCTGGTGTCCTAGCACCCTCTGCCACACGCCTTTTAGGCGGCTTGCAGGGTATTATGTAGATGTAGATTTTCCCAGTAAATTAGGTTATTAGTGAGGAAGGGAGGAGTTATCCTCTATCCCCTCTCCATCTGAATCCGAGGGGGGGGGGCGGCGTGGGAGGAGGGGGATGTGAAAACTGAGGCTAAACTGCGCGAAGGCAAGGCGGAAGGGAGACGCATCTATTTATACTCAATTTACGTTCTGTTTGAGAGTTGGAAGGGGGGGGGGGGGGTTTGGAGGGGGTTGGAAGGGGGTGATACGGGTGATGTTTCGGCTCTCGTGGGAGGACGCCGGGAAGTTTTGGTTTGCGTGTTGAGGGGGAGGGAAGGGGAGGGGTCTAAGGGGGAAAGGGGTGCGTGTGTGTGTGTATATAAATAAAGGGAGGGAGGGATGGTGGATACTCCGCCCTCGCTGCGTGGGGATGACTTCACACGCAAGAGAGCGGTGGGTGCTGGTCGGCTATGGCAGTGGAAGGGGGTGGAGATGAAGGTATTCCTGCCGTGCAACCCTCGGGCCAAGTCAAAACAATTTGTTTACGGTGGGATGCTTCGCGAATTCCGTTTCCCAGTTGGTACAAGCATGGACTCTTCCTGCGCTAATAAGACACACAGTTTTGGGATAAAATTGGCGAATTATTGCGGTTGTTTTTCGTTCGTTACTTTCCTCGTCCCCACAACTGGGTGCTAATTGGGTGAGCGATAATGTGTCCCACACTCATGACTGAGAGGTTTTCATATATTCATCAATTATTTCCCAGCACCGGCGAATAAAAACTACCATTTTAGAGTCACCTTAAGGTAACCTTCATTTCAATTTTCCTCGTAATTACATGTTTATATTCCATATCCCCCCTTAATACGCTTCTGAATTTGGCATACATTCGTTCAATGGCATCAGGCTCAACTATATGGAAGTTGATGTTCACAAATGAAAAGACGACTTCGTTGACTTCCACTGATTCATTTTCTTGGTACGACTTGTTTCGATCCATAGAGGTAATTTTCAAGTACAACAAATTTGAAATTTAAGCAAGCATATATAACCCTTAAAGGGACCTCCTCAGCGCAACCTCCACCTGGGGTTTCTAACCCAACCCCTTCCACCCCTCCTTATAATAGCATTTTGGTAAGTGTATCAAACCGTTAAAAATATACCTTCAGAAGCTCACTAATACGCATAAAGAGGAGTTATGCGAAAATCATTCTTTAGAGTAACATTAATTTGCGTTGTTAGGAAAACTGCGCAAGTGAAAACTCACAATATTTCCATGTCTTACTGGTGAAGCTAAAAACTGTTTCAGATGACAAGGATTTTTTCAAAATTAAATGCGCATGTCACTTTTACCGAGATTTTTCTCAATATAAATAAATGAGGACAGCACCTACAAATCAAAATCAGCACCTATATTTATCACATCGATGCGTATGCTGTCAAAACTTCAGAGGGAAGATAGCGGGGCATGGTGATTGGCTGCTGTGGAAGGGAAGTTGGGGATCATAGTTTTCCTGTCGTCCGCCCCCGAGGCCAACTCTAAGCAATTTGTTTACTGCGCGATGCCTCACCAATTCTGTTTCCCTAGTGGTACAAGCATGGACTCTTCCTACTAGACATGTTAAAAATTACTGGATTTTTAACACAATTTCTTAAATTTCAGCCCACAACCGGTTAAAAAATATTTCGGACTTCATTCAGGTGTTAACGATAATGCAAAATGTGTTGGAACAAAGAAATCGACATCTCCCTAATCAGCCTCCCGCCAAGGTCGTGATGTAATGAACGCAAAATGTAATGAACCTGGTCGTTAAGTGACATTACGTAGGTGCTCCTCATCAGTATATAGTGCAGGTGCGCAAGAAAACTTTACTTGCAGGCTATTAACATCGATGTAGAGATGACTTTAATGTACTGGGTTATATCCTTAGCATGGATTGGGTCTAGTATGACGACTTTTATCACATGTTATTAAACATGTTCGCGAAGGATTATACCTCAGAAATACCTCTAATTAAAGTTTTAATGTGTCGAAATACAAAAAAACCTCCTTACAGCTTTAATATCCAAGGTAATACGCTATTCTCGCGGCTGAGCTTTAAGCCACCGAGTGCGTCCACCGGGTGGCGGATGGTGGGTCAACCTCTAGATATAGAGGTTAGCTGTGATATAAGCAAGTTTACTTGTCGAATAAGCAGTCGTGGACAAAAAGCGGCGGTTATCCGAGGTGGCATGGGTCTATCCCTGGGTGAGATAGGCCATCTAAATGATACACTAAACCTGTGAAGATACCGTGACTTGGCGATGAGAGGCCGCCAACAATTATGCCTCACATCACCCGGAGAAGAGGGCGGCAGCTCTTCTTCATATGAGTGAAGGTGGAGATCACGATGGTCAGTACAGCGACACTCATTGCACTTCAGGCGTGGTAACATTTACTTTAACGGCTGTAGTACTGCGATGTGGAAGGCAAGGGGAAACCACCACATTATTACCCCGAGGAGGCGCAGCTACTCCAACTTTAAATTGTCTGACATGATGGAATTCTCTCAGGTAAAAAATTCCGGAGGTAAACTAGTCCCCCATTCGGATCTCCGGGCGGGGACTACCCGAGAGGGTACATCGGTCAACTGTGATAAAGTTATGAGGATAGGTACATGGAACGTGAGATCACTCAGGACTTGCGGTAAGCTAGAAAACCTTAAATTGGAAATGGAAAGATTGAATATCGACGTGCTAGGAATCAGCGAAATGAAATGGCCTGAGGAGGGAGACTTTTGGAGTGGAAGCTATAGGAATATACACACAGGATCCCTGAACGGTAATGCTGGGGTTGGGATAATGCTCAGAAAGAGCGCCGGAATGCGTGTGAAAAGCTTCCTACAGTACAATGAAAGGATAGTTATGGTGAAGATAGAGACTAAGCCAGTAGATACCGTAGTGGTACAAGTCTACATGCCCACGACAGACTACGAGGATGAAGAAGTTGAAGACGTCTACGATGATATAAAGGAAGTAATCAAAAAGGTAAGGGGTGAAGAAAACCTAATTGTTTTAGGTGATTGGAACGCTGTCGTCGGCGAAGGCCAGGATGGAAGAATAACCGGAAAATATGGATTAGGAAATAGAAATGAAAGAGGAGAAAGGCAGTTAGAGTTCTGCACAGAACACAAATTAGTGGTTGCCAACACTCTATTTAAGAATCACATGCGAAGAAGATACACATGGAAAATGCCAGGAGACAAAAGAAGATTTCAACTAGACTATATTTTAGTGAAGCAGAGGTTTAGAAAGCAGATAAAGGACTGTAAAAGCTACCCGGGGGCAGATATCGACAGTGATCATAATCTAGTGATGATGAAATGCCATCTGAAATTCAAGAAATTGAAGAAATCAGCAAAGAGCACCTGGCAATTAGAGAAACTTAAGGAGCCAAAAAATCAACAGGCCTTTCAAGAAGTAGTGGAGCGCAAGATAGGACTAGATCAGTCTGAAAACTCAGTTGAGAATCACTGGACTACCTTAAGAAGTGGATTTCAGGAGGCTGCTAGAGAAGTTCTAGGGATAAGAAAATGTGTTAAATAAAAGCCATGGATCACGGATGAAATCCTAGACCTCATTGAAGAAAGGAGAAAGTATAAGAATACGAATACTGAGGAAGGACAGGCTTGCTACAAGAGAATAAGGAACGAGATTTGCCGCCAAGCGAGGAAAGCCAGAGAAGCGTGGATGAGGAACATATGTGAGGACGCACAAAATAACCTCGTAAAAGGGAAAGTGGAAGCGGCCTATAGAATAGTGAGGAACCATTTCAAGGAACGAAACACAAAATGTAATAGCATAAGGGACAGGAATGGAAACATTCTAATTGAAAACGAAGACAAAGCCGAGAGATGGAAGGAATACCTGGAGAAATTATACAACGGAAGCAAACTTAGCTCAAAAGTTCTCGAAGAGGAAAGTGAAGTGGAAAAGGATGACATTGGAGCAAGCATCTTAAGATCGGAATTTGACGCTGCAGTAAGAGACCTGCGAAAGAATAAGGCCCCAGGAATAGATGACATTCCAGCAGAGTTAATAAAAAATGCAGGAGAAAAGGTCTTAACTCAACTGTATAAAACTATCTGCGATATGTACTCAACAGGAGATTTACCTAGTGACTTCGAGAAGAACATCATCATTCCCATACCCAAAAAGAAGAGAGCTGAGATGTGCGAAGAATTTAGGACCATAAGCCTGACGACACATGCGTCGAAGATTCTGACAAAAATCATTTACAGGAGAATTGAACGAAGAGTAGAAGAATTCCTGGATGAGGACCAATTCGGATTTAGGAAAAGCAGGGGCACAAGGGAAGCAATTTTGGCTCTTAGGATGATCATAGAGAAGAGAATGGAGAAAAACAAACCAACCTTCATAGCATTTGTCGATTTAGAGAAGGCCTTTGATAACGTGGAATGGAATTCAATGCTTATAATTTTGAAAGAAATCGGCGTACTCTACAATGATCGTAGAATTATTCATAGTTTGTATAAAAACCAAGTAGCTGTGATCAAATGTGGACCAAACGGTGCAGAAGCGAGAATAAGAAAAGGGGTGAGACAAGGTTGTGCGCTTTCCCCCTTAATTTTTAATGTTTACATAGAGAAAGCCATCAACGAAATCAAGCAGAAAGCTTCGGGTGTCAATATCCACGGAGAAAAAAATTAGTATGCTGCGATTTGCTGACGACATAGCAGTCATAGCCGAGACAGAGAAGGATTTGAAGAAGACGTTGACAAACATGGAAAGGACAATGGCCAGATATCAGCTGAAAATCAACAAAAAGAAGACTAAGATATTAGTTTGCAGTAAAAGAGAGGAGGCTAAAACAAACATCAACCTAGGAAAGCATAAGCTTGAAGAGGTGAACGAGTTCTCTTACCTGGGAAGCCGCATTACCAGCGATGGACGGAGCAAGAAAGAAATACACAGTAGAATAGCGCAGGCGAAGAGGGCTTTCTACAAAAAGAAGAATCTTCTTACAGCTGAAAATACGAGCATAGAAGTAAGGAAACAATTCATCAGATGCTACATATGGAGTATGTTTCTCTATGGAAGCGAGGCTTGGACGTTGACAGCAGCAGAGAAGTCAAGAGTGGAAGCATTCGAAATGTGGTGCTACCGAAGAATGATGAAGATAAAATGGATTGACCGTGTGAGTAACGAGGAAGTGCTAAGGAGAGTAGTAGAAAAGAGAAGCCTCCTAAAAACATTAAGCAGAAGAAGAGACAACTTAGTTGGCCACATTTTGAGGCACGATGGTCTGATGAAGACAATCGTTGAAGGACAAGTGGAAGGGAAAAAGGGCAAGGGACGGCCCCGAATGAGTTATATCGGACAGGTTATAAAGGATGTAAAAGAGAATAAATATGTAGCTATGAAGAGATTAGCGGATAGGAGAGAGAAATGGAGAGCTGCGTCAAACCAATCTTAGGATTGTTGACTAATAATGATGAATACGCTATTCAATCATTGCCTTTGATGCACCAGCTTACGGATAACAATGCAATATAAAGCAGAAATAAACAGAAAAATGAACGTAAAAAATGAAAACGTTATCGCCAAAATAATGAAAACAAAATCTTTCTACGAACCTATCTTTTATGTAAAGCTTGTTTAAGAATCTTTCAACTGCAAATGTGTATTGGTATAAACAAAAGAGGAACAACAGATACGAATAGATCGATAGATTACGATTTTTGTAAACATTTAGTAAATTCTATCAAACCAAATATGCATAACAATGTAGATTTTGATAATTTTTATCAAACAAGCAATAACCTTCGTAAAATTAATCATAACATCGATGGAAGATACCAAACTCAGAATATTATTGAATTAATACAGTTATTTTTACCAAACTCTTTCGTACAATTGACCAAATTATGAAATATCAAAATGTTCCATGAAATATATCAAGAGCGTTTGGTAAAATAAATCAAGTGCTTAATAATTTACATCAAAGTTTAAGTATATTTAACAAAAATACTCCCTATCACAACAGTTTGATAGTTTTAATCAAATTTTTTTTCCTAGCGGAAATGGATTTTGACGCTATTCTGGCTCTTAAAAACAAAAAAAAATTAAAGAATTTAAAGAAATTTATCAATTTCATAAGGCAAAATTATTATGAAATGTGAGAATTTCACAGTCTATAAAATTTAATAATGCATAATGGCTATATTTTCTATTATATATTGAATTTTTTCCTTGAAACTTCACCGAAATAAAAAAAAACCTCTAAAATGACCTTTTCGAATGATCCTTTCCAAATAAAACATCAGGTTCTCCTTTATCTTTTAGCACTTTTATTTTATTTATTTTTGTATGTAATATTTTTATATTGGGTATGTATACAGTGTAAAACAACTAATTAAAACGTAGAATATTCCTTGCAAAAAACTTTGGTTCAATCTGTCTATTTTTTGTTACAACTTTCATATACTTTCTTCACGATACAAGCGAGCGTTGTGGGGGCACTCTAAGCGCGGGGCCCTCGGCGATTGCCGACCAGCCGACATGGGCAGACCGCCCCTGTGTACGTCTAATAGGTAATAATAATATTCTGGTGCCCTTACATTAGTAAGAATGAGCGATTACCGTACTCAGCGCCAACGTGGCGTATTGCGGGTTGAATGGGCCGTCTCATCAAGTGGTCGAATGGGGGAGGGAGTGTGGGAAAGCGCGGGAGAGACGCGAATAGATAGCCTCGTGTACTCAAGACCGCGCGCTATTTCTATCCCCTAGGAGGAAACACAAGCCATTGTTTGATGTGTGTTGTTGTTATCCTAGTTATGCTTCGGCCACTGTTCACACACTCCCCTTCCCTCTCCATTCAAATTGCCGCCCGGTGACGTAAAAATCAACAGGGTGGCTAAGGATACACAATTTTTTCATTCCTTGAGTTATCCGTGACTTTTCCCGAACAACTTACCAATTTCTATGGCCGATCACCAAAATAGTAGCTATTATTGGAATAAAGTATTTATTTCTCATAAAATCCATTGTATCGGGGGTGAGTTCATGGAATCGACTCAACATAATAAAGTAAATAACTTTCTCATTATTCATTAATTTAATACTGTTCGACGTAGTTGTCGCCATGGGAAGTCGTCATCTGGTTCATTTTCATTCTGTGTCTGCGATGCAAATGTTCATTCATTCATTTTCTTTCATTCATTCATTTTCTTTCATTCAACGTCTTCCCCATGCAAATGTACCAGATGATGAAATGCCACGTCGGAACTTAGGTCTTAAAGCATTGAATTTATGTGGAATTATGAAGTTTTTACATTTAATTATATCGTTTTTCTTCTTTAAAAAATTTTCGCCAAACTAAATAAATGTAAAATGCGGTGCTTCGATCTGTCTTTCTCCGCGTCTACCATCCCTGACGCTTTTCCGGCAAAGGTTAGCAAAGTGTCGTCTTATTGGTTGTGCGTTTAAATTCTCAGATACGCAATGCTGATGGTCTAAGAAATAAGAATAATATGTGAATTCTCCACGAATTGATGAGGCATATTCTATGCATTTAAGTGGCGAAAATCAGTTCTAGTGAGTGAATTAAAGGAGGAAAGATACTGACACATCAACGTATCGGAATTTAAGTAAGGAGTATGTCCTACCCAAGCTTCGCCCTGACTTTTCCAGAATTTCAAAAGTCCCTAAAAATTCCAGGTTTTCCGTTACGCTTGCCTCCCAACTTCGCGCGATCCAAGCTTAGCGAATCATTGCTCTCCAATCGGAATCAAAATAGAGATAAATCCTATTCCATACCAGTTTCCTTTCGATTCTAATTGCCTCCGCCTGTGAATTAAGCCTCATTTGAATGGAACGGCAAGGTACAAGGAGTATTAGGATTCAGAGGTGTTCACATAAGAAATTCCATCCCATTGAATGTTGACTTCTGTTGCCATCTCGGTCTTTTCTGCAACGCACGTGGTTTTCAAAATGTAGACAGCTTGGCGATAAGTTCGGAGTGGTTAACTTTTATACAATATTTTCCCATTCAAAGGTAGCAATTGCATTGAAAAATCATGAATTTAATGGACCGCATCAACAATAATACACATTTTGGTCATCAGCCGTTATTATAGCTTATTTCTCGGTTAAATTAGGATCGCTTTGCACGTGAGCAATACGAGTGTTGATTTTTGTAACCCATTTAAATACGCCATTGGTGACAAAATATTAAGTGATTGACTTTCTTTTCTGATATTTGTGACAAGAATAGTGACCCGAGTGAAAGGTAATGACGTCAGAATTTCAAGAAACGTTCAAATTTCAAAGAAATGTACCATGAGGCTAACTGGAGGATCCGCTTTTCTCATAATTGTGACAAGAGTAGTGACTTTATTTAGAAAAAATGACGTCAGAATATCAGGAAACGTGAACCATTTGAAAACTACGATCGCGTAATTCATGACGATCAATTAGGATCTGTTAGATAAAAACTTTTGGGCTATGCCGCCGCGTCAATTTTTCTCGTAGCCCCGACATTTCCCGACCGATGCCGAACCCCGACCGATGAAGAATCCCTTGGGGAAGCGACCAGCATCGGTGGGGAAACGTTGGGGCTACGAGAAAAATTGACGCGGCGACATAGCCCAAAAGTTTTTATTCAAAATGACGAGTAATCGCAAAAGTTTTAACAAAGAAATAAGGCTCTGGTAAAAAATCTGAAAATAGGGTAGTTTCCTTCATCAAAGAAAACGAAAGGCTTTGATTGCGATTTGTTACCCACTATTACTGTATTCATAATATACAAATTATTTCGTTTTAGAAATACCGGTTTAGACGAATGGCAATGGTCCATTTTTATCCTCATTTGAAAAGGGCCAGATTGGCGCCCATGCGATGCCACTCCACGTGGCGTCACGGGGACCTAGTTTCTACACGAGAGGATAGGAGTTTTACATCGTCTGAGATAACCAATGCATGCATGAGTCACAGAGCTCAGGGAAACATCTCTTAATAATCACTTATTAAAATTGTCTAAGGTCGGAAAGTTTCCTCCCTTTGACAAGGTAGTAATAATCCATATTTAAGCCAAGTGCTACCTGCTAGCAGGGTACTCTGCCACCTGTTAGTAGCCTGCGTCGTATCAGCGCTCAAGCCTCGCCTCAAGGTCACCTTAGGGGGCGGCAGCGGGAACCAGAAATACGTAACACGGACTTTCCCATCATTCTTACTTAGCCGTCGCGTTTTCGCGCGCTTGAAATTTTCACTTTCCGTTTAATCGCGAAAAATAGATATCGTCATTCGAAAATGCAAGAGCGTGAAATGCGTACTCCTATTATTTTTTTATTGCCTAAATCGGAAGATTTTTTTTGCCTAAATCTTTCGATTAAAATAAAAAAATAATAGGAAACCACCCTATTGACGACTTATCAATGAAGAAGAAGCAAAAGGAATATAAGTAATGATTTATGTCGACTGGGTGTTATTCTGTAACTCCGGACGAAAGTGACTGCATTCAGAGAGCTACTGGATCATAAAACGAATCGTTCTGTGAGTCATTCATTGCTGGGTTTAACAATGATGGCACAGTGAAAATGAACCGTTCCCGTGGAATTGAGCCTCTCTAGTGAGCCGTTACTCGCTCGTCACCTGTTGAACTTCCAAACAATACCCGAATTTGGATTTATTTCTGTGACGTATTTCGTATTTGAACTTGAATTCGGAATTACGGCGGAGGGGCACAGGAAGACAGAATGAAGAAGACTCATTCGCGTATCAATCCGCACCGTACGCGAGGACCGAAGTCGGGTCTCCGCGGCAGGAAGGGCTCAACCGAAACGTACATCCTCCTCCATTTGAAAATTTCAAATCTTTTCAATTTGTCACGCATTACTTATCGCCATCAAATAAATCACATTTAGATATTAACGAACGTCATTTGTTCTACTAGCAATGGTGACAAATGAATGTTGTAATTGTTGAGTGGGGAAACAACGTTACTGAGATGACTACGATGCGGTTTTGTGCGGCGGTAATTTAAATTTTTTAGCACTGTTTCGCGTGATGTTTTGCCCTCATTCTATGACACTAGACACAGAAATAAGAGCAAAATGTTCATAAAACTTCTCCGTTTGGATGCATAGAATGTCGTTCATGCACAGAAGACTTCATTTGTAATTTGTGGTATTGTTATAATACGCAATATAAATCTCGTATTCCGGCTTATTGGGTCCTCAATAAGGCAAATACGTATACTATATGGTGACGCGAGTAAAATAATTACCGTATAATTATCAGTATATATTTTTAATCAGCTCCTAGAATCTCTGGCCAGAGTACGGCCCAAACAGCTGACTTCAGCGGCCTTACGTTCCAGGAGAACCGTGTTTGAGGGAGAGGATGATAAGCAAGCGGGAAATGGGGAGGGAGATAATAGGATCAGCTTATTGCATGAGGAGATAAAATCAATGGATAGCATATATCACATTATAAATTAAAGAAGCAAGGTTAATGCGGGGACGGGTATAAGCAGTGGGGTATCGCAATCTGCCTTAACCTATGGAATACACTTAACAAAATGCAACAGAATGATTGGCGAAGGTAAAATGTTTTATTTCTTACAACCCTTTCATGAATTTTAGGTGCCTAGATATACTAAAAAGGTATAGTATAGGAATAAATTTGAAAGGGAAAGACGTTATGGACTTAATAGTGCCTGAAAAATTAAGCGTGTGTATTAAAAAAGGCAACGTAAATAAGTGTATAAGTATAATTTGACAGTGGGGTAGCTCTGAGAGAGAAAGGGAGATGGGACCCCTCCAAAGCCTTAAAAATAAAAAAAACGCATCAATCCTATTTCTTTGAAATATAATAATTAAAATATTTAACTTTATTTTGACCTCTCTAATGCATTTAAATATGCATTTATTCGCATCATCAACAAATTGCAGCAAGTTTCATTAATAAATAACCCACTATACAGGAAAAAAAGCATGTATTATAACCCGGGGTGGTGTTTCATTCAATTTTATCCATCCCCCCAAAAGCCAAGTCCTGGTTCCACCACTCTTATCAAAAGTAGTTAGGGATGTATCGTAGATATACTCATAATACTTTGTGTTATTAGTGAAATGAAATCAGAAGTATTGAGTAGGGCCAGATGGGCAACTCTTAAAGTAATGTTTAAAATTACAAGTGCCGTCCGAGTGCTGCGAATAAAAAAGGAACACACACGAGAGACTAAAAATAGCGCTGCTGGCGGTGGGGGTAAAAAAAAAGGTGGAGCCTCGATTTAAAAAGCACAAGGGGTGGTCGCAACAAAGGCGTACGTAATGAAGCAGACCCTTTTTCCTCAAAGGAGTTCACTCGCGTGGGATATTCGCCGATGGAGAGTAGAGACAGAGTGAAGCATTTCCTTTCCGAGGTCCTAATCCCAAAAATAGAGTTCACAATTTCCCAATCGAATTAGGAGAGAGGAATGAGACTGGAGCGCAACAATGACTCTTTATTTATTCGACAATTGGCTAAAGGAAATCCCGTATCCAAGTTGACATCACAAAGGGGGCTCCAGTCCATCACCATGGAAACCCGATTCAAGTTGCCGCTTAGGACTTCAGAGTAAGGATTAATAGAGGTCCGATGATGTCACTATTTGGTCCCAATATATACTACTGCAGGGAAAAGGGAAACTTACTTATCTTACTTACAGGGAAAAGGCGACAACCAGAGCTCAAAACTAAAATAAATATCAAAAGATATTGAATACACTGCTGACATTTAACGTGTTAATTCTACGTATATGCACGACTAACATTCTACGGAAGACAACAGTACCAATCAATTTTCAATTAACCCACTGGTTTCGAATTTAGCAGAGATGTGCGTTGCTTACAACAACTTCGTTAATTTTAGTGGTACAAACAATTTGTTTTCCGTTAACTACTTATGATAGATGTGGCTTCTTTATATCAAACTTTCAAGTTAAAGGAACAAAAACTACGGGAATACCAAACGCTCAAAGTTGGGCAACTTGATTTTACGCACAAAAAACGGGTATGTTTTTAAGAAAAAATGAAGTACAGGAAAAACATTTGAGCTGAAGATTTTTTAAAGTACATGATACAACGTAGAAATAAATTCTTTTTCGTATGATTTTTGTTGCATTGAAATTGATTGCCTCGTTTGGATGATAGAGCTCCTCAAACTCGGGTATCTTGCTTTTTTTTACAGACAGTGAGCGTCTAAATGGTGATGTGATATTGTGTCAGGTGACTTGGGTACGATTAGCGAATGATAACCTATTACTGTGCAATTCATTGCCATGAAAAAGCATTAAAGGGAAGCAAAGTGACATTTCGTTCGTGAATAAAGTTTAAATTATTTTAAACAGTTGTATTTCATTTTAATATGTTACTACTTTGTCCTTGCGGGCTCACTGGTGTTTACATTTCCCCCGTCACGTGATGCACACGATGGGTACGCGTGTTGACTGAAGAGGGTGCTACCAACTCGCTTCATAGCGCTCGTTCACCATTTTTTTTTATTTTTACTCACGGTAGAGTTAAATAAAGAGAGTCGTACTTTGTCGTTTTTAGATCCGTCCCCAGCTATTCACAGCGAAATTTCGACGTTCTTAACCCTATCGTGGACGAGTTGATGACGTCATGAATCCCTGCCGATCGCGTCACCTCCATCGTGCTCCTTGGCCTCGCGCATTGACCTCACATGTTTCGTTTTTGTTCACGGCATTGTGAGCGATTATTTAAAAAAAATGAACAATCCTTTGCGAACGCGTCTTGGAACCGGATCTCTAACGATGTCACTAACTCATAAAATGTGGACGACCACTTTCGAGTTTTCTTCATTTTGCGCTAAATGTAGGATGGGAGAAATTCATTTTTGCTTTACAATTTATCTCTTCTTTATATCTAATTTTAATTATTTCAATGAAGTGCGATTAAGGATCTGAGATGGCGCCGTTATAAAAATTTCACATCCGCAGAAACACGAAGACTTTAAAATGAGAGATACAAGCAAATATCGAACAATTATCAACTCTATGCATACTGAAAATTTCAAGATCAAGCCATGATTTGTAAACAAGTAATTCATCGTGAAAAGGGGGAATTCAATTTCCACGGAGATGTCCTTTTAAATCTGTATTTGCACAATGAGTCTCTTTGCATGGGTAAACTCTTGTCGGAGACATCAAAAATAAATTTCGGAAACTTAAATTCTCTTGTAAGACGATTGCGGAGGCGCAATACAACCTGTCCGAAATGCTACCGAAATAAATCCAGCTCCAAGCCAGAAATGAAACTGTGGGTCTTTACTTTACATCCCAATCAAGGTACTAAATTTGCACTTCGATGCTAGGCGGTTGCACTTTAAGAAGGACACTTAACTTTGCCATTCGGTTTGCCATTCTTACTTGGGATCATTTCTATACTTGAGATTTTATGACAACTCCACAATTCACTTGGAATAAAATATCAAAGGGAAAGGGTCTTCTTAAACCTGCTTCTGACTGATTATTTAATTCATCTGAGTATATTCTACGGTGCTGTATTTATCAATTCCCACGTCTACATATTGCACTGCGAGAAACACCTAGGGTGGACTGTTATATTCCACTTGGTTTTAATAGAAAATTGCCTCAATATCTCGATATATTGTTATGTTAAGATGTCACGAGGTCAAGCCTGAATGAATACTTTCTGGATCGTTCATATTTAATGAATTTATTGAACTTTTAGTACGGAAGTTATTCTTCTGTAGCCCCGAAATTTGAAATATTTTTTAAGTATAACACATTTAGATCACAAAAGGGTCTATTCTTTGGTTGAGTCTGTTGTTGATTGCGATGGGGATGAAATTATATCTGATAGGGACTGAAAGAAGGGTGCTGGGGTTGAAGGACAAAGATATGCGGCGCGTGATAGGGGTTTGATAAATGACGCTTTATGAGTTATTCGCGACGGAGGTGAGATAAGACTGTCTCCACAAATGGCGCACACTCCGAATGCATGCCTGCTCGCAGTTGAAGAAACAAAAACGAATCGCGTTGCGTCAGCCGCTGCCAACGCGACGGGGTAACCATGGTTATGGGATTTTTTTCGCTCGTACAAGAAATGTAATGCGTCATAGTGGTTATGCTTTCATTTCGCAGTTTCTATCCCTCGTTCAATGTGATGGAGCAAATTCACGTGACGTTAACTCAAAGAAATCAAGACTGCGCGGCTTACTATGTTCAAGGAAGTTGAAACGAGAAAGGAATATACTTAATTCCATTTTCATCAAAATTACAAAAAAATGCTCTTTGAAACTGAACTTCTTCGCATAAAGATTCGCTAAGATTTGCCGATGACATAGCCGTTATAGCTGAAACAGAGAAGGATTTGAAAAATATTCTGGTTAATATGGGTAGGGTAATGAGTAAATATCAACTGAAAATAAGCACGAAGAAAACCAAGATATTAGTATGCAGTAGAAGAGAAGAAGTCAAGACTAACATTAAAATAGGGAAGCAAAAACTGAAAGAGGTGGATGAATTCGGTTATTTGGGAAGCAAGAATGAAATTATCAGCAGAATAGCTCAGGCGAAGAGAGAATTCCACCAAAAGAGGGACCTGCTTACAGCGGGAAACTTAAATACGGAAGTAAAGAAACAATATATTAGAACCTACATTTGGAGTATACTCCTATACGGAAGTGAGGCAAGGACAATGACCGCAGCGGAGAAAGCAAGGATAGAGGCCTTTGAAATGTGGTGCTACAGAAGAATGATGAAGATCAAATGGATCGACCGAGTTAGTAACGAGGAAGTCCTAAGAAGGGTAGGAGAGAAGAGAAGCCTCATGAAAACCTTAATAAGAAGACGGAACAACCTTATAGGCCACATCTTGAGACATGATGGCCTGATGAAGACAATCGACGAAGGACAAGTGAAAGGAAAGAACGGAAAAGGAAGACCTCGAACAAAATATATGGAAAAAGTGAAGAAGGATGTGAAAGAGAAGAAATACGTAGTTGTGAAAAGATTAGCTGATAGGAGAACTGAGTGGAGAGCTGCGTCAAACCAATCCTAGGATTGTTGACTAGTGATGATGATGATAGAGAAAATGGATTGCCAGTAGACAGATGCCTTAGGGTTGGTGGTCTCCTATGCAGATGCTTGGCGAGTAGTCGCCGCAAGGGACAAAACAAAATATTGTTGTTAGCATTAAAATGCCTTCGTGAAATACGAAGAGAGTCTATTATTGCTCAACCAGTTTGCTGTATTTTGGCGCTATAATTTCTGAAAAGGAAATCTTAATATGTTTGCAAGCTAATCCACGTATCTATTTATTATTTAATCCGCATATTCGTACACGAGGTGTGTAGGTATGTACTAGGTATAACCTCCGCGTCTACATATGTGAATTAAATATGGAATTCATACGTTGCTTTGACAACAATTGTTATGAGGTGGAAATTATGCATAGCAACCACGATAGAAATAGTACCTTATATTCGCCTTTTTTATATTAGGAGTATCGGTTTCTCCTTCCTTAGCACAGGTAGTTCCTTTGTGATTCCACCCCAATGGATTCCGGGATAGACTCACCAAGGAGGCGATGGAAATACTGTTAGCCAATAACAGCTTTAACAGAGACAAAGGGCTAAACACCAGAAACACCTGGAATCCCATAAAAAAGTGACGGGCAAAACGAACTATAGCTCCTCCAATCAGAACTCACCTCAAGTGACGCAGATTGTATTTTAGCGGGCGACCTACGCACCCGGCATCTAAGCAGCCTTGACGACGATGAAGAAGCATTTGATCACTATGGAGTGCCTAACCCGGTGGAAAGCCCGAATCAAATCCTTCTAACGCCAAGTCTTTATTATTAGTAGGGAATATACAACCAATAACCATGATGTCGAAATAGAAAACAACCAAACTAATTCAGTTTCATTTGTTCAAATAAAAATTTTATCATCCCCTGAAAAAGCATAAAAATAGAGAACGCTTGGATGTCATTATTCCATTTTTAACTTTTTGTCATCGAATAATATGTGTATTGTAATCAATTTGAAGAAAACTGTGCCTTTGGATATAAAAATATATATAAATCGGTACTTCCGCTTTGCAAGTATCGGGATGTTTTCTAATATATAACTAGATCTTGTTGTAAGCCGAAATGCATAGTATTTTTCCGTTTTAATTGATGAAAATTAAGTAGTTTAAGCAACTTATATGAATACTGATGGTATAAGAGGATAAAAATAGCGTACATAGGAATTTGATTCTTTTGCATCAATCACTTTCGTACTTTTTAATGCTGCTTGATGAAAATGATGTATTGTTAGCAAATTATTTAAAAAATGTGATAAGGTCAACTGTGAAATACTTCATGTTGTCCACTTTTCAATTGCGAAAATTTCATATTTATAACGGGTTTCGATTTTTAATGAAATGATTTAATTGACGCAATGATCACATTATTGGTCGAAAACAGTTTTTAATACCAGATTTCCGTAATAAAAATATTAATAGAGCGAAAAGTTTATTTTTCATGAATTTAATGAACGGCGGTATAATATGGTTATTGTAATGCGCATCGGAAGATTTTGTGTTCTTTTCATCCACCAGATAATTCATTTTTCGCAATCACTGCTGACTTTCTGGAGTGCGGTATCGAAATCCGTCGCGAATAGATCCAAACCTTGAAATCACCCGTCCCCGCCATTTCCATTCATTCCGGAGTCGCATGCTCTCCCGGAGAAAACTATAAATAAAAAGGGCCTTCGTCGGCACATTAAGGCAGTGGCGTGAAAATTGGCAGGCCTTTGTTTTTCCCCCTTATCTCCGCCGATTCGTCTTACGACCACCGCAGACTTACGTAATCGAATGACCGTTTAGAAGCAGTTAACACTCCGGAAAGCAGGCCGACAATAAATGGACGTTATGGATTGGAAATGTAGGTCGCAGGCAGACCCTCCTTGCGGTCCCACCTTCTCTGGGTCGGTCGGTGGCGGAATTCCTGACGCTTCGATCGCTATTTTCATCGACTCACAAATATAAATGACTCGCCTCCCATCAAGGGACGAATCGCGTGATTAAATTCATTCGTTAGTTTATGGTTTGAGGCGTTACTTTGTGGAATATATTCATAATGAATGAATAATGAACTTCGGAAAAACAAAGTTCAATTGTCATTCATTTATTCGTTAGGTTCTTGTTTTGATTACTCACGCGAAAGCTTGAAAGTGAAGATGTTAAGTCATTTGGAGAGGCGACCGCCAACTACAGTTATTTCAGTCATATATGCAAGGGTATTTCAAGGAAGGATGGAGAGAAACCCGGCGTCGCCATTTGCCTGCTATTAACGAAGGGCGCTAAGGGGACAAAGGCTTAGCGTCCCATCCGACGGTCGGAGTGCTGTACTCGAAGTGCCCACCACATAACACTAAAGCAGTGTTCGGGCAGTCGATGAAAATTCTCTTCCACCATCGGGATTTGAACCCAGGCTTAAGGGGTAGGATGCCAACACTCTAGCCACCACATCAACCCAATTAAGTCAATTTATTTACAATAGCGAGGTCTTGCGGTCCACGATGCCTTATTTATGCAGAATCCCGAGGTGGAATGGGGAGTGGTAATAAGTTTATTAAGATGAAAACGCGAAATTATTGGAAAAGTCTCAGTCGTTGGACATTCAACTCACGATTTAGCTCCAAATGTTTTGGTAACATTTGATATTAAGTACACTCCTGGGAATAATCTCCAAAAATTTGTAAATAAACAACTAGGTGACAATTTTGTTCGACTTGAGTAATATCGAATAAGGAGTGATGAATTGCGAATCACTGTTTATTTTTTGCGCGCCGTTGCTATCGTGCAAGTGATGAACAGTCAAGAGTATGCGAATATATTATTACACCGTAATTTCCACAATTGAGCATAAAGAAGTGCAATATAAAGAGCATTTGGAGGAAAACACCATTTTAAACGAATACTGTGACATTTTTGGATGCATGAATATTTAGACGGTAAACATACATAGGCTTGCTTTATAAATCCAACTAAATATTCTTCTGCCTCAGAATAATCAATGTTATCAAATTCTTTCACGTATAATGACTACATTAACTGACCAACGTAACGGCTTGATCCACTGGAGATAACCGTATTTTTTTGCTGTCTCCTTCTGAAGACAGTGTAGGGTTGATTAATATGTAAATTGGGACAGTCTTACTTCAGTACCGTCCACAAGTGTTTATGGGGGGCGTAAGTATTTTTATCTCTTACAAAATTTACCTCCAGTGTTTCGGTAACAATGGGTCTGCGATATGGGAATCAACCTTTGTTTAAATATTTTATTTTTTATTTTTATTTTATTCCCAAACCACCGAATACAGCTCATCTTGGCCATTTTACATCGGGGTATTCAACAAATTTAATAATTAAACGCACACGAACAACCATGCCCTGGACAGGGGAAACCTACCCAGGCGGGACTCGAAACCGCGACCTCTTGTTTGGCAGGCAAGAACGTTACCCCGCCGCCACCGAGGCCGGCATTTTCCAAGTTAGCAAGTATTTTTTCATTATTGCTATGATTTTTGCTACAATTTTCTTTAATAAACACATATCAACTCTTTCTACTCAATTGAGTTGGGTTAAATTTTTTATCATAATTCTAATTACTATGGCTTAAGTCGAACAAAATGTATGCTTGGTCGCCTCGGCATTCATGTTTTTTTTTTAGGTTTACCACACCTTCCTTAAGGTGATCGGCAAACTCCAGCAATTTACATTTATTTCTCAACGAAAAAGTTAATTGCTTCAAGATAAATTTTCAAACATGTATTTTCTCATGATAACGGTGATGAAATTTGAAACCTGATTGAGAGAAAAAAGATTTCCAAAACTCTGCGACTAAATAATGGGTTTATCATTAAGTAAAACTGGTCTGCACTCAAGTTTTTTCATTTATCAAGTTATTTCATATTTCACATTATTTAACTATCTTTGAAGGTGGGGGAGTTGTCATGATTTAAGAGTACAAAATGAAACGTCGGGACAGGAAAAGCAGACAAAGTCATGGTGCGCAACTCCGCTCTCTTTTAACTTGTTGCAAACTTGTGAGTCGCTGAGCATGCTTCCGGCACATTAAGATCAAAAACGAAGCTAAAAACTGCTCGCGACAGAGTTGCACATGAAGTATACGACCCCTTACATCCTCTGCTCACAAAAAGCGTAAACCCTATTGAGTGCCTACCAATTTTAGCGGAAATGACGTCATAAATAGTGAAGTGGAACAAACTCTCATGGCTTCGTCTTTCCTCAGGAAATCACGAATCACTCATATTTTATATTTGCAATCGTGCAATGACCGTGTAGGTTATATGGGGTTTCAGTGTGACTTTTTCAATAAAAAAACACTTGATCCAAAATTATTCAAATAATGAGCAGCTTTGGAATACATGACAAATCAACATTAAAGGCACCCACTTGCTCGGGAGAAACGTTGAAGATTGAAAACCATCAGCTACTATCGGTCACAAAACTTTGTATGAAAACATCATATAATACTAAAATCAAAGATGTATCCCTGTCGAAAAGGAAGCGTTCGGGGAAGTGTCCGGGTAGTGTTGCGGGAGTGTTCAGGAAGCGTTTAACGGTACGTGAACGCTTCCCGGCAGCTTCCCGAACACTTCCTCAACACTACCTGACTGTCGACCCTTCGCTTGCCGAACACTTCCTCGCCACTTCGTGGTTGAAACACTTCCCGGACGTTTCCCCGACACTCCCGGAACGCTTCCGAAGCGTGGGAAACACTTCCTCGACGCTCGCTGGACGTTTCCCCGACACTCGACCGCGACCGTTGTCGACACTCCCCGAACGCTTCCGAAACACTTCCGCGGAAGCGTTCCAAGTGGGCCATAATCTGCTTCCCGAACACTTCCGCGACACCTCCTCAACGCTACCCCAACACTTGCCCGCCACTTCCCGAACACTCCGTCCGACGCTTCCCCAACACTTCCTCAACACTTCCGTTTCGCCTGGGATACGATATGAATTAACAAACTTCTATTACCATGAGCAACTCACATTTTGAGGAAAGAAAACATTAAGGAAGTAATGTAGCTTAATAAAATATTAAGGAAGGTAACCGCACTGGATCTGCCTATCCTGTGAGCAAAATCTCAGAGTAAATAGAAGGAAGAGCAGTTAAGCTGGCTTCGCAGTGACCATCAGCCAAGGCCAAAATTGAAACAGCAACTTCAGTATTATTATCGAAAATTGAAAAGTTAGAGAATTAAATGCTTGTGAAATAGATTTTATAAAAAACCTGCGATTTTATAAAAATAGATTTAAAAAAAATACATCTTCTTCCTCCATGATTGTTGATTTAGCAGAAATAAAATTTCCAAACGAAGTAAACAACATGTAAACAAATGCTATTGTTGCGGTCAGCCAATCCCGCATATTCTTCTGTCTCGGATTTTAGTGTTTCAATCTTAGTCGCCTGCGCAGAAGCTGAGAATCGCTCATGTCTGAGCTCACTCCGGGTGAAGGTGGACCCACGCAAAGGGCATAGCCGGATAAGAAGGTGAAAAGTCCCCCCTCCCGGATCTTTCCCGTACTTGGGGTATGCAATTTGGGATCAAATAGGACAAACCTCCCCATATTTCCAGGACGCTATGTGCCCACCAGGGCCAGCTAGATCGAAAATACGATTTTCACTCTTTTTTAAATATCTCGGTCAAGAATTCATATTTTTTAATGCAGTTTGCGGCATTTGAAACCCTATTTAATGGCACATGTTTTCAATGTTTTTCAAGAACTTCGGGCGGGGCAAGAAGATATGGCGTCGATTTGAAAATTTCTAATGCAAGTTTTCATAAAATTTTATTGAGAGGGCCAAAAAGATAAAACGTTTTCTGGAAGTGTTTTTTAATACCTTTCGGCTGGCGTATTGAAAATACAACTTTTAGGCGGTGGAACATCGCGAAAAATTCGATTGAAAATATGCGATTTTGGCCATTTGGCTCTATGCTTTGACCCTCCATAACACCTATTTTTAGTTATTATAGTATTGTACCGATTAAAGTGCTCACCACAGAGACAGAATTGTATTGATACTGGTTCCAAAAACGCCTTCAGGGCCCTTGAAAACGCCCGAGTAAGCTAAAAATAATTTCCCTGCTTCCAACCCCCTCCGTCATTCCTTTCAATGAGAATTTATTGAACTTCCTCAATGTCCTTATCAGATATAAATTCATTGAAATTACCTCACCTATGCTAAGCTATGTGGATATCATTATAACTTTATGATAGCTGTTTGCTGAAATGAAAAAAATATGAGTTTCGACTTTTTCCCAGTTGGCATACAAATAAAAAAAATCTTGTTTACAGTAACTAGCCGAAAAGATGAATTTTCACCATACAATTTTATATTGACTCCAGGATGTAAATGAAAATCGCTCTTGAAAGGTTATTCGTCATCCTCTGAATATTTATTGATGCATGTTATTACGTTGTCCGTCAAAACAAATGCTAGTTAAAATCTTATTTAATATTACTTAATAAAATCAAGGTCTTGCGATTTTATCTTGGTACTGCCCGTAGGATAAATAATAAATTATTGCTGCTATATGAGCGCAACACCCTATTCTTCTATTCCATTACCACAGTCACAGAAATATCTCAATATGCTGTCCCATACGATGCCATTCGCTGTAATTATATTCTAAATAAAAATTATAGTTCCTTATATTTTAATGATATTTTTCCTTAATAATAACAATACCTACCCGTCTTAATTTAGCCCCGAAATCACAATTTTTTCAATTCTTTAGTCGTTAACTGAGCTCGCATGCCTTTCAGCGTCGACATCAGAACGCTTAACTCTAAATCATCTTCTAAATATGACACAACATCCCGAAGTCCTCTATTCTGAATAAAAATGTCACCTTTTTTCATGAAATTATTACTGGATATGCCGATTGCAAGATTGATTTTAGAGAATCGGCATCATTTTGATTGGCCAAAAAGGGTCCGGGCATAACAAGCACAACGCATCAAGGGTAAAAATAGGGAATGGTTTACAAAGAGGAGCTAGTTCTGTTCATGTTTCCGGTTTGGAGCTTAAAAAGAAAAACTATCAGCCCTTGAGTGACTGACCTAATATTCGAATATCTCGCCGACGTTAACACACTAAGTAACTGTGTTACTTGGTCCCATGACAAACCAGTAAAAGTTCGCGGACAATCAGTTCTCTAGAAAAAGGAAGTCACTAAGTTTCGCCGTCAAACTGCGGTTAGATAAATATTCAACTTTGTCCACAAATAGACGAATTTTAGAAACATGCAAGGAAATACTTATGCAGTAGATACGGAAAGTGGGAATTTCATTGGTAAAAACCGCTTATCATGTACATAACCTTTACAGACCACATTTTTGAAAGAAATGATCAACCTCCACCCCCTTCAATCTAGCTTACACGGGAACAGGATGGAGGTAATTTGTAGCGGTATATCCACAAATGAAACAACACTTGCGTGTAGATACAACGCGGGGAAAACTCAAATCGAGCTCATTTTCTTAATCTGAATTATTACATTCCGGCAGTTTTCGGAGGCCCTTAAGCCATTTTCGGCACCAGTATCAATACAATTCTCTCCCTGTGGTGAGCACTTTAGTCGGTACAATACTATAATAACTAAAAATGGGTGTTATGGAGGGTCAAAGCATAGAGCCAAATGGCCAAAATCGCATATTTTCAATCGCATTTTTCGCGATGTTCCACCGCCTAAAAGTTGTATTTTCAATACGCCAGCCGAAAGGTATTAAAAAACACTTCCAGAAAACGTTTTTTCTTTTTGGCCCTCTCAATAAAATTTTATGAAAACTTGCATTAGAAATTTTCAAATCGACGCCATATCTTCTTGCCCCGCCCGAAGTTCTTGAAAAACATTGAAAACATGTGCCATTAAATAGGGTTTCAAATGCCGCAAACTGCATTAAAAAATATGAATTCTTGACCGAGATATTTAAAAAAGAGTGAAAATCGTATTTTCGATCTAGCCGGCCCTGGTGGGCACATAGCGTCCTGGAAATATGGGGAGGTTTGTCCTATTTGATCCCAAATTGCATACCCCAAGTACGGGAAAGATCCGGGAGGGGGGACTTTTCACCTTCCTATCCGGCTATGCCCTTTCTCTTATTCACGCAACACCGGCAACAACAGCGAGGGAGGCTCTTCTCTGGCAATGCGTGTTGGTTGACCTTCGCAATACTCGCGGTTTTCCCACCGCCAGCGTCTCTCGTGTCATATTCAAGCATATTTCGCGGCTCATTTGTTTTCCCTCGTCCGCGAGTGCATAACAAGATCGCGATAGGTCTTTGCCAGCTACGAATGCGTTCTTTATGGTCCCTACTTCATGCGTGGATTGGCCTGTTGACAGAAGGCGACTTCAGAAGCGAAGGCTCAAGGCATCTCGAGACGGATATATGGCCAAGGAAACGTACTTGGTGAGAATGGGGCGCATATTATCGTCCCTGCTGTAGAATGAAGATAAGGACGAGAAAATGGCACGGAATAAACACCACGAAAGGGGAAGATGCAGTAATTTTGCGATTAGGGAAATTGAGGAGGAAATATATTTGCAACGGTTTCATGCATTAAAGCGCATTTTCATTTTCTTTCAAAATTAACGTAAAAACTAAAAAAGATCCTTCATTTCATACAGCATTGCGCTATTAAAAAACTGCTTGGAAGAGTGATAAAAACCTATGGCAACACATTAGATTTTTCACTCGCTGATGATCACGAAAGAGAAGCTCAAAAATGTATTCCCTTTCAAAAATATTGGAGAAAAGCAATGTGACCAACCTATTAAGTAAAACAAATAATTATGAGATACTCTCCAGTAGATAAGAGGCTAAAGATATTCAAGTCTTGAGTTTGAATTCTGTCTATATGTTAACTGTAAAAAACCTGTTATTATTTGCTTTGAGTCCTAGGGCTGAAAATTCAAAACTCTTTACATATCAGAATTTCTCCCCATTACCGTTCAAATTTTGGTTTGCAAAATAATTTAGAGTCACTCGATGATCACGAATCCTAAAAATATAGCTACCCTATGGACCCATTCACCAAGTATTTAAAATTGCTGATTGCGATAGAAATAAAAAATATGGACCTCTATTTTTTCCATTAATCCATCGCCTAGGTGATAAAATTTATCGACCTAAGAGCTAAGAAGGGTGCGAGAATAGAGAAGAAGTCTTCTCAAAACCCTGTGGAGAAGACTTCGGTTGTAGTTCAACTTAGATGTAGGTTCGAAGATTTTCGCGGCGTTGATTAGATGATCTCTGTTCAGTTCAACAGTGTTTATTCCACGAGAAAAATAACAAGATACATAAAATATAGGCAATTGTAGAAGGACAGGTGGAAGGGAAGAAGGGCAAAGGACGGCCTCGAATGAGTTAGGACATAGGACATGTTAATAAGGATATACGAGGGGCCATTGAAAAGTAGGGTCTTCAAAGCCTAGACTTCGCCGCATGCAACACCACGCAAAATCTAGCCATCTTGTCGTGTTCATTTGCCCTTGCCCCTTATAGTCACATAAACAGTTTCTCATTAGCAATATCGATGGCTAAGTTCTAACAACACGTAAGTATATCAAATTTGACCGTTTTGAGATAGGCATCTTAAACGAAGCGTAATAACATTAAAGAAATAAAATACATGCAAAAAAGCAACTATTTGTGTGGAAATTAATGCTTCCTTTTCAGTTTTATGAACTTTTGGTTTTTAATTTCAGGGCACAAGTAAAAAAAATAATCCTTTTCCTGCTCTCCTGAGAAGTTGCTATTTTTGAGATAGGTACTTGTTGTTAGAACTTAGAAGGCATCGATACATAGTTTTCGGCGCAGCACCCATTCGCGATTTCTGCTCCCGCCAAGTGCCAACTGCGGTACGTCATTCAGTTTTTGCATTCGGAGAAGGTTGCTCCGATTGAAATACATCGCCAATTTGAATAAATGTGTTGTCCTAAGTGCATAGGCTTGAAAAATTGACGGAAATTGTGTAGAAAAATTACTGCTTGCCGCCTCAACGTTCATGACTAGGAGTGAAATTTTCAAAAATCAGCGGGCAAGATCATGGCAAACGCCTTGTAAGACAGAAAATGTGTCCTGCTAGTCGATTTCATGCCCTAGGATACAAAAATCAACCACGCGAGACACTATGAGACCCTGAGCAAACTTTGAACGGCTATCCAGAGCAATGAGGCCTACAAAACAGCGTCGCTCATTGAGCGATTTGGATGGAAGGTGACGGAAGATCACCCACCTTTTACTCCCTCTAAATCTCATCTCTTTCCGGCCCTAAAAAAAATATTTTGGAGGCGAAAATAGGCCGGTTTCCTTTTATTTTTTTATTGCCTAAATTGAAAGACTTTAACTCCTGGAGTACGCATTTCACAGCTTTAGATTTTTAAATGACGATTTCTTTTCTTCGTGATTAAATGAAAAGTGAAAAATTTCAAGCGCGTGAAAACGCGACGGCTACGTATGAATGCCGGAAAAGCCCGTGTGACGTCATTCTGGTTCCCGCTGCCGCAAAGTGAGGTGACCTTGGGGCGAGGACATGTGCGTCGCTAGGCGCAGGCTGCTGATGCAGGCTGCTATCAGGTAGCAGAGTACCCTGCTAGCGAATAGCGCTTGGCTTAAATAAGGATTATAAATACCTTGTCAAACGAAGTAAACTTTCCGACCATAGCCAGTTTTAATAGGTGATTATTAAGACAGATTTCCCTGAGCTCTATGCCTCATGCATGCATTGGTAATCTCAGACGATCTTAAACTCCTATCTACTCGTATAGAAGCTAGGTCCCTGTGACGTCACGTGGAGTGGCATCGCATGGGCGCCAATCTGGCATTTTTCAAATGAGTATAAAATTGACCATTGCCATTCGTCTAAACGGGTATTTCTAAAACCAAATAATTTGTAAATTATGAATACACTAATGGTGGGTAACGAATCGCAATCAATGCCTTTCGTTTTCTTAGAAGGAAACTACCCTATTCACGAACAACGAAGACGTTCAAGAAGCGGTTCTTACTAAGATTGATAAAAAACAGCGGCAACGCATTAGATTTTTCACTCACCGATGATGACCAGGAAAAAAAAGCTCCAAAATGTATTCTCTTTCAAAAGTATTGGAGAAAAGCAACGTGACCAGCCCATTAAGTAAAACAAATATTGATGAGGTACTCTCCTGTAGATAAGAGACCAAATATATTCAAGTTTTGGCTTAGAATCCTGTCTAGATGCTAACCGAAAAAAACCTGTAATTTTTTGCTTTGTGTCCTCGGGCTAAAAATTTTAAACTCTTTACATATCAGTATTTCTACCCATTACTCTTTAAATTTTGGTTTGCAAAGGGAGAAGTTCGTCTCACGAAAGTCATAGGGCGACTACATAAAAAAATTACTGATTGTTCAAGGTTTCTAACCATGGAATATTCATTAGCAAAAATCTCCGAAACTATGAGAAAAAAATTAGATACCTCGCTTTTCACATGCCCCTCATATAAAAGAAATACGTCGCAATGAAAAGGTCAGCGGATAGGAGAGAGGAATGGAGAGCTGCGTAAAACCAATCTTAGGATTGCTGACTTTTGATGACGATCTTTCGCCAAATTATCAAGCTATTCGTAGGATAAACCCTTTCACAGGTGAGTTGATGACGTCAAAACTCTTCCCGAGTGGTTTGCCACCTCTCCGGTATCTCCAACCATAGCGTGAGAGCCATTCATAACTGGTATCTGTGAGTCGTTCTCCATTCACGATAGCCGTTCACGCGATGCCTGGAAACCATGATTGCATCTACTACTCACCGCGGAAGTCTACATAAGAACTTTAATGGCGTCACTAACTGATGAAATGTGAGAGGTGACTTTCTCATTTTTCATTCTTTTAATTTGTGAGGGTATAGCTGAAAGTGGAAAATATTTATTTTTGCCATGTGTGTAGCTGAATTAGAAAGATTTGTTTCTTTCGTCGTGACCTATCTCTCCCCTCCATTTACCGAAAGGGAAAATTTCAAAGCCGTGGGCTGGTAGAGGTCGCATGGTTCCTTTCCAGGTCAACAGTTTCTCAGCGCTGATTTTCTGTTGCAATGCACCTTTTCTCAAGAAGCGAAACAACATACTATTGGTAGGTACTGGATAGATATTGTTGCCTTCAAGGTAAGCTCTCCTGGTATAAATGCTGATTTAACTTGAAACATGTTTCTGGTGATATTCAAACCCAAACACAAATGACATCGATGCGATCATGGTCTCCCAACTTCCACCGCGTTCTTTGATTTCTGATGACAAAAGTTTCGCCGGAAATCTCCCTAGCATCTCCAGGTCAAAAGTGAGGGAGTGGATGCAAAATGGGACTGTATTTATACCTTTGTCGAAGTGGTGGTTGTTGTTGCAGTCGTATTTCATTCACAGGTTTACTACAATTGACGGAAATCTTTGAGATTTGAGAGAGTAGGTTCCTTGATAAGATTTCTTTCAAGTGAGCGGGTATGGAATATACCTGTTAATTTGTAATCAAATTCCACTTCTGATCTGATGATAGTGGCGGATAATGATCACATCTACCACTCACCACGAGAGCCAAAACATGAGATTTAATGACGTCACCAACTTATGAAAATTGGGCGGCATCTTTACTATTTTTTTCATTTTTTTAAATAAAAATATCGGTGAAAAAGAAGGATTTGTTTTTTTTTTCATCGTAACTCATCTTTCTCTTCTATCGAGGAAATTATTTATGCGTATTGCAATTTCGGCTCTGAGTGCCATCGTTCTTTTGTTTCGATCGAGATGATAAGAGCGCACGCGAGTACCCTAGATTGCCTTGTTATGAGGAGGAGTAGTGTTGACAATGGTCGTCCAGAGGTCTCTGCGCGATTGTCGACTGAGGCGCCATTCCATACGCGGTGGTCGCCAATGAAATCCACCGATGAATAAGGACCGAGGCACCACATTCAGCCGGAAACAATTGCCTCTCCTAAATCAAACACAGTTACAAACGACTCAGTCATATACAATGTTTACAGCAGTTTCAACGAGCGCGAAAGATAAGAATGTTTACGCATGGCTTACTGTGCAAGTGATTCTTCAATTCATAAAAAATTACATAGCATAGAGGTAGTCATAAATTTCAAGTTAAAGCGAGCTGTGGAAGAGTTTCCTCGACCGCAGGCAGAGTGATATTATGGATGAAATGAGGTCGCATAGTTCATCCAAATAAACAATTTTCCTGCGATGATATTCGGTTGAAATTATAAAATTACAATGCATGCCATTAGAGTAAGACATGCCACTGTCATTGAATGCATGTTTTTGCCGTCAACATAAGTACCCAGATTAAAAAGCTGATTTCACTTAAAACTTATTATTGGTGAACTAGAAGCCGTTTAAAAATTTAAATTTCAGCTTGTGCACTTATTAAATCAATAATTGCATGACTTTTGGCATAAATTTTAGCGTGAAAGTATTGGATTCAGGACATAAGCTTCAATTCAATTTATTAACTTTTGGTTACATTAAAAATTATTGCAATAAATAGTAGTCCTTTATCTTTCGTTGTTGTGATACTAATAATTTCTTTCTGATACGAGGGAAATTTTGTAGAAACATTGAATAGGTATGGACCTAACAATTCCACACGAGAGGAGAAAAAGAAGACCATGAATTTTTACCAATGCAGGGAAAGAAAAAATGTGTTGTGTGCGAATTCTGATAAATGGATCAAACCAAGTCATTGAACACTCGGCTGAATTTTTTGCGAACCAATTCCTGGAAAACAGAACTTACAAGGGAACTATGAGTACGGGTAGGTAATGAAATATGAGATCAAAATATAATTTGCACCGTAATAATGCGAATTCCTAAAGACGTCAATCACGGATATTAAGGCCAAACATTTCAACACACGATTCGCTTTAATTCTACGATCCTTTCTCATTAAATTACTCACTGTGACCGAAAATGACCCATTTTACATACACGGCAATATCAGCAAAACGCAAGGAAGCGAAAAGATATTCCTTCTATTTGAGAAAAATGCTTACCTCCAAATAATACCCTCGCAAGATGCCGAAAATTGAATGGTCATCATAATTGAACACTCTCTTCTTTAATATAAGCAAAGTGTTAACTCAATTTCGAGATGGCTGAAGGCCTTTACGGATAATTATGATATTTGTGGATAATACTCTATTTTTTCGATTAATTTTACGAAAATATTAATTTTCAATCTGGAGTATTCCAGACTCACAGAATATCCTGGAAAAAACGCTGAAAAAGGATATTTTCATGAAAATAACTGCGCTACTTAGGTGTCGTGATAGTTTGGAATAATAAGTTTCACAAATTCCCTTATCTTAGCACAGCGTCCGGAGGTAGAAACATCTTCCTTGAAGCGTTTGTGGCACAGCGAAATACGCAGCGAAAATACGCAGCAGATCGTAGCGCGGAAAAACGAGTACGTTGTTTGGGAAACATTTGACTCTTGAATCCTCTTTGTGACGACACTTCCTGGCTGGTTGTTGCTTCAGCCGTGGAGTGCCTTCTTTCTGAATACCGACCAAGATTTTGGCTCAAAGGTGGTCGATAAAAAAGCATTGTTTCCGATTGCAATCAAAAAACGCTTATGCATGACAGTGGAGCCCTTTTGAGCACATGGAAATTTAGTCTCGTTTATCAATTTTATTTTACTGTCGAGTGAGATGGGAAAACAAAGAGACGCATGTATTTCGCTCTTTTGATCGGTCGCGCAGATGGCTGGAATCGACAAAGGCTTGCCATAAGCATCAAAAAGGTTTTGTCCGGCAAGGAAATAGCAAAGTCACACGTACACTCTCAAACAAATGGTGCAGAGCGAGTCGTATTTATGTTTTCCTATGGCTTTAGCTAAACAAAATTCGATGTTTCGTAAAAGTAGAACAAATATCACGAAAAAAAAACAACTTTTATTCTTCCTGAAAATTACCGACGTTTGCCTTAAAAATAGAGTCCACAATTGATCATGAATCTTTAGTTAATATTCATTTCATATCTTTAAAAAAAATCACCATTTAGTGAAAGTTTTCCTCAATTGGAAATACAGCAAGACGCAAAAGTTGGCGATTTTCATGTAAAGTGGAGGGTCATGGTTTAAGTGAGATTAGCTTAACTTTTACCTCTCAAATCTACATCTACATCTACATAATTCCCTGCGAGCCCCCTCTAGGGTGTTTGGCAGGGGGTGATAAATCACCAACATGCAGCATGCAAGAGGACCGCCACATGCACACCACACGGTCACAGAAATATTACGCACACTAGAAAAATATACATGCTTATTCATAAAAAAATTTCCAATGGTTAGTAATACCTAGAGCAAATACATGCAAGGTTAGAACTATGAAAAAACATGCAATGAGTGATCCTAGCGAGCGACGCCATTAATCCTATCAATTGAGACAACGTTGCTATCCTTAATAGTACGAGGGAAGATTGACATTTTTAAATCTCTCTGTTTTGCAGTCTATTTCTTTTATTTTATTCTCATGATCGCGTCTACTATAGTGCGATGGTAAACGAAGGATATGATTCACGTCGCCTGAGAAAATATCTTCTTCGAGTTTCCTAAGTAAGTTAAGCCTATACTTCGATCTATGCTCCTGTAAAGATTCCCATCCTAACTCGTGTAACAAACTGGAAACGCTGCACCTTTTGCCTTAACAACTCATCAGAAATCTGGCCGCCCTGCACTGTACTCGATTGATTTCAGCTACTAGTCCTACTTCATAAGGGTCCCACACGCTAGCAGCATATTCCAAGTGAGGCCTCACTAGAGTCAGTTAGCTAACATAGCCTGCCGGCACACGAATAACATAGCCTGCCGGCACAGGGAAAAATAAATTTCTACTATGCACAGATTAATTGAGAATGTCAATGTGAAGTTTCAACTCCTAACTAAAAAAATATATTTGGAGGCTTTGGCCAACTTTTTTAGGTTTCAGTAAAAATCGACGGCCTTCACCCGTTTAGAGATAAGTTGATGGCGTCACCCACTCATTCCGAGCGTTCCGCCGCTTTTCTGCTACGTGTTTCCTCGGCCCCCTTGTGCCTCGCGATGGAGAGAAAACAAACGACAACAAACTATCTCCAATTAAAGATTCCCCACGAAAGAGCAAATGTGCTACATTGCTTATTACGTCTTTTAATCATAAAACGTGGTCGGATAATTTCGCGTTTTTTTTTAATATTACGCTTGCGACCAAATGGCAAAATAGGGGAGATTAGTTTTGCTGCAAACAATATTTTCTTTCCATCTTCGACGGAAAATTTTTAATTTATTTTCTTTTATGTCCGAGTGAACATAAATATTGATTATCCATTCATCCGGATTTTTACGTTGGAGCTCTTATGCGACAAAAACAATAGCTTAATGATGAAATAAAATTGAAACGAAGTAAGCTGAAATAAGCTTTTAGAGCTTAGTTTACATAGATTTCGATTGTCATGGCATACGATTATTAACCCTGACTCCATGACCGTTTTTCAGATCCGCTGGTGATAAGAATACCACGTAAAATCCAATTCGGCGACATTAGCGTAACGTTTCTCTGACAAATTAGCGCGGTGAGTGTGGTAGTCTGTAAGGGTTGCTATTGGCTTCTGTGGTTCCGGACTCAAATTAGGGGCGGTGCCTATGGGACACACCAGCACAAAAATTCTCGGAGTACCAGTTAGACGAGGGAAAGGAACTATACCCCTAAATAACCCTGAATGTTTGACATTCGCACGCCTATAGCTCGCTCTAGGGTGCGTTCTACCATTGTTTATTCAAACGAGCCTTTCATTTGAATGAGTGAGTAATTTTGAGTGAGTGAGTAATAGATTTGTCATTCATCAAACTCATTGGTGAATTCCCACCCAAAAATAATTGGTGAATACTTACTAATGTTACCTTATTCTCTCGAATCCGAGATATTTCTCGCATCAAAAGAGCATCAGCGACATAAAGTTAGATGGTGGTTAGAATCGTGGCTTTTAATCCCTTGAGTTCGAGTTAAAATATCTCGGGTGGCGGGCATCTTTCATACAAAACCCTGCATCAATCCAGAATACGCAAAAGACGAGCGTAATTCATATGTTCGGTGCATGGAAAGCCCAGCTCTGATTTTAAGCCACCACTGGGTTTATGTTGGGAGTGTCCCAAGGCTAGGTAAATGCATATGTGAAGTCTAAGTTCAACTATGACAAAACTGCACGGGATAGGGCGAATCCTCTCTCGCCTTAACCTTCGTCATCACTCAAAGAGCGCTTATTAAAATTATGCTTGATAATAAACTTGACAAATGTTTTTGTTAACATTGCATAGCGATTTTATTGCCATAGATAATTTTTTGCAAGACATTTTTACGTTTTTAAATACCTAGGTTAATTTTATAAAGAAGGAGAATTAAAATACCTACACCAAATTCTTGCGTGACTTCGTATCCTTTTGGTATCTTTTCCCAGACCCAAAACATCTCTTTTTGGGCGAGGCGTTGTTGTGCCAATTGTAGATTCTATGGAATCATCAAGCTATTCCTTAAGTATAACTGCACGCACAATAATAAATGAGATATTGGTTATTGACATAAAAATTTTGAGAACACATTTTATTAATGAAAAATGTTTTCTGAGTGTAGGCATATTTCTGATGTCCCATATATTTTAAAATAAGTATTGTAGAACAATAAAAATATTTGCTGTCACAATAATGATCATTGAAACAAATATTCCTGGATATCACACAATTGCTTATACCACTTATTTTTTACAGAGGGCGACCCGGGTTTCAATGAATTATCATCATCTTCAGGCGCAAATTAAAATGATGATAATTAATTGAAACCCGTGTCGCGCTCTGTAAAAAATAAGTGGTATAAGTAATTGTGTGATATCCAGGAAAAATTATAATGGAATACCACAATATTAATCAAGAGTTAGTGAATTTTGATCATTAAACCACTTTTTAGGCAAAATAGAAAAGTTTTTTTTGTCGAAACAATAGATTTGAGCTTGATGTGAAAAAGACAACTTGAAGTATCTGGCTTCCCCAAGTCGAAAAATCTCATCAACAGCTTGGACATTATCAATCAGTCGATCGAATCTCCTTTGAGGCCGAACCCTTCCTGTTTCGTATCACCCTGTTTTAGATGTATCCCATTTTAGATGAGCTTCTGCCCTTCCAAAGTGTTTCCGAAATTGCAAGGGAATATCGCGAGGCTAATTTATAGGGATCCTAATTACGGTGTTGCATACCTCTCGGGATACCATCTCACTCTTCAAGGTAAGCGTGGCTAAGTTGGGAACCCTGTCTTCCACGTGCAATCCACAGCGCTCATTATGTTATCGCTCAGGGATTAGCAAATTCTTACACCTATCCGTTCGCAAAAACATTTTCCTTCTTCTCTTTCGTTTCTCTGGAACCAGGATATTTAGTGAGGTTCTAAGTGGATGTTCCCCGTATCACGCTGTCAAAGATCTTTTTTTTTAATTGCTCTTGAAACCTTGAAGCGGTAATAGCAGTATCGGGAAGAGACGAAAGATAGCTTAGGTCTTTAACTCCATGAGGTGGGGAGAAGTCTGGCATTTAAAGCTAACTTGGTCTTAATGAAAGGCGCCAAGGGGACAACTGCTTCACGCCCCTTCCGACGGACAGGATGTCACTCCTCCACACAAAACTCAAGTAAGGTTCGGGTAATCTCTGAAAAGTCTTTGCCACAGCCGGTTTTTAAACCCTAACCTACGGGGCACGAAGCCAACATTCTGGCCACCACACCGACCTGATCCCCTCTGAGCCCCAAAGTTTTAATAATTTAAGTTTGTACACACATTTTTATCTAATGAATGCTTGGTAGGCACACTGTCTCTAAACGCATCAATTCACACGTTGCACCTCGCGGAAGGTACAAGTGGGGCAGTGCGCTGGATATCATCTCGGGCGTGCAATCGGCTCGCTGGCATAGGAGTCGGGCGCGATCGCTCTTCGCGTGAATTGGCACGGGGCACGCCGCCACGAAAGTGAGCAACCGTCTCCATCATCTCGCGTGCCTCCCCCCTCCGCCATCTATCACCCCTGGCAACCCCTCCCCACCCCCTCCAACGCTTTAATTTTCGATCGCGCTCGTCTAGGGAGAGTTTCGAAGCGGAACGCATCAGCCGACGACTCACACAAACCTTTGCTCATCTTGAGCGCTCAATCTAAACCAGAAGATGAAAAACAATTATTATATATGGAATAAAATTCTAATCGATACAGTCATTAAATTACCCAACTGGTTACGTTTTTTTAAAGAAAAATAAGTCTTCGTTCAATTGTATTAGGCTCAACTATGTGGAAGTTGTGTGTGTGGAAACCGTGTGGAAAACACGAAAATGAAAAGGAGACTTCGTTGACTTCCACTGATTTATTTCGTCCGTACGACATGTTTCGAACCATAGAGGTCATTATCAAGTACCATATGATTTGATAATGACCTCTATGGTTCGAAACATGTCTTACGGACGAAATAAATAAGTGGAAATCAACGAAGTCTCCTTTTCATTTTCGTGAAAATAAGTCTATTTTAAATGGGATGGAATAAAGTCTCATGCTTTGAGATAAAACCAACAGGAATATTTAAGACAGCTTAAAATAAGAGTACAAGAAGTGGCGTATAGCAAAACTATTAAATAGAATATGCATGCCAAAAAAGTGTAACTAGAGCCAAACTATACCAAAACAGAAATATGCTAAAATTCAAATAATTTCTACAGGTAATTTTTACTGGTCACAACTAATTGGTGTCCAAGCAGTAGAAAAAACCTTTAATGCGTTGGAAACAGCTGAGCTGGTTTAAAAATTTGCAGGGGGCTTGATCGTAGTTTTATAGGAATTATGTAACTATACATTTATTTTTTTCATCGTGAAAAAAACCATTTTCCCTCCAATAAATAATAATTAGTTTTAATTTTTCCCAAAATGAAAGCGTTTACCGTCATTAAATAAAAAGGTATTAACTAAGAAGATGGATAAATATATTAATCTATGTTTTGAAATAATTCTTTGCAGAGAAAATGTCAAAAATAAGCACGACTCTGTACTAGTTAAGTCTATGACAATAACGACTTTGTCAGTTTCTTTAAACATAAGAAGAATTACGCCCAAGGATCAAGCATAAGAACCAGTTTGTGTTGCTATATAAGTGACGGAAAAATCTTTACTTAAGAAACTAATAGCTTAAATGCTAATAACTTTCTACGCTATCAAATTTTTATTGATGAATTACTGGCCATATCTATTCCATAAACCGGAAAAAATTGAGGAATAGTTGCAGACCGATGCTAAATACTTTCAAAGTCAGCCGCAAGCAGGGTGATATTATGAATTTAAAAAATCCCTTTTCTTAGCAGGTTGATTATAACTGTATTTTTTTAAACTAGGTGAGGAAGTTAAAGATTGTGAAAATATGAACTTATTAAAAGAATTCTCATATTAGAATCTAAGGTTCAAAATCACTTAGGTCTAATTTAAAATGCAGACGATACGCTACGGCCGACCTTGTCGCACTCTTTAACAGGTCCCGAACAAAGTTCATAAATTCCGATTGAGCCAATATCTCTCCGAAAGACAAGATCTGATTCACAGACCTCCATTCCTCAGGGACACCGGATATCTGTGACGCACAAAACTCCAGTCTCATCCTCCTGCTCTCCGCCAGTTAGAATATATGGCCTTCCTCAATCCCAGAGGAGAATGTGAGCAGAAGACCCAGGGTGATGAAATTCTTAAATAATCATCAACGTTTATTAGCTTTCCAAAGATATAAGTTATGAAAGGCGTAAATATTATATTTTGTCGTGTCCAAGGCATTGAGGATGGAGGCTTGCATCACTCGTGATGGATACAATCATTTTTGACGGTCGCACTCCTGGAGTTCCAGCCGCGGTTGTGGCGCCTTGTACGGCGGGGCGTGGAAACTCGCGAAAGGAGGATAAGGAGGGGGAGGGGGTAAACAAGGCTCGGAGGGGAAGTAATGACGTCAGAGAGCGCTGCACCACTTACGACGGAGGGGAGGGGACGAGGGCAAACACAAGATGGAACAGCATGAGCGACAGAGAGAACTGTGGAAAGGGGAGGATCAGAAATTTAAAAGAAGAAGATAAAAACTGAAAGAAAAAAATATACGTAGAGCGCACAGCGTGCCCACTATATAGCGAGCTGGTGTGTTCCAGGCATATGAGTGTGTTTTGCGCGTAGTAATAGGAGAGGGCCGCTTTGTGGACACTTTCTTCCTCTTGCGTAGTTCCCCTGTCTGTCGCCTCAGCGAAAACCATATTCTCGAGGAAGCTTCACAGCGACGATTAAAATAATGGAACTCCATTCATATCCGTTCCTCCTTCTACCGTCCTCGAAAGCGTTAAGTCCGCAGCTGCCATTCAAGAGGTCACAGGTTCGAGTCCCGCTTGGGTCGGTTGTCCCTATCCAGGGCGTGCGCGTGTGCCTAATTATTAATTTGTTGAGATAACCCGACGCAAAAGGCCAACACGAGCTGTTTTGGGTGATATGTGCATTAATAAATAGAGTAATAAAAGAAGAAACATACCACCAAACTTTGACGGAACTCTTCTATCTATTGTAAATACCGAGACGCCTGAGTTTGATGAGATCCAAACGAAGAAACAATTGCAAATAAAAGAAAAAGTGAGAGAATGATTGCTTATTTATACATTTTAATAATTCATCTGCCCCCTGCTATTTATTGCTCTTAATTTTTCGACGAAAAAGTGCCTATTTTATTGAGCGTAAATGCACTGTCCAACTTAGAGTGCTTGGTTTTCTCATGTTTTTTTCTTAGTGGGAACATTCATTTAAAGAAAGTTGACATGGAGAAACCTCTCACTTACGAATATTAACGGCCCTAGAAAATGTTAACGCTAATGACAGGTGTCCTTAAGTTTTGGGTGATTGGGTGATTGGGAGATTTTTCACGGTTCATTTTTTAATGTTCGCAAATATCGTTCGAAAAAATGATATTGTAGTGATTTAAGGTAGTCAGTATAACTTCAAGCGCTTTTTCTTTGTAACTGTGGTCCGCAGACAGGCACATTATTTTCCCTCTCTTTCGTATGAGTTATGTGAAAAGAATGTATCGAAAATTAAAGAATCCGCTAAACTTGAATAAAAACAGAAAAAAATCCCAATTTATCCTGAAGTATTCTCTGGTGTATTCTAGGTTTCCAAGTCAGTTTCCTTCTTCACTGAGGACGCCGGCAGCCATGCTAACATTCTCCTGAAGGGGGAAATTAGAGCAGCTGTCCAAGATTACCTAATTGCTCTTAGTCGTCATTCTCGTGCACTTCGCCAGAATCATCACTAATCTTCAATCTTAGGATTGGCTTGAGGCAGCTCTGCACTTAAATTAATCTATCAGGTAATCTTTTCACACCAACGCATTTCTTCTCTTTCACATCCTTCTTTACTTGATCCAAACATTTAAATAGAGGTCTTTCATTTCCATTCTTGCCATACACTTGTATCTCGGCAATTGTCATCATCGGACTATCTTGTCGCAAATATGATGCTCTTCCGTCTTCTTTTCAAGATTTTCATGAGCCTTCGCTTCTCTTCCAATCTTCTTAAGACTTCCTCATTACTCACTACGTCGATCCATTTGATCCTCATCATTCTTCTGTCGCTCCGCATTTCGAAGATCTCCACCAGAACATTTCCACTGCTGTCTCGCTTCTATGAAAAAAATAATTCATGTGGATGTGGTCGAAAGGGTTGAAAGGAGAGGTGGAAAGACTTCGCCATTTCAATAGACAGCTCCGTGAGGGATGGAGAGATTTTTTGACTTTTGAGCAAGCATCAATATCCGGAGTGGTTTTTAACGTGTAGTAGTGACGTCATGGGGGGCAATGGCTTCCACGGCCTCGTTTCAGTGGAGGGGCTAAGGACCCCTCTCTGAACCAGCCGTGATGACGCAACAGTTGCGAGCAAAGAGAGGCCTCCACGTACACTCACAGCGCACCGCAAACCCTTCCGAAAGAGCACACTCACGCGGTCATTACTTCGACCCGAAGATTTGAAAAAAATACATATATTCTACGATTTAAAACTTTTTGGGCCGGCACGTACTGAAGCGATAAAAATAAAAAATAAAAATGAATAAAATCATGATTGATAGCAAATTAAAAGTTACCATATTACAAAATAATTTCATTTAACTTCCCGAACTGTTCCAGAAGATAATGTAAAATTTGCTGAAGCCGGTCGTTCTTTGAAATTAAAGAATTTTTGGTGAATTTGTTGCAAATTTAAATTTACTAATGTTTTCAAATTCCACCAGATGAAGCCTGAATCAACTCTCTATGATTCATAGCAAACAATGACTGATAGTAAATGATGATTGATCAGAGAAATATCACCACAAGTGTTACGGTAGAGCACTGAAACCACATAGCCACTGAAATGGTCGTAATTAATATCTAAAACTCAATGTATAACAGCGCTTAGATTCAAGGTAAATTTTTTTATTTCTTCTTTGTACATGATGCAAAAAAGCCATAACTGCCCGCTCTAGTGATATTTTAATATTTTACGAAAAACAAATTTCGAAATTGTGGTCAAATTAAAATGAAAACTCCTGAGTCAAAGGGGTATTCAATCTATCAATGAGGTAATTATAGAGCAAAAAACATTTCTTTTTACATTATACAAAATTTTTTGGAAACGATTAATTAATACCTATTGGCATTGCATGCATATCTTTCGTCGGATTTTTGTCTTTTAATAGATTTTTTAGAGGAAATTTGAAAATTACCTGGAATCTTAGCGTTATTAAACTATGGGGTTCAGGTATTAATTACGACCATGTCTGAGCCCACGCGAATTCAGTGCGCTACTGAAACACTTGTGGTGATATTTCTCTCATCAATCATCAAAATTTCTAGCCTAAAAATGCATAAAATATTCATAAAATAAACAGAGGCATTAGCTACCCAATCAGCAACGTGTGGAAGATAGTGCTTACCAATCAGCGCTCAGCGGAAGTAGTGACGTAGAAGGTGGCGAAAAATCAAGGCTACTCAAAGTCGACTTGGAGACGAAATCTGGATGGCTTTCAAAATTTTTGTCGCTCATAAACAGCGAAAGCGGCTGGAGAATACGAAACATTGCATAAATCAGGAGCAATGCCGCGGAAACCTAAGCAAGAATTCCGTATCCAATAATAGCAAATTCACAATCTTTGAGGAAAAAATCCATTGAATGGAATGGAATCTTTAACCAACCTAAATGACCCTGTATTCAATTACAGATCAATGAGCAAATATATTATTTTTGGTTCTGGAACGTATTTGGGTGAGTTCGATGTTGGTTTTCCCAATGTATCTCAATAATTAAGTATTTTATGCTTCGCAACTCCCTTAAACTTGGAGCACATGAAAAAGTGTGCCGAAAAGAATGGAAGCCTGCGGTACCTGGTGTTGGAGAAGGATGATGGAGATATAGAATGGACTACGAAGGATGGGATCCTCGTGCATGCCCCGGTTGGATCAAGTCCTGGTCCATATCTCCAAGCTGGTCAACTTTAAACCACTTCCAATGAAGTATTGTTAAAATGAATTATACGTACATAACTATTGCGTCTTTCACATCACATTTGAAAGACCCTACCGTAAAGTTCATTATATTGAACGATTTTTGACTGGAAAGATGAGGCAAAAACTAAAACGGGATGGCTTAAAAAACTGCTGAAATTATTTTCCTCTATTTTCTATTTTATAATGTTATCTTCACATTTTAACCTTGTCTAATAGGCCTTAAATTCAATTACCAGTGGAAAAACGAACAGGTTTATCAGTCTGGACGATTAAAGTAGTTCACCTGCATTTAAACCATTATAACACAATGTTGCTTCTAAGCAACATCAAAAATGTTTAAATTTTCAGTTCTATTTAGGAGATATCTAAACTAAATATTATTTTGTGGTGTAAACTTTAATGAAGAAATATTTATCTGCCACGATGATTATGATTGAGTGCAAAATTTTCAACTTTTCATTGTGAGAAATCTTGAAATTTGATTTCTCCCAAAAGCAGCTCTGGGTTAGAAAGGCTAAGATCAACCAGGCGGTTTCCACGTGAATTGCGTAAAATGCTATTCGATAGTAAATACCTTCCTGTTCGTTGTCATGTTGAGCCTTTTCTATTTTCCTCACAGGAGAGGGCCTATCGAAAATTTGAGAGAAATTTTGGGCAAAAGTTGGAGCGACTACACCTTTAAATGAATAACATCACATACTTTGAATGGTTGGACAAATGCATGGAGCAAAGAACATTGGGGTGCATAATTCACAGGATAAAAAACCGGTAGCGTAATAATATCGATATTGTAAACACTCTTACTTTCAAGACTGGTTGTCAAGAACCATTCAAGATGATAAAATAAGGCAAAGTACGTAATATTTGCGAGAAATATCCTGCCATAGATTTTGTTGTTTTTAGGTGAATGGGAGTTAATTTCTACCTAGCTTGTTGCAGTGGTGAATCTATTCAGGGTGGAGAAAAATTGAACGCAGTTGTAATCCTGAATAGCTGATACCAGTAGGATATAAAATTTTCAATGATCTTTCGTTCGCAAGCACACCATTTACAAACTACAGAAATTTTGTGCCAAGCGCTCCGATTGGCCGCGAGTTTGCCCTATTGCCGGATGCTCTGTGGCATGGAATGCTTTGCCTTACGGAGATCGCGATACATCCGGCAACAGGGTAAAACTCGCGGCCAATCGGAGCGCTGGAGTAAATATTTCTGCACATTTAAAATTGTGCGTTTTCGACCAAAACATCGTCGGAAATTTTGATTACTACTGACATCAGCTTATCCTGGTTTAAAATTTCGTGACAGAATTATTATTCTTCATCCTGTATATTATAAAGCCCACCTCCGACCACTCACTGACTGAGTTACTCTTGCATACTATTCAATATGTGCATAGTAGTATGAAATGAAGTTTGGGGTGAACGAGACGAGATAAGACAAAAAGTCATAGACTCGACCCCCTCTGCAATCGTCTCATACCCTTGGAAAAATTGTCGAAACACTACGTTTTCTCTCTGTGACAGTGTTGCCTCTATGCCACTACTTCTTAGGGCATTGGAGTGAACGAGACGAGATACGAAGTGAAAGCGAGATTAGGAATAAATTCACTTTCGCTCTAAAGGATACAAAATTAATGAGGAAGCACAACCGGTGAGTTCAAAATATACTGAGGCTGTTGAGAAGATTCCCATAGTCATTCCCAATGTGTCAGTTTTTAATGGCATTATGGTGGTAAGAAAACCGTTTCAGACATGAAAAATCCAATTACTCATTGCATTTTAGGAATAGCAATAAAAATGCTGACAGGTTACTTTACTAATAAGGTTACCTTGGATATTTGCTCTTTTTGACATAAAGGTCAATAATTCATCAGAAAGCCTACTTAACTCATTTTTGACTTTCTTCGTGCTATTTTTCGATGCTCTGTATGATAGAAAATCCGTAACAAGACAAAATCCGCTAAAGAAGCTATCCTTAACTTTGGCGTCAAGTCCGTAAAATCCATAAAATCGATAAACGGGAAAAAATAGGAAAATCCACAAACCTGAATGAGGCACTTCAAATAAAAATAAAAGGTTTCATATTTGGGAATCATATTGTTATCATAATAAAAAATATCATATTTTGGGAAATACTTTTTACTTATTTTCCGTTCATCTTCGGTTAAAATAACTCAATTTAAGAAAAAATGTAAATATTCCATCCGCTAGCCTAGATGCATGTTTACTAAAACGTTTCTTTAATAAAAGTTTCTACATAACTGAATATTTCAAAGCATACCCTGCTAATGAACTTAAATATACTAAATAGGAACTGAAAGTTTTCCGAATACCTTTATGATAGAGAGAGAGTGTTCCACTGTTTCAAGAGCCAAACTCTATGAATAATATTTCATTTATGATCGAAGTAGTCAAAGGGAGGGAAGCAATAAATACATTTTAGTGTCCAAAAAAGGCTATTCGGGCTTCCAGCCGGGTGGTCTCCCTCCATTCTGCCGACGTTTCGGAACACGAGTCGGGTTCCATCCTCAGGGCTAATGGTGAGTGGATGAAGTTTGCCAGCTTGTTTACTTTTCAGTTGGTTGTGAGGTCTAACGTGATTGGCTCGGAGGCAGCCAATCTTATTTTCTTAAGTGCCGGTTTCCATGCATTACTCAGTGAATACCCTGTGTCACGATTGAGGGTGTTAGTTGCCAGCCGGATCTCGATGGATTCCTTAACCAGTCTTTTCCAGAAATCAGTCTCGCGGCATAGAATTTTCACGTCATCCCACTTTACCCTATGATCGGATTCAATGGCGTGTTCTACAACCGCGGATTTTTCCGGTTGGCAGAGCCTAAGGTGTCTCTTATGTTCTTTTATCCTTGTATTGATAGTTCTCCCCGTTTCCCCCACGTACACCTGCCCACACTCACAAGGAATTTGGTAGACCCCTGGAGTTTCAAAACCACAAGGATCCTTCGCTTTAAGAAGTAGATCTCTTAGTTTGGAGCATGGTTGGAAAACGGTGTCAATACTTTGTTTTTTGAGGATCCTTGAAATTTTCCCGGACACCGTAGACACATAGGGAATTTTGGCAATAGCGATGGGCTTTGGTCTTTCTTCCTCCTTTAAAGAGCCTAGATTTTTAATGCTCCTTTTTAGGGCTGAGTGTATCTCCTCATTACTGTAGCTATTTTGCTTGAAGGTGGTTTTCAGATGTCTTATCTCTTTTGGCAGGCTTTCTTGGTCCGCTATGGCTTTTGCTCGATAGAAAAGGGTGGACAAAACTGCTCTCCGTTGGGCGGGGTGGTGATGACTTCGCCCATTTAAATAGAGGTCCGTGTTGGGCGGCTTGCGGTAGACGCTGTGACCGAGCGTACCGTCGTTCTTTCTATGGATAAGGATATCCAGAAACGGGATTCGGTTGTCTTTCTCGATTTCCATCGTGAATTGTATATTTGTATGTCGACTGTTCATATGGCTCAGGAAATGTTGTAAACTCTCCCTCCCATGAGGCCAAATGATGAAGGTATCGTCGACATAGCGATAGAAGCATCTGGGCTTGAGGGTTGCAGATGAAAGTGCTTCTTCTTCGAAAGACTCCATGAAAAAGTTGGCTATTACGGGAGATAAAGGAGAACCCATAGCAACTCCATCTGTTTGTTCGTAGAAGGTGTCGTTGTACTTGAAGTAAGTCGTGGTAAGGGCGTGATGAAAGAGAAGCACTGTGTCATGGTCAAATTTTCCCTTCAATAGCTCCATCGTATCCATGATTGGCACACGTGTAAAAAGAGATACGACATCAAAGCTGACCATTATGTCCGTGCTCTCCAATCGCATATCAGCAATTGTTTTCACAAACTTAGATGAGTTTTGGATGTGATGGTCGCCATGGCCAATGTGCTCGGATAGGATACCCGCGAGGTATCTGGCTAGTTGGTAGGTGGGCGCCCCAATGGAACTAACGATAGGCCTTAAAGGTACGTTGGCCTTATGGATTTTCGGAACACCGTAGAGCTTCGGTGGAGCCGGCGCCGGTGGATAAAGTCTCTTGGCAGCCTCAATAGGAAGCCCTGATTTCTTAATTAGTGCTATCGTCTTCCTGGTGATAGAATCAGTGGGATCCCGTGATAGTCTTCGGTAAGCTGGGTCTTGTAGGATATCAAGGACCTTCCGATGGTAATCGTCCGTATTCAATAAGACGGTGGCATTCCCCTTGTCTGCTGGCAGTACCTTAACCGTGTTGTCGTTGCGAAGGGCACGAATGGCGAACCTCTCTTCTCTGGTTGTATTGGGTTTCGGAGGAATGGCCTTCAAAAGGACCAAAGAAACCTCAGAACGAACTTCCTCCGCTAAATCATTCGGCAGTTTTCGGATGCCTGGTTCGATGCCCCCAATGACATATCGGTATGGAATGATGCTTGGAGCCGGAGCAAAGTTAAGTCCCTTAGACAAGACTGATATAGTCGGCTTGTCAAGAACCTTATTAGACAAATTTATTACCAACCGTTTAGGATCCATACATGCTGCGGCAGGACGTGAAGGAACAAGTTGGTCAAACTTCTTCTTCTGCCGCTCCTTTTCCTTATTCAAAAGTAATTCACCGCTGGCTGCAGTGGCTCGATCAATATATTCCCAGTCACAGGGCCGGATGGTGGCCATTAGATAGAGATGAAGTTTGAATAATTTGTTTGCATTGTTGTCAAGGCGTCGTCTTTTGTCGTGTATACGTTCGCGAACTAAAGCATGGCTCGTACGTTTAAGAATGCGTTGAACAGCTGGTGAATCGAAAGATGCTTTTACAAGGGCAAATGATGGTACTGCTTCCTCCTCTCGACATCTCAAGAGAAAAGCCAAGGAACTAAGAAGTCTTGATCTTTCCTTCCGCAGCTTCTCTAGTTGTCGGATGCTGCGATGAACTTTCTCCCCGTAGAGGTCTGTGAAGTAAAATCTGATGCTTTCCCGGCGAATATGTTCAAAAAAGGCTATTCGGGCTTCCAGCCGGGTGGTCTCCCTCCATTCTGCCGACGTTTCGGAACACGAGTCGGGTTCCATCCTCAGGGCTAATGGTGAGTGGTTCCATCCTCAGGGCTAATGGTGAGTGGTTCCATCCTCAGGGCTAATGGTGAGTGGTTCCACTCACCATTAGCCCTGAGGATGGAACCCGACTCGTGTTCCGAAACGTCGGCAGAATGGAGGGAGACCACCCGGCTGGAAGCCCGAATAGCCTTTTTTGAACATATTCGCCGGGAAAGCATCAGATTTTACATTTTAGTGTCGTTTACAAAAAAACTTAATTCCATTTTATAGAGAAGATTTTAGCAATTTCAGAGAATAAGAGTTGTGCTCCATATGACGGCAAGTGGATTTAAAAATAAAAATCCTAATGTCAATTCATTGTCAAAGTTGACTTCCTGACATCGGTTTTCGGTTGACTTGGAAACAGAGAGACATTAAGCATGTTATAAGTACCCTTAGGATAAAATGTAATGGGTTGACACGCACTCTCTTCCCCGTGCATGATTGCAAAAGTCAACCGAAAAATAAGTACATGCGATTTCATTTCCAAGAGCAATTTATATTCGAATTTCCAAATTAGGATGAATTAAAGGCGAATATTTACGTCTGCTTTGGATTGGGTATAGATTGCTCAATATTATTGAAGAAAGAAGGCATTGCTATTTCATGTCAGCCCTGCTTTCAACCCTGGTCGGAACCAACGCCCTTCTCGCTGCACCAACCCCTTTCTTCCACCAACCCTCTCACCTTTATTTCCCTTTCCACCTACCCCTCCTTCTTCCCCCCTCCTACCCCTCCTCACCGCCCCTCCAGCCGCTCTCCATGCGCGGGACTCCAGTCAGGCGAGCGACGCCGTTGGGGACAGGTCTTTTCCCGCCGGCTTGCACTCTCGCGTCCCGTCACGTCTGCCGCGGGATCTCCCGCCGAAAAGCCGTCAGGAGGAGACGCTCTCCACACGTCCGTATCCCCCAACTGCACTGGCGAGAAAAATCTCCGACTGAGAGGGTCTGAACACGTTTTTCTTGTCCGTTTACCAATCCTGCCAAAGAGATTTCTGGCCTGCTACACCCTCTTCTCTTTGTTATCTCGCGACCACCTCGTTGTTGTGTGATCTCAAAACGTGACGCGGTGACATTCGGCACGATTTCTGCCGGACTTTCATCTTTCACGCGAGCTCATCAAAAAGGAAGGTTCCTCGCATAACGAGAGTGAAATAGATTTTCTTTTCGTCTCCGCAGCTGTAATCGTGGAAAAAAGCCGGGACAACATTTCACTCGCTTGCACTGCCGGTCTAATTCGAGTGATCAAGTCCTCCTTGCAGTCAGTTACTTTGTGTGATTAGCTTGAAAAAATTTCCTCGTCCTCACGAAAAGATTTACCCCTCTTTCTTCGAAATTAGAAGGCCTGACTGTGATTGTTACCATAGCAATCCCCAGAAAGCATACCTACTAGATTAGACTGTTAATGATTGGCTTTAGAGCCGTCACAACAGACTCACTTTTGCAAAGTTTTTAACGTCTTTACTCCATTGCCGCTGTTGTGGAGATACAGGGGTGAAACGAATTGGTGAAATAGTGACGTATCCACCTTCTCAACGCCCCTTTACAGTTGGGAGTAGGCACGTTTTTATTCGTGGACACGCAGCGCGGTAGTGTATTGTTTTGGATCTGTCTTCGCTGGAGAGGAGCGCGCGATTTCGGCGATCGAGTGACTGTCTGCGTTGAAACCACGGGGCGGCGAGGGAGAGGAGTGAAGTAACCAAGGGAGAGAAGAAAAAAAAAACAAACAAACAAACGTATAGAGAAGTGTGAAAAGCCACCGCTGGTGGCGCTCAGTGAACCGTAGGCTCCAGAATCGTATCAGCTCCCGATCCGAAAGGTACTAATCGCAACAGTCCACCGAAGAGAACAGAAGGAAACATCTTATCGAGTCGCTGCTACCAAATAAGATACAAAGTAACAAAGAATACACCTTTTAAGAAACATCATATTAAATTAAAATACGAAGGGTTCGAAGAAATACCATCGTTATTTCGGAGTAAATGTGTGGAGAATGACAGGTTTCAGAACACAAAAGAAAATATCGCATCAAGTGGCGAAAAAAAGAACAAATTGAATTGAAGGAGAAGAAATTTGGCGATTTTTCACATAATTATTTAATTCGGCCCCAAGCGAACGAGAATTGGAGAGATTTATCAGAAAATTGGCTCATATTTCACGAAGGAGATAGAGAATACGAAAGTGTGGGCATATGCCATCTTTTCGTACATTTTCCCTGTGATTCACGAAGGCAAAGAAGAATAACTGCTCAGCGTAGGGCGTGTTGAAGTTGGAAAAGTGTGAGGAAAGAAGGAAGAACCTGCCTGACCGGACTTGAATACTTGTTGCTCCTGGGTTTACAACACGGAGGAAGGATTGGAGGGAGAAATTTAGAGTCCAGAGATGTGTTTGACGATGTCTCCTGCATCACGACTGCGAACTACGTGAAAAAATCGACACCAGGAAGATTGTAGGAGGACTCTGTTTCTCGGACTGAAATGTGTGTGAAAGGCAAACTGTAAGAGGAAGACAAAATCGAAAAAAACGACATACCCTGCGGCTGGACGTTAGGCGATTGATAGACGAGCAAGTTTGTTCCAAAAACCAATGGCTCTGACAGTGACGCCGTGTAGCCAATTGCATTGTCCGATAGTGAGGCGAGACCCAGGGATCATCCGGCGACGTGAGGACAGAGGGTGAACACAATCCTCCCGCACCAACCAAAGGAGCGGACCAAGGGTGCAGAGCCAGTTCCATCAAAGGGTGAGCGAGCAAAATTTCTTGAATTTTTTAGGCCTTTACTATTTACGGGAATTACAACCTCGGTCATTTGTAACCAATTTTCAAGGATATTTACTTATTTTAATTACTAAAACGGTATTATTTTTAATAAGATTAGCCATAAATTTCTCAAAATCCTCTCCTACTATATAAACAAAACATATAATAGCAACGTAACAGATATACATGTCTTCATTCGCAATTACACCAATACATCAGGAAAATCAACATAAATGAGTTAGCAGTCAGACGTTACAAATAATTTAAAACATATTTGAGGGATATGAATTATATAAGGATAGTGGAAAGACGGTGTTTACGAACAATGCTCAACAAGAGAAGGAACACGTAGAATGGCCATTTTCTCCGACTCGAAAGCATGACTAAAAGCATATTAGAAGGTAGATTCGAGAGGAAAAAACAAAAGAGCAAACCTAGACTGAAACAATGTGAAAAAGGAAGGAAGTCAATGGAAGGAACTCCGCTGCGAATCGCAGAAAGAAGAGAAATGATTGGCCAAAGATCGGATGAAGCGGAAGAGTGAAAAGCAGTCCAATCCTTACACTGTAACCAGGAAAGAAGGGAAAAACTTATTACTTCCGAGTGCGGGATTGGTCGTATATTTGCCTTTGTATCGACAAATTACTCGTTAAATTGCATCTAAGTTAATAATAAATATTTAAAAAATTTCATCTAAGTAAAATTGCGTCTGACCATTGATCGGTTGAGATACGTTCGAATTGAAAATGTTGCGTATCACATCGGCCTATTACCCCTTCCAAATTGAAGTTTCCTCTTCAATCCACCATTCCCTTTCATTCTTTCCATAAACTCTATTCTCCTCATTCTCCACATTCCACAATTGCTTCACATTCTTCCCTTTTAGTTTTAATCATCATCCTCTTCTTATATAGTAGTCGTTCCATCCATACCTTTTGCCTCCTCCGAATCTACTACACTACTACTTCGGTCCTCTCCTCGACCACCATGTCCAGCACCACTTCTCTACTCTTCTCTATTCGCTTCATATTCTCCAATCATCTCAACACACGCGCTCCTAGATTCCCTATAGACATTCCTCGCCTTCTTTCCTCATCTTATTGGTGTTTTATTCCTTTTCAGATAGATATTAGGATTCGACCGCTCATGCTTTTACTATTAAATATCAGAATTCCGTCTAAATCATATCATCGATACTGATTTTCCGGTTTTCAATGGCAACCATCAACCGTGAGGTTGGAGCATCGGGAGAAGATAATACCTCAGCTTCTAACGGCAGGCTAATGGCAGACTTTGGTAATGGTTATCTTTGTCGGCTAACGGAATTCTATCGGAAGCAATACTTTTTCATCTCCCTTGTCCTCTAATGAATTCTCACAATTTGATGTGGTTTAGTACCGCAAGACATATTAATATGAGCCCAAGTGATAGTTATCGCTCTATTATTTTTCTAAGTGTAATGTAAAATAGCTTACCTATATCTCAGCTGACCTGAAATCAAATTCATTCCTGATAACTAACCCCTGACATTGAATAATCAATGGAGATGCAAAAACGTTTAGTCATCGTTTGTCATTTGTTTGTATAATTCCAATTCGCTGCACTCAAATCAATATCTCTATCATAGATTAAGCCAATATAAGTTTACTCCAAGAAATGATCTCTTTTTATAATTATCATTATTTAAATAATTTTTACTGTTAATAACCGTTACTTTAATTATTATTTTAATGATAAAAATATCAAATCACACCCAATGGCAATTTGATCCAATTTTTTTCACATCTCAAGGGTTATTATCACGTTTTTGTAACTATTCGCGATTTCACATGTCCAAAAGTACGCGATTTTAACTTGGCATGGCAACGGCCCTAAGTAGGCATTTCAAAAACTCCTGATTTGCAATTACCTCAAGTATCCCTTACGTAAACGATGAATAATGCATTTTTCATTGCCAAATCAAAATTAAGGGCTCGTAGTAATTAAATTTCAATCATTAGTAATCATTTAAAGAACACAGGAAAAGTGAAAGACAAAAAAAACTAAGTGGGGCTTGAAAGCTACACTGGTATAACTATTTGGAAATTTCAGACGGAACTTTTATATGTTCGTAATAAGTGTCAGGACCACTCGATTGTCTGCGGCATAATTTGCCGGGATACAACGCGAGTCAACATGAAGACGGCTGACTCCAATACATTCTTGAAGTCTCAGACACATCGCTTGGGCAGGCCGTGGGGGAAACTATGTCGTTAAAGTCTTCCAGTTCATTGACTTTTACAAGTGAGTGTGCAAAAAGATATGTGGAGGTATCAAGGAAGCAGTAAAAATCGATCTCATTGAACACAGAGGGATTTTACGGCAGGTATATCTCTAAATATCGTATGGGTATTGCTCTGGTCCAAATATTTATCCAAGAAAATTTACAAAAAGTAAATAAGAAATATTGAGACAAAAGTTTGATGATGTAGGGTAAAGTTGATTACGTGTATCCATCTTTCAGCAGAATTTATTCCTCTCAATTAGTACCATAGAGTTTCCCAAAAGAGTTGCATTTCATCTCTCTCCGGAATCCCTTCCTCGAATATATAGACAAAACCCTGTCAACACAACAAAAACAAGTCGTAGTTGCCTTCAAAATTTACCCCACGATACATAACACATACATCAATAAATCAGATTTTTACAAAATTACAGAAGATTTATGAATATCAAATGTGAAAACTCTAAAAAGTGTAGGAAAGAAGTCTTCTGAAAGCCTTTGGAAGAAATAGGGCAATTTAATTGGTTACCTACTTCATGAAACACAGTGGAAACGAAATGAAAATTATCGTTGAAGGAAAAGTGGGAGGAAAGAACGACGATGAAGATGAAGGATGCAATATGAATGAATAAGGTGTGAAAAGATTAGCTGACAGGAGAATAGAATGTAGAACTGCGTCAAACCAATCTTAGGATTGATTGCTATTGATTATATATATATATATAATTCAGTATAATACATACAGCTTAAATATTTGATTCTGATGAACTATTTATTTAATTGATGCAAGGATTTTGGTCCAAAATCATGGACAAAGTTGCAGATTTGGAGAAGCAGAAAGCGACCTCATTTTCACACCCACACTCGTTGTTCACTGCTGCTCCATTGTGACATCGTTCATACACACAAATGAGCTCTTAATTTGCCCCTGCTCGTGTAATCACCATCTCCACACGTTTCCTTAATAGCCGGGCAATTAGCTATGAATCATGAGCCGGGTTATGGATAGCGCTTTGATGAGGAGATGACGAAAAAGTGTTGACGTCTCATTTTGTCGATAAAAATGGCGCGGAACAAGCCGGGAGTTTTATTTATTTTTAAGGCTTATTGCAAAGGAGTCTCTCTTTAGGGAGGCCTGAAGGAATTCGATGGCTATCAAAGACGTGAGCCCAGGGGCACTTTCTCAGAATCTCGCTCAAAAATACAAAAGTATCCCGGGGATCGTTAAACGCTGCAGTCTTCCATGAAAATTCTGATGCATAAAGTTGGTTTAGATATTGCCTAAAACTCGGAAAACACTCATTAAGTTTTATTTTATCATTCTTGCTAGGTTTATATAAGTTTTTTTCCTTAAAAAACCAATGCATAGTTTTCAATTAATCAAAATTTCCTCATGGTTCGATAAAGAGGTGTGTCTATCTAAAAAGCTTTTTTTACGAATGATTTCCACAAAATTGCAGTAAAAACTTTACTGCTAGGACAAGAATCATTGATTGTCAATCAGATTAGCAGAGAGCATTTCGCGATTTGAATGGGAATGACATCTCCGTCGTTTCTATGACAAAGAGTCATTTCAACGTAAGAAAAAGAAATTTCTGCTGTATGTTGCTCACTGAATGTGAAATAATTAGGAGGAGCATTTATTTCCCTAGAATGAATAAGTACAAAGACATAAAATCCAAATGCCAATTGAAGTTAGGAGGAAAGATTTTCCGATTGGTCTATCCCTCGGTGGATCAACACTTGTATTTCTCTCCGCTCATAATTGGCTTTTTCTTACTCAGAGACTTTTTCACTGATTTTGAGATTACTCGCCCTCTGTATGACCCTGGACGTTATAATGAAGTTTGAAGATATTTTTCGGCTATACATCTCCCGATATGCTGCTATCGGAAAAGCAAATTTTCACGATTAAGTTTCATCCATTCGTTCTATTGTCAACCAAATAACCTCGTTCAAATTCATTTCAATAGTTAAAGAGGTAACAAGAGTAATTTTCTGCATTTTTTATAGTTTTCCTCGACCAGTATCCACGTTTATCACACCTCGAAAAAAAAAACTTGCGAGGTATTGAGGCGTAAATTGAGTCTTGAAAGAGGTTGAACCAGTTAAAATTGGAAAGAACAGCTTAAAATTACATCTGGAGAAATGGAATATGAGGTGCAGAAATATTTGTGTGGCAGATGTGATTTTCCAGATATCTTGGCGTTACCCGTATGAAGTCTGGTTTACATTCAGCGGTAGTCTGGATTCTGGAGAACACTGAATGCTTGATTTGTAAGGAATAAGTGCCTCAAAGGAAATTTTTATTGTAGTCCATTACACGCTTCAAAGTCCGAAAATTATGTTGTATTAAATAATTAACTTGGCTTCATTAAAAGATATTTAAGATATTAGCATGAAATGTTGACCATACTCAAACTCAGCAACTACAATGAGATAAATAATTTGTTATCTTAACCATAAGCAACCTCAAAAAATATTGTTACACATTAAAAATCACAAAAATGTTTCCCTCCCTAATACAAACCTGATACTAATTCAAAGCAGGAATTAGTTGCATCTTCAAAATTTCATTCAAACGAAATGTATCTATGATAAATCGAAATTCAGCATCATGATCAACACTCAAAAATCCGAAAATTTGTTTGACGAACGTTCTAATAAATTCTCCTGTCAGCTATCTGACACTTAATCAACCAGAAGCCTTTCTTTATCGTTCTTTCATTCCATTTTCCCTTCGGCGAATGCTTTCCTACACACCACAATGCATCACCGATTAAGTGTTACCATCTTCTTCCCACGGTTTTCAAAATACCACTGAATGTTCCCACACTACTAACACGATTTGTCAATTATATATATTCTGTATACACACAGAAAAATAGAGATAAGAATCGATGGAAATGAATGTAGCTTCCGATACTTTGTGTGACTCCATCATATAAAAAAAGGAAATACACTTCGAGAACTCCACTGAATATATTGAAACTACATTAGAGTCATTACGTTTCACTGCAGTCCAGCATCATCACGACTGAGCGCTTAGTTATCGTTGTTAGGAGGGTTTGACCTTGATCATCCGTCATAGGTCAAGATGTTTCGAAATGGAGACTAAAAACATTGTCATTGACTCGAGGGCAATGAGTTAACGGTTCTTTCAACGGCCAATTCAAAACGGATAATGCAAAGCAAATCCCCCCGACATCGGAAACTATGCATCCAATCTTAACGTTGCACCAGAACATTTTGACTAGAATTGAGAGGAATTAAACACATTGAGATGAATTTGCAGAGTGTCATTGCCTTACAGTTAGTGAAAGCAATCGCGTTTTCGATAGAGGGAATGAGGCTTCTGAGGATACACTAGTGGGGGATTGATTTTGATGTGCCTGACCCTGAGGCATCCCTTATTTCTTCGTCCCTTTTTAATCTTCCCCGACAACGGAATCCTCACAAGGGACCCAAAAAAGGCCACTGGTTAGTGACGGTGATCACGTAACGCCCGTTCGTGACTGGTCTTTTTTTCCCTACACAAGACACGCAAATTCAGATGTCACAAAATGCCATCCTTCAACGGTCTCCATACGCTACTATCATTTTAAGCCTAAGTCGACGGATTAACCGCGCTGTTCGTGATTTTTCCCAGGGGCGTACGAAAGCCTCGAACCAATATACATGTGATTGAATCTTTGCGGGCCAGAGGTACCTACAGAAGTTATTTCATTTATTGAAGTATTCTTCTGGTTAAGTTACGTTTTTCTTATTAAATTCTTCTATTCTTCATTGATCGTCCTACTAAGTAATCGAAACACTTCACTTTTTTGTGAAATTAGTGGAGCATAATTGAAACTATCATGAAAATGACGATTAATTCGATGATTTCAGGCTTAACTTTGTGAAAATCCATTGCAAACAATTAAAAAGGTATGGTACATACTTTTTCACACACTTTATTTAAGATGACCGACTTCGTAACCGGTTTCCAACGCGTAATAGCAACCAAATAAACAACAAAATAATAATTTCTGTACCTGAAGATGTCGCCTATGCGACGAAATTGGTCGTCTTAAATATATTGAGTGAAAAAGTACCATACGTTTTCAATTGTTTATGAAAATGATGCTTCGTATCTTCGACTGACCTCCTTAATTTGACGATAAAGAGGACGAAATGAAGAAAGACCCTTTGGTGGTGGGCGTGGGAGGAAGGAAGGACCGACTCTGAGCCAGTCTGGGGACCGAACAAACATTTCGACGAGCGTGTCCTTACGCTGCCTGACCTCTATCGCTGGCGAGAGTAACTAATGGAGGTGGGAGAAGGTTTTTTTGGAGCGATTTCCGGGTTCCGAACTTCGGTGTTCCTAATAGGGTTTCCTTTTAGCGCCGTGGCCCACGCAAAGAGGTCAATCGGAGTGGCTTTAGCGCGCGCTGTCACCTGACCCTCGACTTATGAAACATGATACTCGAGATATGCTCATATAATTAGATAGTTTATAATATACTAATTTATATGCAGCAAAAAAGCATTAGGGAGATTGTTTATTTTTGGATGGGTTTAAAAATTTTCATAAACCTCTCTTCCAATCCGTTTTTTTATATACTTTATTTTTCCTCTAAAAAAGTACTTGTTTTTTTATCGTAACATCAAGTTGTCTAGCATTGAACCTTTTTTATTCCTATAGTTCTCGTCCATTAACTACGGATCCGGAACTATTCCTATATATTTGCAGAAAACATATTTATATGCAACTGAAATTGAAAAGGACGTTGTCTCAATTCAAAAATTATTCATCCTATTGTACAGTATGTTGGATCGAAAAATGACTTTATCGGGATCAAATTATCTCTTCGCGGATAAGAGACATTTTTCGGCCCAGCCTGCAGTAGAGGGCAAGTAAGTGATTCGGTCCAGCATTTCCTCAATGATCCGACTTTAAAATTACACTGCATATCACTCCATTTTCCCATACATATATATCCTTCGACTCTTCCGCCGAGAATTCCCACCGCAAGCTCGTCACAACACAGGCCTCCGCAGGCGTGTGTGTCTCAAGGGCGCAGAGGCGTGTAGCGTAGCGGTGAAGAATATTCGCGGGAGCGGACCGCAGCATCCAGGTGCGGATGTCAGCGGAAGTGGACGACAACTGAGGCGCGGCTTACGCAACTCCAATGGGTCTCTCGTTGCAACCGTCGCAAAAACTCGAGCTGGATGGGAAAATCGATTTGTAGCAAGTCAATTTCTCTCGGTCTCCTGACCGAATTCGGCTGTCGATCTCATCAATTGGAATGGAATGCTGTCTATAATGGAATCATCAATGGAATGCTGATTATAATGTCCCCTCTCCGAGTAAAGCCGAGAAATTGCGCAGCTGGCCATTTTGAATAAAGTCGTCTATAATTTCGCTCCATTTAAAATACCGCATGGGAGAACGAGAGCTTAACTTTGAAAAATTTTCTCAGCTTCTATAATTCGGAGGAGATTGCGACTCGGAAGGTAGTTTTCCAGGACCCTACAAAAACAAACTTCAAAATGGACTCTTCTTTCAATAGAAATCCGCGTATTTCCCCATTAAATGTAGCGTACGAGGGAGGCGACCAAGTTTGGAGAACTTGAGCCACGACCACCGTGCTTCAGCCTGGCTTCAACTGCTTTCTTGCATAGCGGTCCAAAGCGACCAACAGCGGCTTCCGACCAAATTTTGCTGCCGATCTCGTCATGTGATCATTTAGATATTTTACAGATAAATTACAATGTAATCGTCGTCCTCATAAGATTGGTCAAAGTATCAGCTTGCCTTGATTACCACAAAATTCTGTCGCCTCACATTCACGAGTTAAATAGGCATATATTCGTAACTCGGGGTCGATTCCCAGATAAATGAAACAGGAAAAAGCCCAAAATCTTTCGATGATAGTTAGTACTTAAGCAGGAGAGCCCCACGAGGAAGGCTCCCCTATCAAGTGGCAACTGCAGAACTGAGATGCAGTGCAGTCTCCCACGGCTGAAGATGATTTTCATTGAGATGACGAGGCGAGGGTGGATCCGAACAATGGTGGAGAGAGAGAAAGACAATCGATATGCGATGGTGGGAGGACTACTTAGCAATCGATCGGCCTCCTTTCTTTTGTCATCCATTGGCGAAGGTGCTCGCGAATCTCCTCGAGACATCTTGAGACACGTGAACAGGTACATCCATCCATCCTTCCAGACATCCTCTCATTCCCCGCGGCACATCTTGATTGATTTCGGGGCCACAAAATGGCAGGGCATGATCTTTATGATTTCTTTACATAAGCCAGTTTTAATATTTTGATATAACATGAATGAATTTTCAAATAATGCCACGATCTCATGTAGTATTATTCAACTTACCGTTATTAATTTGGGTAAATATCCAGGAAAACGAATCTTGAATTGACGTGTTCAATTTTTCCTCATTTTTTAAATTGCAAGAAAATTGTTGGGTGAATTTTTTAGCAAAATAGACAATGTAAAAATACATAGGTTGAGTAATTTAGTAAACTTTTCCCCTCTCAAAGTGTTATTTCAAGTAACTCGAATTAATACGACCCTAATCGTCAGATTTAAGGGTCTCTCATGGTAAGACTAACAATTATCATGTGGACGGCATGATATATATGGACGATTGATATTTATTTACACATGATGGAAATTCTTGAGGGACAAGTGGATGACAAGAAAGCACTACTTTCTCATAAACACATCGTATAGACGCTCTTTCATCACTGCAACTGCGTTCATTGTCAAAGTTTTACTTTGAATTCACATCATTACCTACACTAAAAAGAAAAGCATACAATTAAAAAAATCTACGCATTCTTTTTGAGCTCTTCTTCCTTTCGTGTAGTCTTCAGATAAATTTGACTCTTCAACTGCATGACCCTTCTTCCACACAATTTTAACTCAGAAGACGTTCTATAAATACGAAAATTCAGCTTCTGAAAGTGACCATTGTTTATGTTGTACTTCGATTTTTTTCAGCACAATTATATTTTAAAGCTTAGCCCACATATAAATATATTTGTTTTCAATTGTGTGACTCGCTAGAATACTGAAAGACAATGAAAGGCGTAAGAATGACCAAATTTGTCCAAAAAAATCCAAATAATTACTTTTGAATCGATTATCCCTTCATTAAAGAAAGCTTAGTAATACGAGTGGAATAGGCACATTAATGTGTGGAAAGTTTTAATTAGAATTAGATACTAAAGTTTTAAGATACTGATTCAAGCCAACTTTCGCGAACTCCTTCTTCCGAGCTACATTAGTTATTAATATGATCTTTTCGAGGTGGCGAGGTCATTTGTGACATAAGGGAAGGGCAGTGGAGGGATGGAGGGATGGAGAGAAACACGGAATCGAAATAATTAGCTTGCTCTTGACAGAGGGAGGCGTAAAGGGGATCACGGCAGAACGTCCCATCCGACGGACGGAGTGTTGCACTCGAAATGTCTTCCACACAACACTCTAGCAGACGTCTGACAGACTGATGAAAAATCTCTGCCACAGCCGCGAATTGAACCCGAGCTCAAGGACTGTAGAGCCTACACTCTAGCCACCATTGATCTCTGAAGTGTATTAAATATAGGAGAAATGAAAAAAATATAAAATCGTGCATAAAAAATACTAAAGCACATTTTTTTAGCCCCTCATGTTTTTTGTATACATTTTTTTATTCATCCGTCTCCTTCTCCACTTGCTCCACCCCTTTTTTTATTATTATTATTCGAGGAGGGCGGGAGACGGCTATTTATAGAAACATTCAACTCTTGATTGCGTGCATTTTTTTCGCTCCCCCCCCCCTCCCTTCTCGTCTCGAGGCGTCTCTTGGCAACCAACTCCCACTCGCCCACTCCACCAGGACACATCTCCAGCAAGCCGGGAGAGCCCTGGGAACGCCGAAGCAAGGTGTTTTTTTATCATCAGGAGTTAAAGGGAGGATATCAGGCAAGAAACGGAATGACGCCTTACTTCGAGGCGTTTTATAATTCGGATCTGAGAAGCGTGAAAGTCAGGGAAATCGGCATTCGGTTAAAAAATGGAGAAAAGGTAAAGAAGGATGAGAAAGAGAAGAAATACGTAATAGGTGTGAAAAGATTATCTGATGGAAGAACTGAGTGGAGAGCTGAGTCAAACCAATGTCAGAATTGTTGACCAGTGATGACAAATAAAAATATTAGTTAAACTATTTTGACCGCATTTACTACCAAATAATAAAATTATGTCATTTTTGGACTGTTCTGGTTTTTTTCATATCATTCATTCCCTCTACTGAAAATAAAATTATTTCATTCCGTCGTATTCACTTGTTCAGGGCGTTTACTTACGCTGCATCTTCTCATTTGGATTCCTCGAAAGCCTTCGGAAAAAAAATCTCGACAGAAGAGTTGTTTTCGCATTTCTACTGTTTCTCGTTCATTGTTGCGTGAAAGGCATTTCCAGCGGAGCTTGTCAGTGGGCAAATTCTAAAGATAGGGTAGCCCAGAAGCCATTCATTATCTGTGAGTGGATCAAGGTCAAATCTTGCCCTTTGGATTTCTTTAGTCACACCGCTGGTCGTTGGTATGACTACTTCTCATAGAATGTAAATATATTTATAAATGAAAAACGATTTCTTCCTTTTAAAAAATCAGAAAACTTACTTTTTAATAATTCTGAGTTATTCCCATTAAGTCCCAGTATAATAACAAAATATTAATAAATTGAAAATGAGAAATCAAGGGAGTAAGCTTTCGAAATGTGTTACAACAGAAAAATTTACTTCCAATTTTAAGGTCATAGCACTAGAACTCAAGCTGCCCAATCGCGCATTAAGTCAAATTAACTTAACATAAGCTTCATGATAAACCTTGACTAGCCGATGATGCCGGACCCCTTGAAATATAATATTGCATACACACTGTTTTGGGGCTGTCGCAATTTAATTTTAAGTATATCATTTCATAAAGAGACGAAGTACGACTATTACGTGATTCTCTCTCCTGGGAAAAGATAGTATTATGGTATTTACCAATAATTATACTGGGCACCAAGGTTGAATTCGACTTGACAACATTATTCGTCATAGCAGAAAGTCGAACCCAGAACTCCCGATCGAATCCCAGTTTAGTCAAGTGACTTTCTCATTTCGAATTCCAACGTTGATGCATATAAATTTGCTCCCGTACATAATACTGCATAAAACTTTACTCGTTTCATGCAGTAATATTTTGATCCATTCACTTGCAAGTGAAGAGATTTTCATTGCAAATTATCAATTATACTCTGACACCTTGTATTTTCGCACACATGAAATAAATTCATTTCTATGAATGTTGCGACACCAATTTTATTCTGATTCCGCGAAAATAAATTTATTTTTTAAGTATAAAAATAAATTATTTATTTATTTCTTATGTGACTACCGAAATTAATAGAATGAGATACCTCGCCAACTGCTCTTCGCCACCCGTTACAGTTCTGCAGTAGTAATCGTATACAACTCCGTATTAATACAATGCTATTGCACTATTCAATTATTTTTTAAACGCTTAATGTCTAAAATAAAGTTGGTTTGGATTCCAGGTGTTGATAGGACTGTCATTATCGGTAAAACATCAAACACGAGGCACGAAGCCAGAAATTTGCTGCGGCAGGACCCTGGGTGGCACGCCATGGTTGCCAATATTGGAAGTTTGCTGCCAATGCTCACGCATCGATAAAACATAAATTCCATTATATAAGCTGTACATTGCGTTTGTGCTGATGATTATAGTTTCGATAATTTTTTACCGAAACTGACGGAGTTTCGGTAAAAAATTATCGATGACGGAGTTGGTTTGGTCTCCATAAGCGTTTGCTCCCTATATGCGCCTGATTTCTCGCGAAAATGTTCAACTTTTGGGCCACAAATATCAGCATGTTCCTTGAGAGCGATTTTGATGCACATTTCATGCAATGAAAAACGGAGTACAGCAGAGACAGGTGCCCATGGTATAGTAGCCTCCTCAGGAGATGCATGTCTGACAGTCGCTGTTAGGAGCTACAGCAAATTTCGGGGGGCGGCGCTGAAATCTCCTATGGCTATTTGCCTGTCATAAAAGCGAGATAAGTTGATGCGAGAACAGCTTTTCCTGCTCAGTAGCCAATGTGGTCGGCCGACAATAATGCTTTATTTGCTCTCCCACATGGAAGCATTTGAATAAAACTCCGTAATTAACTTAAGCGCACTAATATTGAGCCATATACATTTTCATGAAGAAAAATACCATTTACAGGCTTTCCATAATCTCTGTATTCGTCGTGGATCCTTACAAAGTGATAGTGATTTTCTTTCGAAATACAGGAAAACAATTTTTTTGTATTTTGATGTATTTTTGGGGCTGGAAAACATGGTTTAAATACAGAACTACTTTGTTTGTACTATACAATTTTTCGCATTTTAAAATTGCGCGATCGGATGAAATAATCCGATTCGAATTGTTATCTATTGTGTTATTTTTCTAAGCATTGTCCTAACAAAATTTTTCCGCGCTTTGAAATAACAATTTATCTTATTTCGCACTAAGCTGTTAGCCATAGACCATTAGAATGCTTGCGATTGGTCATAGACCATCTTAAAGCTTGTGATTGGAAATAGAATATGAAGTAGGTATCTGCCTGCCTGCTGCCATAAATATCTCACAAATTAAGATTATAGACTTCATTCAGATCTTGGGAGTGAACTTGAAATATTTCATTGCGTGAGAACATAAACACGACACCCTTAACGATGCAACGGCGTCTGCTGCTGTTCAGATCGGAATGCGTATTCGCCGTCGAAGCTGTTTTCAAACTATGTATATAGCACGACGCCAGATCACGCTTGCAGCTCACACAGCTCACACAGCTCACCTATCCTCTGGTATAATGATTAGTGATGAAAAAATGCGGGTTATTTATTTAAGTACATATACCGGGACTAGCCGCGGTGATAACTTTTACGGAGTCACCCGCAATGCACAAATTGTACGAATTGTGGAAATCGAGGGATCCGGGTTTGAATCCCGGTCAAGGCGAATGATTTTTCCTCTGTGGATTTTTCGCACAAAACATGAGTGGAAAAGGGATTTCGAACGAAAGGGTATTTGGACATTTAAACATTGCCTAGAAAAAAAAAATCCAAACAAGAGCAAATTTTTGACTTCGTGAGATTTAGGAAATTTTTAGGGGATTGACCACGATGAGACTTGGGATGTCCGTTTAGGGAATTAAGCATTACTTTATAAGTAGGTAATTGTCATTTAGGCAAGAAATACAAAACTCTGGGAATAATTTAGTTTTTTCCATTCTCTTTATCTCAATTTTTAACGGTGATTAGTGTCATGGAGTGAAGCTCTTTAAGAGTTATATACTTACAAAATATTTTGATCGATGTTTCGGCATATTTTTATACCTTTTTCAGGATTTTTTACAATGAAAATGATTTTTACCTTCAAATCATAGTAAACAAATAAATAAATCATATTCATTGAAAAAAAAGCCCGGATAAAAATATGAAAATATAGCGAATCGTTGGCCAATAAAGCCATCCATTCTCCTCCTTTTCTTTCAAGGCAATGAGTGTATTTATTTTTTGTAGGCATTTTGGAGCACTTCAGCCTTTTCTCAGTAGATTTTCGTAGGTTTTCTTGCAGTGGATTTCTTTCCAAAAAGTATACGTCGAACAAAATCCTTGTGTTTTTCTCAATAATACACGTATCTTTTCACAGATTATGTCACTATTTTGCAGTATATATGTTAGTTTTCATCTTTTTTTGTGTTCATTATAGTCTATATCACCAAGTATTTTGAAGGAATTAATGTTTACATCTTGGCTGCATTAAATCTTTTGCTTCCATCATTTTTAATAGGCTATTGAAATCGCTGTAAATATTTAGTAAGTATTAGTTCAATGACGAGATGTTAGATGGAAGAAGGGACTTCATAGTTTCAGCCAGGTACAGTATGAAATTCAGCAAGCATGATTGATGGTTTGGCCAATAGGAGCTCTGTGATCATTGTTTCTATAGCGTACCCAAATGACTAATCATAATAAACAATTAATAATGGACTGTGTAATTAAAGATTTTGATGCATCAACACTGAATGCATTCCTGAAATATTATCATAGAATAGAGTATTTTAGCATTGTTATTCCATGGCTGACCCTTTTCCTTAAATAAATACCTCAATTTGTGGGACGCCTTGGTGGTTTCCGAGTTCTTCATGAAAAGAGTGTGCTTTTGGGGTTAATTTCTGGGGTATATTAAACGTTGCTAGTGGTATTCTCCTGTAAGAATATCACTCAAAAGTTTATTAGACATACTGGGAGCGTAAACTGTCCCTGCGTTCACGAAAACCTCCACATTTGCGCCACCGAAGCCCGATGAGGGCTGGCGTCGTCCTTCTTAGGGCGGCAAGGGGATTGTGCTCACCCATCCGTAAGTTGGACGAAGCCATTGCATGGGGCTAATAGACGGGGCTGCCTGCGGTGGCGACTCTTCGGTTGGAAGGAAATCGACTAATGATTGCGGTCTGTGTCCGAAACAAAAAAAAGAAACTCGGGTATGCGTGTTACCTGAAATTCTCTCTACAACTTTATCTTGTTATCCAATGAGTGTAAAACAAACCTATCCTTACATGGGAAGACAAAGGAATTTCAAGAAAAGTGAAATTATTTCTGTACGTTCCACAGTAGCAATTTGGTGCCGACCACAGCTTTGACACTTATGACATTGTTAAGGTACTATCGTTCAAAATGGTTTCCTTACCACTTAAGTGTTGCATAAATGGTTCCATAAACGATTCTCGACTTCCTCTATTTCTGTGTAAGATTCAAGGGCCATGCGGTTCAAAATCGAAATCATAACATTGCATTATGTCGTATGCTCTTAAATCGATATAACTGATGTGCACCGCTTATGGGAAAGCAAATTATAAATTAATATTTAATGGAACATGATCAAGTACCCACTCATTAACATGTAATTTGAGTTAAAAGTAAATCAATCTTAGAGTAAGGATTAGCAGTGGGCGGATGACGTCAGTGCCATCATATTTCAAGCCACCAATGGTAACGTGGGTATATTGTCACGTGACTTGCATACGATTAACGAAATGGTGCGCTCATGTTGTGCATTTGGGCAACAAAAAAAAATAATTCAAGGAAAGCCAAGTGACCTTTTACTAACGAGTAATGTGCATATATTCTATTTTGATGTGTACCTCATATTTCCTCCCGGCCTCATTGACGTTTAAATTTCCCACGTCACGTGATACACATGATGGGTAAATGCGCTCCCTGAAGAGGACTACCCTCCCTCCATTTATAATTACTTTAAGAATCCAACACGTCTTGGAATGCGAGAATTACTCAGAATTTGCTCGTGTCGCCATGGTGACATGAGGAAATTCTGAGGTCATTAAATTTGCTTCCATATGGCTTATAAAACTGGATTATATAACATTGGCTTTGCCGAATATGTTCTCTTTTCTCCTTAATTCTGCCATCTATTTGATTATGTCTCTGAAGAGAATGTTAAATGGTTCCCACACTTCACAGCATCTTAAAGACCAAACTTTTATACGTTTTCCACACTCTCCGGGAGGTACGCATTAAATGGGGATAAAAAAGTATTTCAAGACACATTTTGTGCTATGCCCCGGAGATTATAAATATTTTTTTTTATATTTTCTGTTTTGGCTTTATTTAGCTCAACTTTAAATTAAAAAAAAATATTTATGTATCAATACAATGCTCAATTTTACAAATATATCCTTATTCTGCCTTTTTTTCGACCATCAAATTTCGACCGGAAAAGTTTTCGACCATAGAATCACTTATTGAGTTTAATTTGGCAAATTTGTACTGAACCAAATTTTATACACATCTAAAAACAAATGAATTTTCCCATTTTTCTATTGTACCTGTAACCTTTAACCCTACATTACCTGACCATTACACAGTTTTCATTCCTTTTTCTGATTTCTTTATGATTTTCTGTACACCTCAACAAATTTCCACCTGAAAAATGTTCATTTTTCTCGTTTTTTTCTCTTCTTCACGAACTACCTCTACCACGGGTACGTTTATTTATTTCATTTGTTTTTCGAGTTGTCTCCGTTCGGAGCCTCAACCTTTGAGGAACTGAAGATACGAAGGGAGGATAGAGATACGACCGAAAAAGTGCAAAGAGAAGAGAAGCGAGAAATTTAATTCACAAAAAACCACCGGACGGCGGCAAATAATAGTCAGAGGAGCGCAATTTTTCTCGTTTCCAGACACTGCCCCGCAGCCTCAGCAAAAAGTAATACAAAAAATTCAATAAAAAAAGCAAACAGTAGAGTAGGGAGTCTGAAAGTCTACGGAAAGGAAGGGATTTAAAACGATATATGGAGTGCACGCAGAGGAGAGGAGGGAGAGGAAAAGAGAAGAAGATGTGAAGTGTACGTTTCTTATTTATAAAAGAGGGTGGGGCGAGATGGAGAGGGAAACGTTGGCGAGCATTTGATTCGGAGCGCGAGAAAAAACGCGCGTGGTGGAGGCTGTGATTTGGACCAAAGCTGCGATGTAATGGAGGGAGGAGTTGCTATGGAGACGATAGCATTCGGAGCGAGAAAAAAATATATTCCTCTCCAAAATTTAATTTCGGCCGATTATACTAATGGAGAACAAGGTTTGTAATGCGATAAAAGATATACCACGCATCTTTTAGTGGTAGTTGTTGGAACTGATACACACGAGTTATGGTGGGATTTGTGATATGCAGCTCCTTAAAAATCTTTAGGCGGCTCCAAAAGGTATATACATCTATACTTTCTAACTAGCTGATGTTTCATTTTAACTGCCAGCATTTAATTAGCGGAGATTGTGATCGTGGGTGCCAAGATATGGTGAAAACCATTGAATGAAATTATTCCTGATGCGAAAGGCATTGGCTTTGTAAAATTGCACAGATTATTTTGATTATGTGCCGTCATGAAAGTAGGGAACAATGAATTATAAAAATATTTATTTTATGATCTTTTCATTTTGTAAAACAAGTTGAGATTACGTATAGACAGTATAAAAAATATTACCCCTCACTTTCTCACTATCTGGTTGAAAAATATTTTAATCATAGAATTTTGTTAGCGCCAATTGTACAAATGGAGAAAAAGGACCCGTGCAGACTGAAAGAATGAATGAAGTATGTACGGGGAAAAATACAATATTAGCTGGACTATTATAGGTTTGATGATTTAAAAATAAGGGTAGTGTTTTAAATTGGAGTCAGAAATAGTGGAGAATCAATAGTACCAGAGTTCAGCGGAGCCTATTTCTCCGTTGACGCTCTATTTAATATTCTGAATAGACACGGATGAAAGTGGAAAACTATTTTTAAATTCAGCAATGTCAGAACGAGGGACAACCGCAGAGAAAAAAGGAGGATTACAATGAAAGGGAGAGTAAATGGCGAATTAAGAAAGTTAGCCAGAGGTTGGAAAAGCGTATACGACGATTACGACGATAACTACGGCTCACGGCAAAAAACTTAATCCAACTGGCATAAAATTGACTGCAGATAGAAAAATAGAAAGGCCATGTGCCGCAGTAGGATACTTTCTCTACAGCTACCTTGAGGATGCGTAGCCAAGGCCTGATTAGGACGTAATACTTAACAAAAATGTCATGAATGGCATTGTTTAGTTTTTTAGTTGCACAAAAATCACCATTAAAAGTAAAAACAATTTAATGAAGAAAAATATACAAAAGTGGGTTCAACAAATTTCTCTAAAATATTCTTCGCTCAAATTATATCATATAAATTGAAAATTATAAAAAAAAAACATTTATTTATGTTATTTCCATTTTGAAAAACATGCTGGTTGGCAGATATTGAGCAGGAGAGGGGTAATTTATTAAATATCGTCCGCGCGTAATCTAAGCATGTTTTTAAAAGTGGAAATAGCATAAATAAATATTTTTATAGCTTGCAATTTATATGATATACTTTGATATACTTCTTGATGCTCACCTGCACATTACCTGGTTGGCATATGAGGTGAGGGGTATTGAATTTTATTTGCGCTAATTGTAAAAATGGACAGAAAGGTGGTTGGGTAATGTAACTAATGAATCGTTCTCAGGCATGCTACGTGATAACTTCTACTCTGCAGGACCTCAGTAATCCTGTACTTCCTCAGATTGGTAATTCTAAATCTTCTGCCCTGCTGATTTTTTTTCGGCGAAAGCATTTAATTATGGGGGATTTTACGCGTGAAAAGCCTAGGATAAGGTAGGGAAAACATTAAATGGAGGAAAAAGCTTTTTGGGTAAGATATTGCAACAGGAAGGAAGAAAAATAGACGAGGATGTAGCAAGGTACTGGCTTGTAGGATAAACTTACATCCATTAACACTGTGAGCTCCGGGGATTTGGACTTCATTCAGACTCACGCACGCGTGGCGTTTACTTTGTTTCTCAAATGAATTCGGCGGATTTTACACGCGGATGGAAAAGTAAGAAAAAAATGGTGTAGGGTGAGGCAGGAGGGGAGAGTGGGAGTGTGAAAGAAATGGTGTTTCGCAAGGATATCGCAACAAGGAAGGAAGGAAAAAATAGCCGAAGAGAGGGAGAGAGTGTGGGATGGGTCTGATACACACGAGAGTTATAGTGGGAGGTTGGGAATTGGGCGCCGTGGGAGTGCGGGAAGGGTCCATTGGAGAGGGGGGGGGGGGCAGGGTGTCGCGAAATGTGGAGCAGGGGTACGAGGGAATCGTGGGAATATTTAAAAGCAGTTCTTCACGCACAGGCGCTTGATGAAGTTGTGCGGTCCACATGTTGTCAACTGATAATGCTTTTGGGTTTACCCGCGTTTGACGCCTCTTCTTCTCTGCCGGGGACCTCTTCAGGATTAAGGTGTATTATTATAAATGTATTGTACACACCTTAGTCGTGAAGAAGTCCCCGGCAGAGAGGAAGAAACGTTGATTTTACATCCACCAGACGCGGGTACACCAGAAAGTTTTATCAATTGACAATTCACCACAAAAAACTCTGGGAGGAGGACAGGAATTTCTAACGATCTGTAAAGAAGAACACCCGGTCATTTCGATTCACTAAGTTTTTTTATAGTTTCATGTTCCACATTGCGTTATCTATTTAGTTCTTGCATCAGTCGACGGGCAGCAGAACTGGCCCCTGAATTAGTTTGGGTTTAAATCCATATAATGGAGAGAGCTTTGAACACTAACTGGTTACATACACATTGACACATAGAAAAATAATATAACTTTTTTTCTATCAGAATTTTTTTTTAATTTTTACCCGAATAAGATAAATTTCCTCGTTAAAATCATGGAACCTTCGAAAAAAAGTATATAAAGAGATATTTTGTGAGGGGTATCTTTTCTCCTACTCATGGTTTAGAACTAGATTTGTATGCTTTTATTGGATTTGGCCAACGTTACCCCAATGGATGATATTGCCCGAATTTTCTATTAAAAAATCGTAGTTGTTTAAAGGGCTAGAGGTTCAATAAAAGCCTTAAATTGAAGGTATGCGATCGGTCAATAATTGTAAATATTGTATCTTTATATACATTGTTTATTTATTTTAAAATTAGATAAGTTTGTTTGTTTCCAAGAAATCATGAAAATTTGTGCCAAGTTTACCCCAGTTGACCTATCTCAATTATTCTAATTCTTCGGCATATTTTCGAATTCCCACTGGGAGTGCAGGAGATGAAAACAGAGAAAAACTAACCTCGTTGTGACGTTATTATCGGAGAGGGCCTGTCATCGGTGATCCATATCCTCCTAGCTATAACTTCCATTTGAAAGCTTCTAATGAGAAATTGCGAAATAGTTTTTCTATATAAGCAAAGCATGAGTAAATCCAAAAAATGGCGCTAAAACTCAGATTAACCCTTTATAACCCAGAGCTGCTTAAGGGAGAAATCAAATTTCAAGATTTTTCATTCTGAAAAGATGAACATTTTGCAGTCAATCATATTTATCCTGGAAGATAAATATATCGTCATCAAAATTTACACCACAAAATAATACTTGGTTTAGATATTTCCAAAACAGAGCTGAATAAGTATACGTTTTTGGTGTTGCTTTGAAGCAACATTGGGTTATAATGGGTTAATAGAACTAGTGAATGGAAAAAAATTCTTTTTCTCGTGAAAGTTTAAAAACATCGATGAACAAACGTTTTTCCACATTTTTTGCCATCTTGCATTTAATTTTTACCTGGCCAGGTATGCTCTCTGATCTTTAATTTTATATTGTTCCCGTAATCCTGCTATATTGTCATTTCCAATGACTAGTTATAGCATGGACATATTTATTTAAGGCATCAGTACAATAAAATATCATTCCTCAATGCCATAGGACTCGAACACGAATATCTTGGGGGCTAATTATTAAGAAGGTATTAATTAAACAGAAATAAGGAGCTTATTAGATCTTAAAGGTAATACATAAAATTGATAACAAGATTCAAGGTACTACAATAATACGATGTTTTATGAAATGAATGAAGTTAAAAAGTTCACTTTTATTTCAAGGTGCCAGTGTGTCAGTAAAATGAGAAATGAGCAGTTAAATTAAAGCAAGTAAATAAGTTTGAACATGGCGTGTGGATCAAAGTAACGTATCTCGACCCCCTCGTGTTAAACATGCGGTAAAATGACTCAATTTTAGCCAGGCTAATCGGTGAATAAGGCAGTGTACAAGAAATCTAATTAATAATAAAATCAAGGGAGATAAAATATATCCGTAAATGGTGTTCGATTGCCTTGTGCAATCGTCTCTTGGGAGGACAAGTCAGGTGCTATTACACCAAGGGGTAGACTTAAGGTCATGGCTTTGATTCCCGTCCGTTGGCTGAGTGATGACATCACGTAAAGTGTATTTTATAAAAAATGAATAAATATAAATCAGAATCAAAGAAAAATGAGCTTCATAGCTTCGGAGCGTCCATAGGAAACATTTGCGTCGATTATAAACCATCCATCATTCTTCTGCATAACCATTACAGCTAACTGCCGCACTTATGAGAATGAAATTGAGTTGAGATGTTTGTTAGCGGCATCGATGTCTTTTATGGAGTTAAATTCTCAATTATAACCACGTAAGTTTTCATTCTGAGATGGCTTATTCCATTATTCACGGTTAGGACAACACTGAATAGGACATCAACAAAACAAGGCTGAATAGCGCACGAAAGAAATTACGACGACACAACAATATCCAAAGTTTCACCCTATTTTTCTCATTGATTTAAAATTGGCCCTGGGTAATTTTACCCTCGCCAATATTTTCTATGGACAATGGGTATTGCTACTAAAACCTCACGCCATGTGCTCCAGACAGAGTATTCATTGCAACCTTAAAATCGATTCTACAGGAATTACGATATTGTTTATTCTCAAGAACACACATGCTGCCTGTAAACTTGCAAGGACTTTTTTTAAATAATGACTATATTTGATCCACTTTACCAACGCCGATAACGGTACAAGTTGCTGTGAATCAACACACGCTCTACTTAGTTATTCCAATTCTCAGTTCGGAAATTCAGTGGATTTGTTGTGGACAAGGATTAACACCCGGTTCAAAAAATCCAAACGAGCTCGTGAGTTCGTGACAACGCAATCCTCAGCAAATATTTTCTATATGTTTTTGTAAACAAATACTTTTTACTCGTTGTCAACATCCATCGAGGTTATAAAGCAAAGGAGGGTACAAAAAATTTGAACAATAAAATCCTTATATTTTTACAGCTACCTTTCCAGCTGTTTGAACACCACAAAAATCAGTTAGCTATTGTTTACCGGTAAATAAATTATTATCACATTTCTTCCTAAAACTGGATTGAATCTGCACAAAAAAGTTTCATTTGAAGCACATTTAAAAAATCGACGGTGCAATATTTTCCGCATTTGAACGTTATCGGCAAAGATAAATTTATTTTTTTCAACATTTGTAGTTGAGATTCGTTCACTGTAATACAATTTTATTTAATTGAACGCTATCTTCAAAGATATCGATTCAGTGATAAAAAAGATAGACGATCGACTGGAGAAATGCTAAGAAGAGCGGGAGCAACGAGATAATATAATAATAGATGGGAGAGCTGCGTCAAACCAATCTTAGGATTGTTCACTAATGATTACGTCAATGAATAAAAAAAAAATTTTTTTAGGTATCCATCAAAATTGTCTTTAATAAAATCAGAAATGGCATTATAGAGCAAAAATAATTATCTAACTTTTTAGCAGCAAAATTTTCTACCAGCAATTCATCCCAGAGCCATTAGTAAATAAAAATTTAGCGGAGAGGAACTTGCTACCTGGCTGCTCCGTTCAAAGGCAGGCGTGTTAGCTGGCTGTTGGTGTTTCCTCGAATGTGTGAGGAGGCGTGTCGTAGGCGTGGGTGCGGTTAACTGTGGGTGCGGGAGCGAAGCGAAGGGAAAAAAACGAAGTGGGCGGAGTTATATCCTTCCCTGCTTAAATATAGTCCGCATCCCCTTTTCCTGAAGAGATCTCTGAAGTGAAGGGCGGCAGATATATATGTGTAAAGGCGGGGATATTATCGGAAGGGGTGACAACCTTCACGTGACAAAAAACCGACTCTCAATATAAAATAACAAGCAGTCAATTTTACAGCGCTTAAAGGAAAATTTAGCTTCACTGCTTTTCAGCGTGTGTAGAAAAAAAATTAACGCGTACTCAACGCCATCTATATTTTCTTCTGCGAAACTTTTACAGCAAACTGCCGCACACAAATTAGGTTCAGTTGTTTCCTTGATGTACAACTGTCTTTTCCGTAGCTTACTTTTCAATCTCATATCATATGCCATTTTATTTTTCTTCCAGAGATGCTTTTTCCCACGATTGACGAATACATCTAGAAAAAAACATGGTTGTAATGAGTACGAAAAAATGACTACGTCATGCGCGTTCCAAAGTTTCACGCTAATGTTTCCTTTTACGCAAAATCGACCAAACGCTACATGTCGCGATAATAACCGCACTAATCTTTTCCGTAAACGCTGCCATTGACCTGTGGGTACTTAATACTCCCTACGCTTAATTTTTTGCTAATTTTTTCTGAAAAGTGGCTTTTTTTTTAGCAAGATGGGCCTCAGCTGGCGTTCTGCTTTTGCCGTTGCCTCCAAATACCACGACCGATGCAAAATATCGAAATTTTTATCATACGGAGGGAAGCGTTATCAAAATTTGCTTTTGTCTTAAATAAAAGAGTTCACCTCAGAATTTTCCCACGGTAAAATTAGGATATTTGGGATACCTAATTGCAAATTTTGATGTGCCGTGTTTATATGAACGGTATCTTCACAAAGATCGATTCAGTAATGAAAACTGATGCAATGGATCGACTGAGGAACTGCAGAGAAGAGTGGGCGAAAAGAAAACTCTTCTAAAGATCATATTATTCTTAAAAATCATTATATTCTAAAAAATTTAGAATTGATAGCTTATTTTTTAAGCAAGTTATGAGTCACCAAAAAAAAGACGAAGTATGATTGATCTGTATGCGTAAAAGTATGGTATAATTTAAAGTATGAAAGGTTGATGCGTTCTCTTAGTTAGTGTTCCTCAATTTTTTAGACACGATCTCTCTCAATAACATTTTCCTCATCGATCTATCACTAGCACACTTTGAAATCATCATGACAGCAAAACATCAGTCTAGCTCAGTGGCGTAACTATGGGGATGTGCGGGTAGATCCCCCCCCCCAAAGCCTCAGAGAAAGGAATAAAATATTTTAAATTATTATCTAGTTTTGACGTGTTATAACTGCATCTGCTCAAAGTTAAATTTTTAGTGCCAAAATGATGTAAAATGTATTTCCAGGCACGTCATCTTCAAAACATTTTCCCGAAAAGTTGTCTATGGGGGGGGGGGGTCGCAACCCCAGGCTTTCCCGTCCCCCTCCCCCCACAGCATATTCCTAGTTACGCCACTGGTCTAACTTCAAAAAATATTCGCCATTATTACGATACCTAAAATGCCCCTTCCATGGGACTTCATCTAACCTCGCACCTTCGCCATTTATTTGGCGATCCACAACCCGCCAGCCATATTTTTGTTTCCAAAACACTGCACGTGACAAGTGACTCAACATGCAGTCACTCTTTGCAAATTTTCACCTAAAGAGAAATTTGCCATGGAAATATCATTCGGCTAGGTCAACCCAGACCCAGATATCCAAGCAGCTGGTCAGGAATGTTACCATTTACAACAAAAAGGCAAATCTTAGACCGATACCGATACGGCATGTATCAAGACAAATCTTCTTCTGAGGTAAATCTCGGACTGCGTTCACATGAACATTGTGCTGACGTCTCAAGTTCACATTGTGACGCAGGAGATGCAGGTCGTCATTACTAACCTACTGTCGGAGAAAAAAAATCACGCATAGCCGTTTCTCAGCAACGGACATTTTTCCAAGCACTGAAGAAGGTGTATTGGTGATTTAACTGGTCGGGAGATTCGGGTTCGAATCTTGGCTAGGCCAAATCGTATTTTAATAAAAGTTTTCACCCTTGGTGTATATTTTAATCCTTCGCTTTTGCAAAAAAAGAAACCTAGTCGTCCTCATCATTCATAAAATGGTTTTTCATCTTCTTTATTCGGAACTTGATATAATTTGAAAATATATGCAGGCTATCACGGCGCCCCAAGACTATGCTATGAAAAAATGGAAGAAAAAATTAGGGCAGGAAAGCATTCTGTTTTGACAAAAAAATATGAAAGGCAGGGATGAATGTGACGAGGAAATAGGCATAGTATAAATTCATCACTTTGCCATACCAATATACGAATTATTATAACATCAATGTTGTAATTGCTGTCGAAATAATTCATTTGAATGTATATGGAGATTAAATTGTCTCTAACTGCTGGAAAAAGTTTAAATAAAAGGTTCATACACCGACATATTTTCACATGACTTTTCCGTATTCGAAAGCAGTTTAAGTCATATCTAAGAAAAGATCCAAATTTAGTACCCACACGTATATGTTCTCGTAGCGGTGGGAGAATTGCGATATGGCTGAATGAGTTTCCTTTCCGGATTTTTTTCCATACCTTCCCTTTGCAAATGATTTAGGAAACGCGAAGAAGTCGCTTCACCGCCTTGTGCTCTCGTCGGAGTTACCACCCGTGAAAAACGCGATTCGAATCCGCAGAAAGATTCGCTTTGACCCCACACCGAGACACTTACGGGGATGTATCCCTTTTCTTTGATCTCTCCAAACCCTAAGCTTGCTCACATTCACCCTCTCTCCGGAACATCACAAACCAACCCTTAAAACCAAAGCCGCCGCAGAAAGATAACGATTCCTTTTCCGGGTTTATATTTGGACTCCAATACCTTTCCCAGAATATCATTTCCTTGCTATACATACTGTATATGTCTCCCAACCCAACCAAGCCAGAGCCATTTTTGGTTCCCTAGTTCTGCGATTTATTGACGACAAAAATTTTCTTTGACCCCTTTGGAAGTACATAATCACTGACCCTCAAAATATAAATAAAAAATAAGGTGTAAGGATGAGTTAGAAGACATAAGTAAAGCGTTGGACGTGATTTTTGTCGAAATTAGACCACGTGAGTGTTACCAGACACCATGGCGAGGCGATATTTATTGGCATTTCACCCATCGTCCGAGGTGATACACGGCTTTGCAGCATACAGTGGTTTGCATGTCAAATCTTGAAAATTTAAGGAAATCAATGGAACCGTATCGCAAGAATGACTATAAAGTCATTTATTAGGCTAATCAACTTCATTAGTCATTAGTGAACATCGACTGTAATCTTAAATCCTTAGCTTTCATTTTGACTTCGCCATCATTACAAGTTGAGAATCTGAGATTGTATTGACGCAGTTCTCCACTCTGCTCTCAAATCTATTAATTTCTTCTTTGGGTTCTTTGAAGAATTCCCTTCTCTCCCACTTTACCTAGGAAATCCTCATAACTCAATCGGTCGATACATTTAATCTTCATCATACTTCAGCAACACCATATTTCGAATGATTCCACTCTTTGAATTTTAAACTATTTTCAACGTCCATGCCTCGCAAACATAGAGGAACATCGTCCTTAGTTACTTTCTTATAAATTTATTCTCATTTCATTTTTGGGAACTTTCGTTATCTACGAGGGACTTTTTTTTAACCTCCTATGGGTCACGAAGAGAAAACGGAGTGAATGATTAAAAATTATTTCATGGCTAAATGTTGAGCACACTTGTGGTATCCTTTCGACATAATCGCCTCTGCGATTGAGGTGTTTTTCGTGCCTGTGGACAAGTTTTACTATACCCTCTTCAGAAGATGTTGCCGCCAATGACCTCCAATGAATTTTGCCTTAGTTCTTAAGCTCAAAGCCTGTTTGAAAACCCTTCTCTCCCAGCCAATTCTTCACTCGAGTGTTAAGATGGAAGTCACACGGCTCTATGTGGGGCTGCATCAGCTCTGAGATGACGGGCGTTTTCATGGATCAGAACACTTCCTGAAGCCAGCGTGTCTCCTCTTTTGTTCTGAAGGGGAATGGGTGTAATGCTTTACACTGTTTTACACTCTAGCCGCAGCGCATAAAAAAGTTCTCTATTATCGAAATAAAGGTCGAGAAATGTCAATGCTGAAGGCATTCGGCGAGTTTTCTGGCTGTCGCTCCCCAGGCGGGAGAATCCATTGTGGCAGTGTAGTTAATGAGATTGCCACTAACCTTAAACTAAATTCTTAAGATCAGGCATGACTTGAGCATGTGGTGCGGAGGACGTGCAGTCACCAAATGCGTAGTGTCCACCTGTCGCTTGTCAGGTGTTTTTGCCGAGCGATTGGAGGTCGAAAAAAAACTTCCGTCGTATTATAGTGATCGGGTCTGGTACATCTTCCGCATTTGCATTCACTTCCTCTCTTTTCCTAGAGTTACTAGTTCACCACTGCACCCAAGGTCTCCCCCTTAAAGTGAGTAAACTGCGGGTCTGGGGATCGTGTTGCATGCTTGTAATTGGTAACCCCCTGCCAGACATCCTCGAGCTATCTCAAAGGGTTTTATGTATTTGTATGCACACAAACAAGCGCTCAGTTTGGCTGAAGGCTGAGGTAGATTCTGAAAGCACGTCATTTAATAAAATTCTCCGTACCATTACAGAAACTAAATCACAAAGTAAGCTGTTGTTGAAATAAAAAAGTTAAAAATATTAGCCTAATATGTCTTCTCCAATACCATATCACGTGAGTCCTAAACTTATTGGAGATAAAATTATCTTATAAAATTGTCGAACTCTATGTTGCATTTCTATAAATGATATATGTAATAGAATTACTTATTGATATATGTGGTCTTGCTCCATCAGCAGTCATCGGTCACAAAATAGCTTTGAAGCAGCTCTCCACTCAATTCTCCGATCGCCGAATCTTTTAATGAATGCATAATTTTCTGATACTCATCCTTCATCGTCTGCTCCATGTGTGCTTCGGCCTGCCTCTGCCATTATTCCCTTCCACTATTCCTACCCGTCAACGGTAAAATTCTAGAAAAAAATAGACTATCGAGTCCCATGACATGGCTTACGATTATTGCCGGACGACATTGTTAACTGTAACACTGTAAATCAATTCAAAATGAAAATGTATGCTAATTTACTTGAAAAATATAATTGTAATTAAAATACTGTAATACTATTTATCATTTATACCGTAAAATTGTATTTTCACTTTTTCTTTGTTGTTCACTGCTGTGACTTATTTGTAAACTGTGTTCTGTTCCGTAGGACAAGGTTATTGAACAATAAATATATAGCAATAATTCATATTATTATTATAATAAAGAGCTTTGGTATTTCTTGACATGAATAATCATAATGATGGGGTCTTCGGATTAGCAATCTTGCACGCATTCCACAAAACAGCTCATTCGTACTGCTTCGCACCGAGGCCATTACATTCCCATCCCACCGTCCCAATTCATTTTCTCCCTCCGCTACCGATAGGTGTCAGCACATTGTGGCTTGTCAGCATCCTTCTTCTCCCTTTCAAACATTTTCCATCGCTTTCTTTTTTTTAACGACCCATTCCAGTTAGAGCGATTCCATTTCGGATATCATTTGTTTCTCTTTGTCCCAACCGATATTTATAGATCTTCTTTCTGTCTCCCACCACTTTTCCGTTCCACTTAGCGTCGTAGAAACGGAAAAATATTTTCGTTGAAAGGTATCACAAACCCCTCGTTCTTCGCTGACACTACATTCAGAGCCAGATTGATGAAACGTGAAGTGTACCTTCCATTGAGTGATGTCTTCGAAAACCAGAGGATTCCGTCTCATTATTTCTGAAATGTTTCTTTCCAATTTCCATCCTCTGTTGCAGTTTATCGGGAAAACTATTTTTAGATTTAGCTATGTACAATAATATATTAGGAAATATTTATATTGCACAAATATTACAAAGACTGCATAAAATTTTATACGTCATCTATATCATCATGTATTACGTTAGCAGAGTCATCCAGATGAATTTAGTATGCAACAAAAAATTTCTACTCACAGCGAGAAATTTAAACATAGAAACAATTAATCAGAACTTACATTTGCAGTGTGCGTCACTACGAAAGTGTGGCATTGACAATGATAACGACGGAGGAATAATGAGTGGAACAATGCATTTAAAGTGAGACTGTAGATGTCATTGTTGGAATTGTTTTTGTATGTTTGAGTAGCCCAGTACTATTTTGAATTGTCCTTTGAAAAAAATGATATTTTTAAGAAGCACATTTGAATAATTAAAAGTAAAATGGAAAAAATATCGGCAAAGGCTGATGAAGACGATTCCGGGGCTGCAATTATACACGACGGATTGAAAATGAGATTAAAATTAACCAAATTTACAAAATTTTATTGTTATTACTAAAAATATTGATTTCATAAGTAAAATCTTTTTCAATGCTAAGGGGAAAACATTGACCCATTGATACAGGTAAGCCAAGTATACTCTTTACGCCTGCACCTTACTCTTGATTTATAATTTAACCCAATTATAATCAAATTCGCACGAGAAAATTCATTTGAATTAACATTCTACAGTCGTAGTAAGTTTGTGGATAGCGCGCTCCCCTAAGGGTCGCAGCTTCAAACCCCGGGTGAAGACTATGGAAAATCTCAAAGGAAATTTCTCAAAGTGTGAGTTGGCGCAGGGAAAGTAACTGACCACCCATTGCCATTAATTAAAACCATACGAGCTCTTTCCCATCTGAATGGAAATCCTTAAGGTCATTATCATTGGATTTGATGCATTGTTATTTGTTCACATTTAATATGTTTGAATGTATTGGTATTTTTTATGGTTTGCTATATTGTGCCAATGTAAATCACAAATTAGAAATTTGAAAACGATAACGTTTTTTAAGGAGTATGTGGAAAATGGGAAAAGATATCCTATATGGCTGTCAAAAATCCAAATGACTACGATTCCGGGGCTGCAATTATGTACAAAGGAATCAAAATTAGATATAAATCTATTTTAGAAGGCAATCGTGGGCAATTTGCTAAATAACTACATGAGGCTTACTCCGGGATGAGTTCAGTATTCAACTTGCGAGACCAACGTCTTGGTAGAATCACTGCATGAGTGAGCATCACGTAATTATAATATACATTTTGAAAGCCTATAGAGCAGTAAAGTGGAGTATATGTGATTGACACATATTTTGCACGGACACAGCCGCCAAGTAAGACTCTCACTTTGACCTGAAAAAACAGTCGAAGGCAAAACACCGTGCGAAAGTCTTCAAAACCATCAACCAAGAAACCATCCCTCAAGATGAAACCGCCACTTAGATGGTCCCTCAGAGGGAGGAAGTGGACGCGAGCGGCCGTTTCAAAGCTCCCCGTTCAATCATCCCCCGGCGAAAGAGAACGCGATAGCCACGCCCCCTACCCGCGATCACGATTGAGCGATAAATCTGACTTCTTAACGACACCTCGGCAAAACAGCCAGACCCCTTCCGCGCTTCTGCTCACGCAAATGTTCCGTCTCCCTCGTTATAAAGTATCCCCTAATCGCACAAATGCCTGGCCCATGTCATCTTAACCATCGTCCTCTTTACCATACCTCATGCTCTGTACTCATGATAACACTCATCGCTTGCTCGAGTGGTCTGTTTTGCTGACGGTTAACTCGCTTTCAAACTCCTATTAGTGCTAACCCATTATAACCAATCTCTTACTCCAGTGATTGGCATTTTTGCCAAATTTTAGAGATTTTTATTAATTTTACTACTGCGCTCATAAAGTCGAAATAAACCTGCCATATCTAAAACTCAATCTTGTAGTATAATTTCTAGGCACTAGTTCGTCTAAAGAACAATTCCACGTAGATATCCGATTTTAATACTACGGCGGCATAATAAAATACGATCGAATTCAAACCGACGTAATACTACGTTTCTCGAAGTTCTATGAAGTTTCGCGAGAATGTACTATTATGTGATTAGCACTGAAACTGTTAAACCTATACTATCACCAATAAATTTGCAGGCTGTATGAAGCAGATCACTGTCAGAGAATACCTGTAAATCAAATTTAATCATTTTGCTTTTTAAACATTTTCTTGGCTGTAATTTTAATATCTGACTTGCTGGAAAAATGTTCAAGAATAAAATATAAGTTTTAGATTAGTAATCCGTCTCCAAAAAACACTAAAAACTAGTGGAAAGGGAGGGGATAGTTTTTGTGTGTTTGAGTACTCCACAGTTACTAACATTATGTGTTTTTACAAGTGTTTTTAAGAAACTGATTTTTATATTCAAATGGAAAAAAGGGGAAAATATATCATCATAATTGGCAATATTGGTCCTTTTAAGATGACGAATTATTGCAGGTAAACCGCTCTTTTTTTAGCGATGGGTCTTTAACCTAAAACCTACGTGAGAATTTTGAAATATTTCGGGATTCTGCGATAATTTATTTTTATAAAATTGGTGGCATAAAAGTTAACTTGAGGAAGCCAGCAGTAAATCTGCACGACACTCGCTCTTTCAATGTTCGAGACAGTTTAGCTGCTGGATTAACGCTGAAACTATTCCGTGAATGCGGTGCTCAGTTTTTTCCTGTACTTCCGAATCAAATGACTGCATTCGTAGAGCTGTTGAATCTTCAAATGAATCGCTCAGTGAGTAATTCATTGCCCGAGGATAACTGTGATACAATGGAAATGAACCATTCCCGTGGAAGTGAGCCGTAACTTGCGGGCTACTAATTCTACAACTAGTTGAACTTAATCAACTAATTCCAAACAATGCTCTTCTTTGGATGAATCTGCGAGGCCCACACTGACAAATAACTGAAAGAAAGAGGAATCATACCTTTTATTTGTCAGTGGTTCAAGCAAATGCGTTGTATTAATTTCCTTTATTTCTCGCCAGTAGAAATTATTTCTTTCTGACTTAAGTTTTCCCTCTTATTGTTCGAAATTTCCAAAATTACTTGAGGTATTCTAGCGGTAAAGGTTTTCAAATATCATTTTGCGAATAGCCAAGCTTTACCCTTCCTCAAGTAGAACTTACCTCTGCAATCACTTCTAATTGTATTCCGATTAGCTTTAAAACATCGCAATTGATGAATTTGTTGCATTAGTCAGTTTGAGACCACGATTTTCTATAGTTGGCCCTCGCGCTAAGAAGAAGACTGCTTCTTTTCTCTTAGGGGCTTCCATAACTGTCGCCGCGACATAAACACGCTTGCAAATTGGACAAGTTGTTTTGCCTTCTCCTGCGAAAGATCTATATTTGCATTGGTCCTTCGTTCGCGGTGACCTCACTAACCCCGTCCGTTCCTCACCCCGTCCGTCCCTCACCCCAACGACTCCGAACCCATCTTTATTCGCTTTCGCATCCGGTCCGCTGTCCTCCGCGTTAAAAGTGAACCCGAACGGCTGAATAAAGTCGCGTGAAACGTCTTAAAAGTCGTCCTCTACGCTGGCCAATGGCAATCTCAGATGATATACGTTTCTCTCCAGTCTTCAGTGTCCTGACATTCTCCTCGATAAATTAACGCGGGGAAAAATACACACAGCTATATGGACAGAATGTTCACGACTCCGGGAGCATAAACTCGTATCGGTTCCCCGCGGCAGCGTTGCCAAGTTTCGCACTTAATTCCGCGAGCTAATGGTCTCCCGTTGCCAGATTCGCCGAGGAAATGGCATCAACGTGTACAAATTTAAAGCACGGCTGCCAAACGTAACCGATGGACGGTAAAATGGATACCGGTGCGAAGAGCTATATTTTGTTGAGGAGATACTGATAGACCATCAGTGCGATTAAACATCGTAGCAAGTTCGTGGAAGTGCAAATGCTACTCGGAGGAAACTCATACAACTTCATTACGCTTCTCATGCACAAGATAACTTATTCGGCAATACTAATTATGTATTTTATGCCACACACCGAGTACTTTCCTAGTAAAAAATTAATTGCTCACGGCGTATTTTCAAATGATTGGTCATTTTTAGTACTCTAATGAGATGAGAAATGAATACTTCAACTGAAGAAATTGCAAGGTATTCTTGATATAAAACGTCATTACTACGCAACATATTATGAAATGATTATGTTCTTACCGAGAACGGAAAAAAATAACAATAAAAGTAACAGCAGATAAACACAAATTCCATACAACGAGACATTATTATATAATTTTAACAGTATCTTCAACTGGTTCTGATACTGTTATGTGCGTCAATCACCTTTATAGGCATTCGTTTCACATTACTGGATAGAATTCGTGTAGGTAAGGAAAGGAAGCCATTAATCTATAAAGGCATATTTATTACATTTCAAATATGGTCTTGAAAATAGTTCAATAAAAGTATGGAAAAAATAGTGTGATGTAAAGAAATTATTCTTCATCCATTCTGCATGCCTTAAAAATAAATGAACACAGGAGGGCGCAAACCTTCTCTCCACGTGATTGGTATTTATTTTCTGGTGAGGGATTACTCCCCTAAAAATCTGCTATCATTAAGAATGAAGATGGCAGTTTCAGTGGGAATGTGGTGGAACCGACTGATTCTCAATGAAAGAGATGTTGCAAGTTACTCTGAAAATTTTGCATCTCACATAATTAAATCTCATTCAAGACACGAAAATTTTCTATGATTTTGTATAATTTTCAATGCAATGAATGTAGTTTCTCCTGTGAAACTCGCAAGACCCCTTTCATTTGAGCATCGATAAATTTTTAGGGTATACAAAGTAGAACGCCGTCAGCACGCGACTGAACTTCAAATTTGGTAATATCACCTTTAAACTTATTTTTTCATGTTTATTTTATATAAATTTGAGATACGATCAAATTTGGATCTCTCTCTACCCTCAATAATTGCAATTAAACTATATAAGGACATATTAATCACATTCCAAGTTTTCCTTCCTCCTGAACATACGCCCCGAGTTTGTTCGTTCGCCCACATTCATTATTATTATTATAATTTTGGGCAATGGCCCGTCTGCCGGTGAGTATATTTAATACCTCTTCAGCGTGTAAGACGCACGAAAGGTGCAAGTAGCACCTCAAGCTTAAGGGACCAGTATTACCTTTGTCAGTGTAAGTGAAGGCGAAGACGAATGATAGGCTATTAGAAAGCGCGTACAATGCGAACTAAATCTTGTAAGAACTAAAAATAATCGATAACAGACATCGGGAAAATATTCTAAATGGACAGCAATAATTTAATTTTAATACAAGTTTCTTTTTTTGACTATTTGGTTTTTATTGATTTCTATTGGTTTAATAAATGTTTTGTTTTTTTATTAATATTTTTCTATATTTCTTCATTTTACAATATTTTATAATTTTTTCCTTTCTTACTCCAAATTTTATCTATTTCTTCTCGAAAAAATTATTTTATCATTTTTTAGATTGCTAGCAGTATCTGGCCAATGCCAACTGGCCAACTGCGTGGAAAAAATCACATTAAAATTGTTAAAATAATCATAGTAAATCAAACAAATAGGAAAGAAATAGTTTCGACCGAATTATGTATTATTTCTTTTGCAAATCTGTCGCTTTTAAAGCGTTTATGATTGACTCTTTTACGAGTGACACGCACGGCTCTTTCTCCAGGTAATACGGGTGGTCTCCACGAAGCCAATGCGAAAACGAAAACACGGAAAACCCGTCCGCGGCCAATATCGTTTTTAAGGCCCAGGCCTGCCTTCTGGCCGGAGGAGGGCTTACCGTGAGTGACTCGTCAAAATGTTGGCTTGCGTTCAACCGTATAATTCATGCGCCACTGATGCTCGGGCCATAATAGACTCTAAATCTCTCTCCACGTGAAGTGCCTAATTATTTTTAGTCCTCACTCGGCCCTTGGAAGTTTTCTGGAACAAACGTTCATCATGCGTGATTTAATCCAAAATGCTCGCAGATGTAACCTCTGCAAACATACGGAGAGAATATTTCTGTAACATTTTCCATCGAGTGTGTGTCCATCTTCTAAAATGCTACATCATGAATCCTCTCTGTTTTTGAAGGTCATTGAGAAAGCAGTAATCTTCAATCACTACCATCTCAAAATATCTTGCCTTGCTTCTTAATGTTTTTCTTTATTTCACCCGTACTTTCACTGATGCTTGCTGACATAAAATACACCATTATTCACACACAAGTTTAACTTCAATAGGTACTTCATTTTTCGAATAAATAAAAGACCATAGTGCAGAGAAATGTAAGCAACTCCTTTTTTAGAAACATGTTTCCATTTATTAATTTTTTATCTATCTCCCTAAGTTGTATTTATTTTAGATTATTAGATTTTGTTCTAACTGTAGTTCTGTATTCTGTGGTTCTCTAAGCTGCTATCCCCTCACCCAATCTAGTCTTTGAAATTTTTATTTGAATCCAAGAAATATATGCCTACATATCTAAGAAACATTTACGTACATAGGAAGAATGACATTGCCTCAATATACCACATTTAATCTACTGTTAATGTAGTTACGATCTTGTAGTCTTGTAGGCTTGCTTTTTTGCTAACATCTCCATGATACTCTCAAATATGATTAACACCGATGTACCAAATGTGCCCTTCAAACCAATTGCCCTTCGTCCTTAGGATTCGAGCTAGACGCATCCGTTTGTTTGTGGACGCTAGATATCTTTTGGATAGCCTCGATCTATTTATGAGTCTAGGGAGGTTCAAGATCAACCCTCGCTTGTCCTCTCAACGCCTCAGAATTTCTAATTTTACCCATCCCACTCCCCTTTTAAATTTCCCTCCTCCCCGCTTACTTAATATAGCGTTTTTACATCTCCACCCCCCTTCCTCTCCCAAGTGATTCGAAGCAGGCCCTGAACAAACCACGCGCCATATCCTCAAACAAACACAGACGACGAGGAGTTGTAAACACACTTCCCTAAGTTATGTGGTGCGCTAGTCTTCGAGTTGTTGTCCGGGCAACCTGTGGATCTTGGGCTAGGATACACACGATGCCCCGAGGTCGACTCTTACCGCTACAGTAAGAATATTTTCTATCGTCTCGAAGAGTGATGAAAAGGGCGATTTTTTCTCCCTCTCCCCCTCGCATTTTCTTTAAATCGCGACTGCGTTTCCTCAGGGACCGCAGAAACAGCGTTGCGAACAAAGTTACGAGTGGCAACGATGACAAACATCGCGGAGAAGATCATTAATTGCCACGTTTCTGTTATTCCTCTCGTGGTCATCACGATCTGAGTTCAAACCTCCCAGAATTCAGCTCAAATTTTCCATTTGTGATGATAATTAGTTATTTCATTTTAATTATATGACCCATACCATTTTATGTTCGTTCTTTGTCACCAAATTGACTGTTTGAGGTAAATGGCATGGGGAGTTCTCAGCTTGCCACCGAGTCAAAGGGTTGATTTTCTCCAACGTTTCGAGTGCGTAATAGCCATCAACTTCAGGATAGTGATAGTAATCACCCTGAACACAATGGCTGACTATTTCCATGAAACGTTGGGGCAATTCAACTCGGTGGGAAACCCAAAAACTTTGAATGTTATGGTTACTCTTGGAATTTTGTTATTGGTAACATGGAAATTATTTTAATCAGATTTGAATAATAATCATGAGTGACAATCACCAATCGGATACAAGCGCAAATGTTTAGGCTTGCCGACATTTCGACGAACCCGCTAATATAAGAATTCATTATTTTTAATCGTGCAATATTTTCCCTAGCGTGTACAGTCTCCACAGGACCTACAACCATGAATATCAAGTATGAGGTGAAAACGGTAGACTGGAAAGGATGAATATGACACGGAATTCGTTACCGTCTGGCATGCATCATCTATAAGCCTCTGATAATACCCAACGGAATCAATTTGCGTAGAAATATAAGAGCAAACGGCAGTTTATCAGTAGAGTCATGATGAACGCTTTTAAGTAATGAGGAAACATGAAAAAATCCTAAAGTGTGTAAAGGAAAGATTATTATTTGCGAATGTGAAGTAACCAGATTTTTCCCATAAAACGTACTTTACAAACGATGCTTTAAATTCTTAACGCTACATTCAAATAAGATACCAGGACACCGTGAGAATCGCTTTGTACCCAAGTCCGATATTGTGGAAGATAGCTTACTTGTTCTTTTGACATTACCACGCAATAAATAAGGCTGAACAACTAAAAATTGAAAACAATTGGCCCACAGCATATTCCGTGAATTATTTCAATCCATTCTGATATTTAACTTGGCTAAACTCACCATTACATAGATAGATATAAAGAATCTTTCAGTCCTCAGTTCAACAAAAGTAATTTTTTGCGAGATTTTTACTTCGGTGCATTGATACATACATTGGGAGTTTGTATTTCATTTTTCTCTCAACACAAACACATCAGTTCTCTTAAAAAAATTATTACATTATCGCAGAAAAACATTATTATTACAGAAATGTAGGTAGGATTATTGTCTACTTACTTTTAAATTTATAGATTTAAGCTTCAAACATCTTTTTGAAGCATTGAATGTCCAATAGCAAGTTGTTGCCTCAGTAATGAAAGATGTTTCTGGAGGCAGAAAATTAGTTTCTTTGCCTGTCCAGCATTAACGGAGATGGAGGTACCCATTGAGGGGCATAACAAAGTGAGCTTTTGAAATTTACGAGGAAGGTTAGATTATGGTGGTTTAAAAATTAAATCTAATTGAGTATTTGTATATAAAGGAAAATATGAGGAGCAAAATCAGCTCGAACTAGAAGGTCACAGACCGGTAATAAAATAGGTCTCGAAAGAATACTTTGAATATTTTGCAGTTATCTACACATTTTATTAACTTTGAGAAGTGTGATAGTGATAGTCATATTAGGTGCTAAAATGTGATCGAAACACAGTTGAAATTGGCATATTGACCTTTAGCTACCCTCTTCAATCGTTTGATCAAATTTGAAATCATTATCCTTGATTGCATTAACAATCGGAAACTGCTTCAATTTCACATGTGGTGGAGATACTCTTAATTATAACTGTTGTTCGTGCTTTATTCCTAGACCTTCTATTTCATCCTTCTCGAACCAATTGAAGACATTAGTAAAAAGTATTAATGTGGGATCTCAGAGAAACAACAACCCCGCTTCTACCACCTTAAGAGGATGAATCACCCCCACCGCTATAATGGCGCACTGGCAGTGATGCGTCCTCTTAAGCAAAAAAAAACAGTGGTGCGTACTTTATACAAATCACGCGTCCGCCAAATTATAAATTATACTTCATTTGATGAGAAAAAACGTTTGGAATATTTCTTAAAAAATCGGGCGCTCCAGATTTAACTGATTTTGATTTATTTTTGCTGACTTTAAAAAGTCTACGTATAGAATAAAAACATTAATTCAGTTTTATAGCCCTGGGGTAACTCAAATTGGGATATTAATTCCAAATGCGAAATGAAAAAGCCTATTTTTGTCTTTTCTTAGTGAGCTTGCTTCGCATTATTATTCTCACTCGTCGGCCTATTTTTTTTATTTTTTTACATTCTTATTTGCATATAAATGAAGATAATTACTAGATATTTCAAATGGATGCAGAGTAAATCTTTGCCAATATTACCTGTAAACATTTTACCCTAGAGCAAATACTGAAGTGAAATTGGGAAAATTTGAGGTAGGCATAGAATGTTAAATAGAGTGTACTCAATTTACCCTGAAAATATCAAGATGATGACTTGAGTTAAAAACCAGTAATGAATCTCGAAAAAAAAATATATATATATGAGGACAGCGAGTGGTAATAAACTTAGCTTTGGCTAAAATGAGCTTAAAATATTACTCAAAGGTTCGGGGGATAATGTGAGGTGGAAGGAGGAGACCTTTTTCCCCCACTCTACCAAAATTAGGAAAAGTTTAAACGAATAAGCTGTCAATCAACCACCTATTAATTCTATCATAGTATGTGAGTGCAGGTGATGTGAGTTCCCAACAACGATGCTACTCAAGAATGTAACTCAAACCCACCAATGCAAAGCAAGAGTTAGCTGACGGTTGGTAACTTAAATATACACCTCATAGCATTACCTGGAGATGGACCACACCTTCTTATTCGACCAATTTACTCATTACCAATACTCATGTTTCGCAGATTTTACTTTTGCATCTTCACGTCTTGATAACTATTGTTATGAGTTATCTTTATCCGAAAATAACAAATGCGTATGACACGGCCATAGTTACAATTGAAGCAGGGGAACTCAAAAATAATTATGTTCCGTTTTACACGGCTACAACACCCGTGATAGTTTTAAATCTCGGAAGGAATATACTGATAAAATGGCTAAAAATCATTCAACATTAGTATGTAAATGAAAAGATTTTCTTCTTCACCCTTCAGCTACGTTAAACTACATTGAACTGATGGGGCGGAAGAGCCCAAAAGGTTTTTTTAATCATCATGACGGCAACCGGCGGGATTTTTGACGAACTCTGCATAGTATTTTTTTCTTTCTTTTGACCTCTATTTTTAACGTTGATAATTTTAACGTCTAACGGATAGCGTCATGGAGTGTAGATCTTAAAGAATCAAATGAAATTTTTTTAATTTCCACATATTTTTATACCATATCAAACAAATCATATTCAATGCAAAAAAATGCCCTGATAAAGGTATAATAATAAACCGAAAAGCTGGCGAACAATTCGCATTTAATTCTTAAAGACCTACACTCTAAGGCGCTAATCAACAATAGTGATTCTAATCCGTTTGACTCGTGTACGATGGGTATGACGTAGGGTGATAGTGGCAGTCATCGGGGCAGATATAGACTCGCAAAAACGCAATTTAATCAACACATTGACCTTTAGCGTGTCTTCCCATTCGTTAGATCAAATTTCAAATGCTTGCCTTGAATCGCATCGGAAACCGAAGCCGTCGACGTGCTGCTTCGTCTCCCCCTCCCACCGGCGGCGGGAACAATGGTGTGCCGAATGACGTCACAGGCGAGGCTTTTCCCCTCCCCGCCGTCGTCGTCAGGGGGAGAAGCATCAAGCCCCGGCGCGAGAGAGAAAGAAAAAAAATCCCCTTCAACCCCCTCCCCTCTTACCCCCACCGCCACTCCCCGGGACGAGAAACCCCGTAGTGACGTCATTGATGACGTCAGAGAGCGACGCTCGGCCCAGCATCCACGGCGACTGTTCAATACTAACCCCCACCCTCTCCCTCCCCCTCTCTCGCGGAAACCACCCCTTACGGGCACATCGGGCTCCAACCCCTTCAATAACCACCCCGAATTAAGGAGGATAGCCACAGGCGGAGTAAAAGTTATCACCAAATGCATTTCCATTCACATGATTTAAAGGGTGTGTCATTTTAACGCCAAAATTAAACTAGGTACCTGTGTAGTATGTGTGTGTCATCGCGAATGTAAATAAACGCCGCTTCACGTGCAAAGACCTTTCAATTTCATGAAAATTTCACCTGGCGTGACTTCAAACATGTCCGCCTAATTTTTACTTTATTGATCCTCGATCAAGCAATTTGCATTCCAATGATTTGATAAACATTTCGATTAAATTCCGATTGCTTATTTGGGTTGGTTTACATGACGCAAATGACCCCATCCTCTCCTGTCTTGAAACGACCAGACACTTTGGGTGGTGTACGAGTTGATAACGTTCCATTTATTTATTTTTCATTCTCATGCGTTGCGAAACCATATGTCTTTAAAAAGACTTTAAATAACTTCGTACGTATAAAAGTAAAAAATATACTCATCATTAGTTGTTGCCAAATTGGGTTGAGTCGTGGTCTTTTCTTTTACATAGGTGTTCATCAGCAGAATGCAGCCTGAATATTCGTACAATTTTATAACTTTATGCAACTGGTTAATATTAGTGGTTAATGTGTGTGGCCAATTCTCCTGCAAAGGATAAGCTTGATCACGAATTGAGTTCTTTTCTCTCTCACCTGCTGTACAGTTCCGATTAGAGCTAACCCTATACTATCCTCTAAAGTTCACAACTCCGGGAACCTAACTCTCTTTCTCCTCCTTAAAGAAAAAAGTTCTGCATATTTCTTCTCTTTGCAACCGTTGCGGAATGCTCTTCAAGATATCGATTCTGTATGAAACAAACTTATTTGAAATCCTATTTATTCCTAGAAATCTTGCGTTAGCTCCCGAATAGATATATTTTTATGCCGTATCATCATTTTACACCGCAATTATTTGCGAACTCCTGGTGTACAAAATTTGTCCTCGCATGAAAATCCTCGCATCCCTCGATTTTGGGTGAGCTATTTATAAGCTTCATCGATTTTTGAAGTGGATTTATTCATAGTGGCGACGTTTGCGAACTCTTCGCGACAGATTTACTTTCATTATTCGATACTATATTGTATCGGGGGACTAAATAGATGTTCAATTATTGCAATGGGGATTCGTTTGGTAAAAATATCGAAAGGCACAAATTTTGATGGTGTAAATCCGAAGATAATCCCGGGATTTTGGTGAGGGATGGTCCATCAAAATAAAAAAACGATGACAACAAATTGATGATGATATCTTCCAATGCTGACCGCAGCGATAAACATTAATTTATCAAATGTAACTTAACATTGTCCGCAGTCGACCATGGTCATCATTGTACTGAACTGTGAACAATCGAACTCTAAAAGTCCCTCTCAATATGATCCCAAGAAATTGCCCATCAGGTCATCTTGATAAAGTCATCTAAAGTTGCGATCCGTTTAAATATGTGTGAAAACGCGGAAATTTGAAATTTTTATCAGCCCATGCAATTCGTATAAGATTGTGATATTATTGTATTTTACTGCTAATGCGGGAGCAGAGATCATTAATGTATATAATTAACAACAGGGGGCCTATTACGCTTCCTTGTGGAGCTCCTACATCTACATCTACATAATACCCTGCGAGCCACCTCTAGGGTGTTTGGCAGGGGGTGATCAATCACCAGCATGCAGCATGCAATTGGACTCCCACATGCACACCACACAGTCCAAAAAAACGTCACGCATACCAACAAATTATACTACCATAAGATTTTGATATTGAAGATAAATTAAAAAAAGGGATCCCCTGCGACAGACTTTCATCTCGAATAACAATATCCTTTCAATCGATTTTTGCGCTTTTTCCCATTTAAAATATTTCATGGGCGTCATGGACTATGTTTCGAGGACTGGGTCTTGGGTTTGAGCCCGCCTTCAACTGTTCCCGACCATTGGCCGAAGTAAAAAAAGTTTCCCCTGCCCACATTCGATATTATCCACGGTCGTAACCGTCGATATTGATTTGCATGGAGCAGGAAACATCGCAACATCGGAGGGTAGGGCAGTTGCGGAGACAGTTCGAATTCAATGTCACTCAAAGCAATAGGGAGTCATTTGCATGCGGTGCCGATTCCATCGTGAGCCGAGCCGTTGGGCGGAAGCACAGCTGTTAACGAACTCTTGCTCGCAATTTCATCAAACCAATATCACTGAACACAAAAGCTTGAGGGAGGATTGCCACCTCGAAGGAATCGTGATGCTGCATATCAATCGACTACCACTACATCTTTGTTTTGATGGTTTTCTATTTGCTTGTCGTCCCTTTGGAGATGTAATCCATGATTATTTCGGATGGAATGGAATTCAAATTAAAGAGAACTGATATTGATCCTTTATCTTAAATAATACAGGCCAACAATGAAAAATTTTTATACTGAAAATACCTTATTCTTATGTTTTATTAAGTTACTGAATCCAAATGTGATGCTGAAAAAGTTGTATCACCCATTAAGTATTCTCATTTTACATTTAAATTTATGAAATCAAGCAATATTTTTAGAATTTGACAGCTTTTTTACAGTTAAAATAAAAATTGAAAAAGTTGGTATAATGAACGAAGATAAAGGGGGATTACTGTTGGTACCTACTTCACCGAGAAGCTCAGCAAGCGATTCATCGCAGAAAAAGCTACACAAGAAGCTTCAAAGAAAACAGGGAAAGAAAATGTAGACCAATTTCAGTTGACAAGTGAATGCTACATTACTATTGTAAGTAATTTAACAGTAAATACAAACAATTTTATGAATTAACACAGTGTTTCATTGATTTCCCTATATAATGTATAGGAAAATCAGACTAATTATTAAAATTGGTTGGAATTGCTTGGAAACTATGGGTGATACAATAAAACTAAGGTCAGGTTTGGATTCGGCACATAAAAATTTATAAAGATCAGCTATTAAAATAAAAAAGTTTTCGAACAAAACTTTTTTGTTGGCCTGTGTAATCAATCTATCAAAAACTGAATAAACCGATAATTCGGAAAAAATAACGTCAAAGTGAAAATAATATGTCACGAGGGTAGTAACTAATGCTATGACCAATCTAGATGGCAAAATTCACTCGCATTAATTTTTAAAAAGACATTGGGGCGAAATGCATGGAAACTAGAATTATGCATAGCACTGGAAAATTAAATAATTACACATTTTCACACCTATACCTAGAGTTTGACACTCGTACTATCGTCAAACCTACCTAATAAACACTATTGGCCGGTCCTCATTTAACATACTTGCCATTGACTGTAATTTTTTGGCCATTCCGTTCGTTTTAAATATTTAAATGCCAATGAGAACGAAGTTTCCATCCATGTTGGTTCACCAAACCTCTTAGGTATATTAAACTATATATCATATCTTAATTCTCTAACATAATATCTTACCTTAAGTGCCTCTTCACGCTTCAACCGGGTTGTACAGACTTCCTTAGAGGGAATCCCAAATACCAGGAGCGCTAAGTATCCTACGAGTTCCTGCGGATGAGAAAGAAAAAAGACAGTCTAACTTACTTTGGAGCCTTTCACTGAAATGTCCATCAAAATCTTAACTTGAGATTTGACAAAATTAGATATCTCTATTTCCCTTGATGCGATTGCCTTGTATATTAATCTACGAGATGCGGAGGGTTACTTTCACACGCTGACAATGAAATCGCTTGAGATTTTCCATTCGAAGGGGTCATTTCGCATTTCTGAATGTGGGCTCATATTTGGATGACGTCACCGAGGTCCATTTTAAATTGGTTGCTCTTCAATTGGTTTTCAAAAATACCCATATACAGTGGCTGAATCCAGAGCGATCAACTTTTCTCTAATATTTTACAATATAGTAATTACAGTAGCGAGGAATAGCACTATAAAGTTGAGAATTTGATAGACAACATCATCTAAAATGTAACTTTCTATTAGCTCATGGCTTATTTATCCGTGAAATGCGGATCGCGCTGCCCGTCAGTGACGGGAGTGTCGTCTTTTATAAATGATTTATTTATTCCCATGCCACCGAACACAGCGCCATTGGCCTTTTACATCGGGGTTTTCATAACATTTAAATATTAAACTTAGACGATTATCCGAGGCATGGATAAGGGGAACCTAACCAGTCGGGACTCGAACCCCGACCTCTTATTTAGCAAGCAACGACCTCTCCTACACCGAGGCCAGCAATTATGCCACATAAATAAATTCGCGGAGGACGAGAGTAAGTACATCTAAAGACCGAGAGCACATCTAATGACCGAATGGAGAATTCTCTATTGTAATATTCGTGGTTTGAATCTATATCGGTGGCGTAAATTTCAGTAGAGCTTTAATTTCATTTCTATATATTTAATCCCACTATTCAATTTGAGTGGTGTTTGAGTGTTCGCTGGCTGGAAGGGCATCTTCATCCCTCTTCCACCGCTTGTCATTTCCCCGACCCTCGGACAACCTCATCTCCGATATCGTCTCCTCACTCACTGACGTCATCCGATGTTTCTCCCCCCTCCTCTTCCCTCCCCCCTCTCCCCCCACCACCCCTCCCCCCCTCCCCTCCACTCTCCCCGCTCTACGCCAGAGTCATCGCACGGAGGGAATGACGTCATCAATATGGCGGGAGTCGCAGGGTTGAATGCCGCCCACACGACGACGCTGCTGCAGTCGGGCGCCATTCTACGCCCCCCCCCCAATCGCCCCTGCGTCTGCCATCTCCATCAATCACGTCGAACAAATCCAGACTCTAAATCCTGCAAAACCACGAAAGACATTCGGCTCTTGCACCAACATTTGATAGGAATATTGGTTGATTACGGGAAGCCCCCCCCAATAATTCCTGGAAATATTGAAAGCATGGTACTCTTTAAGATGGATATCTAATGAAAATTTTCATTAGATCTTTTCATCTTAGCAAACACTATTTCACAATAATTGATGAATATATGAAAGCTACTTCTCTACGCACACTAGACCTCGAATGCATAATCACTGACAATGAGAGGTATTGCATACCACCACGGTGTTACGGAATGTAATAAATAACTTTAATCCGTCCCACACCAGAGGAAGGCATCCAATCAAATATGTGGAATATACGAGAATATTTATGATACTTGTTTTCCAAGAGACAAGAGGTCTTCACCAACATGCATTACGATGTGCATTATTCTGCCGTGAGAAAAAACTCTTGCACAAAAGCTCGTATGGAAATGCACATTGTGCATGGAATCTTTTAGCTAAAACACTGAAGATGGTTCGTACGTAGATTCGCATAAATGAGTTGCAAGATCCCATGTAGCCTGCGTGTCTCCACGCACATCTCTTTGCGGAAAAATAAATGTATTCATTAACTTTGAATACATTCAAAGATCAGAAATACAAATGAGCATAGCAATGGAAGATCAAAATCACGCAAGAAATTACTGACACGATGGAATACCAAAATATAATCCAAATAAATAAGCTCTTATAAAAAAATTTTTTTAAAAACCAGCCTTTATATTTAGATTACAGGGGATGAGCAACGTTTATATATGACACAAAGCAAAAAAACTCAGTGACCCCGAAAAACCAAAAGTGACGTATTAAAAAAGTCACTATATTTATTACTACGAATCTGCAGGCGCTCGAAGGGAAGAAAAATTTTTTGACGATTTTCGAAAAAAATCTAAGTGCCGAAAAATTTCCAAGTCCGGACCTGGGACGACGGAATTCGGACGAAATTTTTCCAAGTCCGAAGCCGGACCCGAGACGACGGAGGGACTTTGAAAAATTTTCGAAAGCGGGGGTCTCGCCGAGTAAAGCAAGACGAATCCCCCAAGCTAGGGCTGAGTCGATGGGAAATTTTATGGTGGATAACTTTTACTGTGGTCGCAAAACACGAAAATCGACCATTTGGAACTTCTTTGATCAAAAACATGTTTTGGGGGGCTATAGGTTGACTGGGGGGTGGTTAAAGGGGGGTTGGAGAGAAAAAGTTATATTTTCATGTATTGTCATCGGAAATGAAGAAGTGTGCAAAATTTCAGCGTTTTTGCTTCACAGGAAGTGAGTCAAATTTCAGTTACAAGATTTGTACCAGACAAACAGACAGGTTGGTGAGTTGATATAAAGACTGTAAAAAGGGGTATAAAGTTTTTATCATTCCAGTAACGCTAATATTACAATACATAATAGAGAATTGAAGATGTAGATACCATTAACTTTCGACGATAACTATGCTGTCACTGAATTTCTTTTGTCGGATAATTTTTTTGAACGAATAATAAACCTATTTTTGGATAGTATCGAACACAAAAAAAGCTTACATTAAGTCGCAATAGGCATGGGTTAATTCGGTGGTAAAATGACAAATTACTCATTGATTCTCCTATAAAATCGTTATGAAAACATTTCTGTTTCGCTAATTAGCTACGAAATCCTAAAAAAAACGCAATTTGCTATCGGTAGCTTTAGTATTAGTATTAGTATTATTTTACTTAGGTATTTGGTATCGCGAAAAAATTAAATACTCATAAGTAAAACATTGCTGTTGGATTAAGTGGATGGACCACGAATCCATGCCGCGTTAAATTAATCGTGCTTAATAGAATCATAATTACGATTAAAATTAGGACGAGTCATCGTCTTAATCACTTACTGTATTTGTACACTATTTATCGGAGCAAAGTTCTCTATTTTTTATTAGTAAGTTAAAAAACATTTAAGACAAACGTTATAGCACTTTGTTTATCATTCCATTAAATCGAGGTATGAATCAAAAGAGTTTCATACTAATTTACCAAAGACAACGCTTGACATGAAAGCCTTGATAATGGAAAAATAAAGTTCTAAAACGTTAGTCTCACATGCATAGGGTTTTTAATTCATGACGGAGACCTATCCTCGAATAATTATTCTGAGTTTGTAAAAAATATTACAGCTTACGAAGCTGATAGCATATTAAAGAAGAAAAAAACAAGTCCAACGTGATAAATGGATTATAAATTTAACTGTATTGGTATCAGTAGAATACAGCTGGCCAATTTAAACGTATTTAATTCAAAGGCTTCTGCTTAGAGTATAGAATAAAAGTCTTCGCATCAGAGGTTCTTGAGTTGCGTTCAACAGAAGCCGAGGAGTGTCAAAATGACAAGAAGGCCCTGGATCACTTCTCTTGCGCGCAGTTTTCCCTCTTCTGGGAGGTCTGGAGGCTATTTTCTAGCTGTCAAAATCTTACTAAAAAAATCGGAACGTCACTTAAATGAATGCAGAGAGTGAAAACCACTCAGCAACCCTCTCGTTCTATTACGGATCCCAATCGTAAACGTCCCTTAGTCACGATTTTTAAGTGTGGAACTCAACTAATAGGGCTTCCTCATCTTATTCAATACTATCAAATTCAGCATATGAGCATGAAATAGAATAAAAATCAGATTATTCAAATTAAAAATTATATATTTAAAGGATATTTTCTAAATTGTGGCTAATGCAAAAAAGAATATAGCCCTCTGATATTTTCTCGTGAATAATATAACTTGCACTGGGGAACAAGTGTAATGATTTTGGTATTAGCAGAAAAAAATCTAAAAACTACTGCCTTCGCTTCTACATTGTTTAATGAAGTTATCGATCAGGCAACAGCAATTTTTGATGAACTTAACAAAACTTATGTAGCAATGAATTTATTAAAAAGCTAGTCTACAGTATTGGCTGCACAGCAACAATTAATCAATATACGTGTTGTACTCGTAATACGTAAAATCTTAAGGACTTTGAGCGAGGGTAAGATTTTCTCATTGTCAATAACAGTATTTTCTACGATAAATAATTTTTTTGGATATAGTGCTGCTGTCTGTCAAAGGCTGTGATCCCACAAGGACGTACAATGAACAAAAGCTTACTTGAAAATGTTACGTTTGGTAATACAGAATCAATAGATAGGTGCAATCTAAATTTCCCAAATGTGAGTACGTGTTTTCCTCATTCGGAAATGCCATGAAGAGGTACATATTTTGATGCATATCGAAATGTATTTACTAAAAATTACGACTCAATCAAAATTCTACATTGACGTATAAAATTATGCTCCATCATTTTGATAGGATGTCTTTCAAGCCAAATTCATTTATATCTCAGAGAGGCTAAATATTTTTGAATGAAACTTCGTGATAATCACGTGACATTTAGAAAAATTCAATTAGCTGTACGTGTGGGAGGAACTCAACTTGGATGATAAGGAAAAAGACCAGACTGCTCCTGTACATCCTCTAACCTTTAAAGCAAACTCTCTCAACAAGGGTTGTACCACTGGGAACCTGATAGTGTCTCCTTTATTTCTTTTTTTAACCTCGGGGTAAATTGAGACCTCGATCGTCGGCTGTTCGGGAGAATGTATGTATATATGTGGTGCAGCAGGAAGTGGGAAAGAGAATACGTCCAACTTGACGAGTCGAGCACTCGATGATCCGGTGACCCCGATAACCTTTCAACATAATGGGCCTTCGGGGAAAACTTTTTGTCGACGAATAACGAGGTTACTTTGCCCTCCGCAAAATAAATTTGATTTTAAATAGCTTCAGTAGGACTCCAGCTTTGGACTTTTCTTTCAGAAATAGAATTGCTCGAGCTAATACTCGGACCAAAACAGCAACTATAAATTTTTATCTACTCCTACTTAATTTATGTTGGAAAAGAAGCTACAGACAGCTGATAACACTAGCGTAGAGGAATGATAATTCATCAGAACGTATGAAGATATATATTTTTTTAATTAGCCATTTATTGTAACCGCAGCATAGAGGTTGAGAGAATAAGCATTCGAAATTCATGAATGCTTCCGCAGTTCGGGAAACCATGACATAGTTAAAACAATTTTTATACGAGGATTGCCGAGAATAATATCCACGTAGAGATTCGTGTTCGTTGCATAGAATAAGGGAGCCAGAATTGCTCTCATAAGGGTAGAACGAAAAAACAGTGCAGTGACATAAACATGAGGTTGTTCTCTAATGCATTTTTCCCAGTTAAGAAAAGGCGGAGAGGAATGAGGAGAAAAACAAGAGTCAAATAAATGATTGGAATGAGAAAAACATATCTTCGATTATTGGGACAAAAGCAACGAATCATTCAATCGTTTATCATTAGGAACCCTCAACTCTGCTGATATGGTTTACTCCTCCACGGTAATTATGCAACCACAAAATGCGTGGAAAAATGTGTGAAGTGCAAAATACGACGAATCCAAACGAACCAATCAGATTCCGCCTGAATGGTGCCCGATGGCATTCACACGGACAAAAATAATCTCTACCCTTTCTACCAATCTACCCTTCAATTGATGGCGGTCTCTTTAGCCCTCGCAATTCCGATATCAAATAAAATTAACACCCGGCGAGAAACCCAAAAATCATCTTGGAAACCACGTGCCCCCGCGCCGGGAAAAACTGAAATCCTACATAAATACATCCGTTGGGTAAAGCCCTGACACTGAGTCACTCACTCACTCATCAACGTCAAAGCGGTCCAATAAATGGAGAAACACCCATAAAATAGTCGGGCTCCATTATTTGTGTGGTGTATAGAGAAACTAATAAAAGTCCTCCTCGAGACCCAATTTTTGGGGTTGTTTTGTTTACAGTTTGATGTTAAATTTTTGGTATCGAATGAAAAGCATTGGATTCGGTGTAGAACGTTTTTACTTTTGCCATTTTGAATCGCTTGGTACACTTGGTGTAATTTTATATGATCGAGAGGGAAAGGAATGCAGTACAATTTATTTTGCTCGATTTCCAATAGAGAATCATTGGTACACACGCCAATACACAAAATAGAAGGATATATCGCCTCGCCCAACTGAGCACTCGCAATTGCGAGAGGGAATAATCCCCCGCGCGTAACCTTTTCTGAACCCTGTTCGAAGCCGCTTGGAGGAACGTGGGTGGTGCGGCACAGTTCCCTCCCGCATCCCTGCTCCTTCCACAGCCGCTCCTAGGCACACCACGCACCCTCTCCTTAATGCTCCTTCGCACCACGCCACCCACGCCGCGCCGCCGGAGAGCAAAGGACCAATCTCCGGGATACGATCACACAATGCACCCACCCTCCATCCCCGCGACCGCCACTCTGGATTTAAGGGTGCGGAGGGGACAAAAAGAAAGATAAGGTGACGAGCCGCAGGGTACGTCTGCTCCTGACCATCCCACACACTCCAACCTCAGCCAGATCACAATTAGTATCAAACCGTCAAACCGATAACGAACTCTTTTTTAATCAAAAATATTATTTGAAACACTTCACTAAAACATTTCCCCAAAATAGCGTAGCGGATATTCTGTATAAATTGCCAGGCTAGGTCTGTGTGTGTAATTCATACAAACCGATACCTTTGATACGGCTGACCTGGAAACCAGTGAAATAATAGTAAATGAGAAGAAAAAAGCACATTTTGCGTGAAGAAAGATACGCTTCATGAAAAGGATTCGGGTGCCCTGAATGGTAGTAGACCAAAAGTTCAGTTCTGTGCTGTCATCGAGTGGATAATTAAATGCACTACTAAATATTTAATTGATCTCGTTTGTTTTCTATACCTAATTTCGGTGACTAACTGTGTAAAGAAAAAAGAAATCACTTGCACCCCTTGGTTTCCAACCCACTCAGTGAGAAAATACTGGGGTTAAAATGTCCATTTTAAGATACGGGCTAGTGCTGACAAGGGTCTACCATAAATATCCAGATAATTTCTAGATATTTGCGTAAGTAAAAAAGGATAAATATTCAACGAGGAAGGCTGGTCAGATGAGAGTGATGATGCATTCTCCTAAATGGTCGAATCTCACGAAGTGATGAAATAAACGGCAGCATTTACATACGGTCCCGTCCATATCTACATACTACGCCTGTAGCTGTCTCAAGAAGCGTGTGGCGGGTGGTGTTTAGACGCCAAACGTTTGAATTAAAAAGAATTCGCGAACGAATCACCACTTTTTTATTTAAGTTTTTTATTCTAACGGGAAAAAAATCCTGAGCCAAAATATCTGGATAAATATATGAATCTTTTCTTCGGGAGTGAGGTTCTAAGATGACGACCTTCGTGTTGCTCAGAAAGACATCTATTCTTTATTGCTCAAACTATCTAACAAAAAGCCAACTTCGTGTCTTCGGAGTCTCTAGCGGCTACCAGCCGAATTCCTTTATAATGTGTGTCACGTTCCCTGTTCTTTCGTGGCATTTTTTCAACGAATTAGACTTTTAATTCATCACTAAAATATGAATATATTTCTTAACCTTTCCCATTCTGTCGAGTGTAAAATCGGTCTTTACTTAATAGGCTTCCCCGGCTAGATCGGTGTAGATATTTTATCGGGTCACGGCTCCATATCAGGCTTTTTGATACTTGACCATCGCATCAGACCTAACGAGTGATCCGAAACTCGTCAGTCATCAGTTCATCTCATCTTTACTGATTAAAATGCAGGAGACAGGCATCGAAACGTCGCCTTTAGAAAACCCTACTCATTGGAGTAGCCGAGAAGGATTTTCTCTCTCTCCAGCTAGTAATTAATAAATGTATATTACGAATACTCTTTTATTGATATTTCTAGCTCTTTCTCTGTCAATTAGTTCATCAATTCTCCCGGAATTTCACGATAGGACGATTTTCCCTAGTTTACGGTTACATAATCATTTCTGTGTGCCTAATCAAGAAATACCAAGGATACGGAGAAAAAGAAAGCTCAAATAGGTACATGGAGATAAGAAAACTTATTCTCGACAGTTTAAAAGAAGGAAGCGAAATATGCAATCTTTTCACCATCAATCATTCAATCATGAGCTACAATTAAAGCATTCGACGTCCATTATGCCTTTTATTGTCGAGATATTTATCGTACTTATGCGCTAAAAAATATGCTCGTTGACATTTTCCTCAATTATAAACTCTCAATCCAGTAGTCGTATGGTACAGAAAAGCCACGTTTGGCGAATCGAGCATCAAAACTTCGACTATGGAAATCCTAAAGTGGTGGATAGCCCGAGAAAAATACCTGAACACTTCAGCTATTTATTGATAAATTAATATTATGCTTTCTCCACAGGCGCTTTCTCTATCTTTTTCTATCCCACTTTTTAATCACTCGCCTATGCATTTGCGTAAATGGATGAACTGCCTGAATTCATCTCGACGATCAATAGGTGATGAGTAATCAATGAATGGCCAGCAGCAATACATAACTAATACAAACTCCAAATATTTCTCAAGATATCCCAATGCATCACTCCTCCGCCTCGTATCCGTTCCAATACCAGTTGTATAGATGGCATGGGATGGCTATAATTCGTCCAATCACATCCCAACCGGACGTGAAAAGGCTAAACTTCCTCTTCCGGTATTGTTTGCCGATCGCAAGGGATCACGGGGAATTTGGTCGCTAGCGCAAACAATGGAGACCCAGGGATGCGACAGCGAGATTTGCCCAACACACACCACGCGATTGCGCAGCGCTCAATGGGGTATAATAAAGGGTCGGAGAAAGCCAGGGGAAAGGAAAATTATGGCGGGTGTCGTCTAGTCACCGGGTTTTAGCTATCTATATCCTATTCCGCTATTTGCATCTATAGGTGTTAGAAATTTAACAAAATAATCATCTTAGGATTTCCCGGCGCATCAGTTGCAGAAAAGTTTCTCGGGTTTTCCACCGGTTGATGTCGTCCATGTCTCCCGACGTTTCGACCCGCGATTCCGAATGAGACCCGATCATTCGGAAGATCCCCTGAGGATGATCAGCAAGTAGCGGATCGAAACGTCGGGAGACATGGACGACATCAACCGGTGCAAAACCCGAGAAATTTTTCCGCAAAAAATAATCAAATAAAAAATAAAGAAAAATAGATGCGTTACCAAGAATTTTTAAAGTCCTTTATCAATGGGGGTAAAACGAACTACCGTGCCGATCCTATTGGAAAAATATCTTTCTCAATGTATCGTTTCTATATGTATTCGTATGGTTCTAAAATGATATTCGCCGTAGATATATGTTATAAATTTCTCCAAGATTCGGTCTATCATCTCTTCTCCGAGTTTTAACCGCTTCTCAGCCTAATTCTTCAATAGGAAAGGGCAAAATTCTCATTCTCAGTTAAACAATAGATATTATTGATGAATTCTTCTCGGGTTCTCAGCCAGGTTAATTCTTTCATATAAGCCGACGTTTCGAGAGTCGACTTGTAAGGAATCACGGTAGTCACTGTAATCAGGTGTATAAAAAAACCTAAAGGAAGAACGTGAAGAATTTCAAAAGACCTACAGCCAATCGGACGACACCTGAGCCGTATTGTTGTCCTCTGTAAACGGTCGATCCGGTTCAGTGTGAAATTGGACTTCCATAGAGCAACACGGCCTTGAAGATGGGACACAAGTCGTATCTCGAAACGTCGGCTTAAACGAAAGAATTAATCTGGCTGAGAACCCGAGAAGAATTCATCAATAGCATTCACCTGGAGAAATTAAAATCGATTTAGAGGTTATCGGAGTTACGAGAGAGGTTTTTTTATGATTCAAGAGCTTCATTTGTGGGAAAAAGTGATAGGCCTTCGAGCCCAGATGCTGGTGGAGGATGCTAAAGATAATAAGGACGGATAGAAATATATTAGGATGTTAATAGAGAAGAAGAATAGAAGAAGGAAGGGCGCTTTAGATCGCCAAAGAAGAACACGGTGGATAGGCCAATCAATGAGTCAACGCCGTCAACTCGTGGGAAAAATAGTGGAAGGGACAATTGATGGAAAAGTCTCCAGAGTAAGACTAAGGGATAAGTACCAATAGAACAGATCAAGAAGGAATAATAACCTCAGGGAGGTAACGGATGCTAAGAAATGAAGGGTAGTAGTATGTTTGCTAACCTTAAGATTACAAGAGAATGAATGAAGGGTTGGACAGCAAATCAATAATTCAATCCAAATATACTTAACAATATAATACTTATACAAATATTTATCCAACGTTTCTTTCCTTTCATCAACAATCTCAGCGCGAAAAAGTGCAATTTTGATCGTGACTATACAGTCATTTACGCATAATCATTATTAATGTCACACGGGTACTGAAATTTGGGTCTATATTTTTGTACCTTGGCATAAAAATATGTAATCCGCGCGAAAAATAGCAACAAATCAAATCGCAAGAAAAAAGTGCTTGATAAAATAGAAATAGAAACGCATTATTAGTTAGACTACTCGCAAGGCATCCCGAATGATATTGAGAGACATATGAAACTGTTATATCATTATATTTACCTGCGCGAAGTGTATACATGTGTGATACGGTTGGAGACGGTGGTCCGTGAGTCAATGTAGTGCCATGAATGGTGGTGGGCGTAGCCGGTGGGATGATGGTGTGGTGGTTTAAGGGAGGTGAGGGGTGGTTGGGACAGCGGGGGGGGGGGGGGAGAATCGGGGCAGGTTGGGAGGCGGGGGCGCCGATGCTGGGGCGGAGTGCAGAGGGAGCATTGGGGGCAGGAAGGCTTATTCCACGAGCGGTTCCCCATCTCGAATCACGGTGTCTCAAATTAATTGATGGACCACAACGCCAGAAGCAAATACTTAATCTATAAACGTCGATCGATGTACACTGTCCACGACAATGTTTGTATGTGGAAATCCATTGTCCGTTGAATTAAGATTTTTTATATTTCTCTACTTTCTACGCTTTGGAATTCTTAATGCCTTCTATTTTTGGTGTTCATCGACTATCAAACGTCTTCGATCATCGCTAATTTCCCCTATTCACTAGTTCTCAAGTCTTTAACTGCTTTCCATTATCAAAGAGTATAGACCGTCTTTTTCCTTCAATTTTCGAACTATACGCATTGCTTTGCATGGATATAATTATATATTATGTACATGCACTCGAAATATTTATATGTATTAGCAAGGCATTATCCGTATTTGTAATTGTTATCATTTTCCATCGATACGAATTAGGGTACAGTTTGAATTTTTCTTTGATTCACTATAGGCGATGATGAAAAACAGTCGAATAAATGGATGACGACTCCAATTTTTTCCTCTACTGACGTAATTATTAAAAAAACCAGAGTCAAATGACACCCCTTGGTAAATATTCTCGCTCAAAACTCTCGCCTTATTCTTAATTCTCACATGCATTTTGAATTAAGCCTCTGTTTTCCAGAGGATTTGGAGATTTTGGAACACTTCACCTTTTTGTTATTTAACGTTTATGAGATTCCTTTCATTTGCGGTTTTTGAAGGTCACAACGAAAAAGAAGTCAATTACATGAGTAGACACGTATGAACTGTAGGCGCTGACTTTTGAGTGGGTGAGTAAATGACCTCAACTTCTACGCACACGTAGGCATACCACATACTGTTACAGGCTAATACGAAGACAACTACAAAATATACAGTAGAATATAATGGGTCTTGAAATTTTTGTGTTGCCTATCTGGAGATCCAAATACCTAGAATAATTATTAGGTACACTAGCAATAATTATTGTAGTTACGGTTACATCCACCCTCACCGACTACTGAAGAAATGTAAAACCCTACCACTGAATGATTTTCTTTATGTGAGCTTCACATGTTAACATTAGAATTATACAGTGAAATCTCTAATACTAAACTGTAGCTATAAGTTTTTTTCGCAAACAAATACATAACCGTTACAAATTTGTTATTTATATTTTTCCTCCCATTATTGTCTATTAATCAAGACGGTTAAGGAACTCCATTTTGGCGAGGGAGAGGTAGGGAAATTATTTTCTTATTAACAAAGAGATTAAGTTCATGGAAAATCTCACGTTCCTGGAGATCAATTTTGCCCTCTGCTAAAAAAATTCCCTACCTTATAGAATATCAAATGAAAATTAATTGCCGGAAAATTTCTTCAATCAACTGCTTCCTTTGAATATATAACGTGTCGGCTATAAAAATTTAAAAAATTTCGCAAAAAATACTCACCATTTATGGGGAAAACCTTTCCTGCAAATAAAAAATATTAATAATTAAAATTGCGCAAAATAATGAGCTCCATTGAGCTCAGAATTTAACGCATTCCTTTCTCAAATATTTATCCCAAAAATTCGTTCTTCTAAGAAAAGCTGCCATACGCCTTTGATGTGAAAGGGGAGACCTTGAGAATACGTGTAAAAATATAACCTCTACTCAAAAATTTTGATTATTTCTTCGCAAAAATGAGACTTAAATATTAGGCTGCAATAAAAATGAATTGAAAATTCCATTAAGAACGACGGTAAAAGTTTTCTCGGAATGGAGGAAAACAGATAAGAATTCTCTTTGAGCAGAATTACGTCATGAATGGACAAGAATAAGACGCAAATTAGTAGTACCAGATATACCTATTTCTAGAATTTTATCGAAATTGACTCAATCAATCTAAAACCAATGATCTGCTACTAATTAGCGAACATTTCATAGAAGAAAAGTCATTTCCTTGTCTTGGTTGATTGAGTGCTCAAATTAATGGAATCTAAATTCGAATCTTTGTCAAGGCAAACGCTATTTCTTTGTGAAATTTTGGAAATTCCTGGTTACTACGTAGAGATACTACACCGATTATTTCCTTGAACATTGTATCATGTATGGTAGTCTACCTTAAATTCCAATAATCATATAGTCTTGATTATAATTTTGTCGCCAAAGCAACCTAAGGATCAATACCGTTCGATAAGTATGTCCATTTGTGTCATTCGGTAAATTCCCGAGTTTGAAACGACAATAAAAATTTGTTCTCAGAAAGGTGCTAATCGGAGCGACACTAAATTTACTATCTCAGCAAACAGTCGCAGAGAAAGACCGAAAAGAATGGATAGGTAAAATACATCGTTGTTCTTTACACCTACACTGACATAGGAAGCTGCAAGCCACCTCTAGGTTTTTTAAATTGTTTCCATTCGAGATATGCGACTGTGGTTTTCACATTTAGGTGGGTTAATTACTTAATTTTCATCCTCTATCAACCATTTTATTGCCTACGATTATATTTTCCTTTCCTGATGCAGTGAAAGTGGCGAGATTGCTTACTTGCTTGCTCTTGGTCAAGGAGTCTATCGTAGAGCACGTGATCAGAGAGTGGTTGCGATTTCTTTAAGGGTTTTGCGGCCTGGGCCAATGATTTCCGATTCGAGCTAGGAAGCGAAGGAAGGAAGGGAAGGTGAGGAATGAGACGACTGGAGGGAGGGGGAGTAAGATGGCAGGTGTGAAGGCAGGATGAGAATGGTATGAGGAGAGAGGGTTGAACGGTCTCTCAAGAGGACTCCTGGGAAACGCGTGGGACGTACCTCAGGGGGGGGGGGGAATCGCAGAGGGGGGTGAGGGGGAGCTATTGTTCGGGCCAACGTGGGCGTATTAGATTTCTTGTTTCCCCTCTCCCCATTTGGCTGGCGCCACATATCGCAGAATATCCAGAGAAACTGGATGACACTGAATGCGAGACGCGAGTAAAATATCGAAGATACCGATCGATCTATTATTGCGATAAGCTAAATCGATTGTTCGATTTATCGAAGCTACGAGAGCTAATGATTTTCCTAATTGTCTATACGAAAGCGGATGCGATTACCCCCTGCCACACGCCTTAGTAGTGACTTGCACGGCACCTCGTAGATGTAGATGAGATTTCATGTTTTTCCTGGACTGGCACACATAACGAAGAGTTTCCTGATAAACGAGACGTTGCCGAGTGATAATGCCTCGTTCACATTACGATTGTTCCAGCAATTGTTGGAACTATATTCACACAACGATTGTTAAAACCTGTGCTGCCCTCTAGTGCTGACATCTAAAGTGAACGAGAAATAGACGATTAGCAAAGCTGTTGAGGTATGCAGGGTCAACATATTACTTTGTTCGACGTGTATTTAACGAATAATTTTTCCTCCTCCCATCTTCTTCCTTCCTAGGACAAATGCATGGAAAAATTCGAAGAGAGCTTCTCGAACTTTTCGTCTTTCTCTTGTCACTACCTTTTCCGGACTCCCAGCGCCTAACCATCGTAAAGAGGCATCGTTCGGAACTACACGAACTATTGTCAGGACATGCATTCACACTGCTAGCTCGGCCAACTATCGTTAGGACGATAGCTCGGACAATCGTAATGTGAACGAGTTATAAACGAGGGTAAAATATCGAAGATGCCGTTCGATTTTTGCAATAAGTCGATTGATCGAATCCAAAGCCAATGATTTTTCACGTCGGTCGAAATTGACCGGATATGTTTTTATCTATTACATCATTTGCAGCTGTATGAGATGAGACAGAGATACAGATAAAATATTTAAGATTTCCATTTTGCCATAAGCTATCACGATGATTCCGCCAATTGAAGATCATATTTTGGATCGGTCGGTCCTTTGGGATGGATGGAATTACCTCGACTGACGCAAATATAATTGAATTCCTAGACGAAAAGACTCGAAGGAAATATGATATAAATGATAGCATCTTTTGCATTTGTCCAACGTTTTTGGATCAGCTTTCAATGTTACCAACATTCAATCATAGTTTACTATTAAAATATTTATTTTCTCCATAGCCTGTGCTCATCCAGAATAAAAGTTATAAATGTTTTAATTTATTATTTTTAAGTTTCAGAATTGCTTGTTTGAAAATACTTGCCCTATAATTTCTCTTTGAATATATACCAATGAAATTGTCGAAATGAAATTTTTAAAAGCAAAAGAAATCCCTTGGAAAAATTCCCTGGGAAATAATGGAACAATTAAACTCGAAACAAAGGAATAAAAATTTCAATTGCACGCAATCCGTTCAAGCTGTTTCGCGGAACAGCATCCAGGGTTATTATTTATTATTTTTCCGTGGCTCGGCGTACCATTGTGACGACATCGTGACAGTGATGTGCAAAGCCACGGCGCAGCCATCATGTTCGTCGATAATTCAGCGAGATGACGTCAACGACGTAGAGCGCATTTCGTCCTTCTTCTTTTTTCACCTGCGAGTAAAACGAAAAAAAAACAACAGATGACTGCTCTCGGTACGGCAGCTTCCTTCCCCCCCTCCACTTCGCTCCACTTACGTCACACTTCCCAGGGGAGAGACGCCTTTCCCGTGACGGGAGGGTGGAAAGTGGAACAAAAGAAACGCGACGACGCGCTTCTTTTTTTTCTACCGAGAGCACGGGCCTCGCGGAGTGACGTCACCGATGTCCCTCGCTCACACGTAGAGATGCAATACCTACTTCCATGCAAAACTTGGACTTCGATTGCTCGATATATCGAAGGCTTAGGCTCGCATCCCAGAACACGACTCAATATTGAGTTCTCTCCGTTCTTCTTCGATGGTTCAGAACTCAGGCTCAGGTCAAGTGTACGTAATATTAATTCAAAGTCATTTTCCAAAGCTCCATAGATAGGTACTATTGGTCGTATTCCAGTGCGTTACTCAAGTTTGAATCCTGGCTCTAATTCGACTCGGTTCCCACGGATATATTATGAGACCTCAGTTGAGTCCCAGAGCACGCTCACCTATTTTAATTTCTACTCATTTCTATTTTTATTTCAACTCAACTCACTTGAGCTACAGCATTGGGGGTAACGTTCAGCCATAAAATTTACTCTCCTACTCATCGAAAACTAGCATAACTAGAGTACAAGAGTACGCGTGGAAGAAATTTTACGAGATATGTTTCATTTTAAAAACGATTTACGACGGCGGCGGCGGACGTCTTGGAAATTGCCGAATCGATTCGAGTTGGGACTCGACTTATCAAGTGCGAAGAATAATCTGAGCGTGCTTTTGCACTCAACTGAAGTCTCGTAATATAAACGTGGGAACCGAGTCGAATTATAGTCAGGATTCAAACTTAAGTAACGTACTGGAATACGACCATTAGTACCATTCTATGGAGCTTTCGAAAATGACTTTCGGCAATTTCATGGTAGGAGCAACACATGTGACTTTGAATAACCAGCAATATTATTTTTCGCATCCTTATTAAATTTTGCATTGCGTTAAAAATTGCATATTTACATCCATCATTCTGAATTTTTTTCGAACAACAATAGTACGGTCAGATGTTCAACTGTATTTTTAACGTAACATTAGCATGCAGGGAAAACTATAAATATTCTTCTCAACTCTAAACTAAGGAAGGGAAGAAAAGGAGGAGGAATTGTAATGTATGTAAACAACTCTATTCATTTTGAGGAGCAAAATACTCCCTCCACTAAATACTTTGAATCAATATTAGGTACCATTACCTTAGGTGATGTAGAGATGACTATTCTCTGTGTGTATCGACCACCTCATTACAAAGTCACTGACTTTATTACTGAATTAAATAAACTCATAGATGACTATTGTATAGGAGAATGTTTAACACTTGGAGACATGAATATTGATATGAAGGATAGCAGTAATATAAATACAATTAGATATAAAGATCTTCTTTCTGCTAACGGTTTTGTGAATATCATTACTGACTATACTCGAGAAGAAGTATCTAATAATAGAATATCTAGGACATGCATTGACCACATACTTTACAAAGGGAAATTGTTCCAGACGGATGGTTTAATATTAAAAACAAAAATATCTGATCATTATGTTACTGCTGCTGGTTTCTCACAGTCATATCATAATTTGTCAAGAAACAGAGATGGAAATAATGGTAGCATTAGATATATCTGTAAAAGTAAAATGAACTCTCTTATGAAAAATACTAATTGGTGTAATTTAATGGATTGTAATGACCCTGATAAATTATATGATGCTCTGTGTTTGAAAATGCAGAATATTTATGATAAATCAACTGTCATTAAATATGTTATGAGGCCAACAAATAAGAAAAAGGAATGGATGACCGAGGAATTATTAGAAAAAATAAAACTTAGGGATGCCTTGTTTAGAAAACTGTCCAAAGATCCATCTAATCCCGAACATAGACGTCAATACCAGAGTCAGCGAAATAAGGTAGTAGCAGCAATAAGAAATCAAAAGAGGGATTTTTATATGAAAGAGGTGTCAGTTATAGGAAATAATCCAAGAAAAATATGGACCATGTTAAACGAAATCACTGGCAGGAAAAGTGTTGTACGTGCTGACAGAAATTTGAAGGGTTTCAAAGGAAAGTCTGATGTTGATCTAGGAAAAATATTTCTAAAACAGTTTACCGAAGAAATTGAAAAACTCAAAGTAAATTGCACCCAAAAAATTCTATGTACTGCTGGTAGTGTTATGCAAAATAGTATTTATGTTCCAGAGATAACTGCAAATGAGGTGAGACAATTACTAACTACTATAAAAAACAAAAGCCCAGGAATAGACAGTATCAGAATCACTGATGTAAAAAATTATGAAATACTGCATGATATCATGGCAAAATTTATTAATTTGTCTTTACAGAAAGGCAAAATACCTGAAAACATGAAAACTGCTATAGTATGTCCAATTTATAAAGATGGTTTACATAGTGATCCAAACAACTATAGACCTATATCCATATTGCCCTCTATGCACAAAGTCATTGAAAGACATATTGCTAACTGTTTGCTTAAATTTATGGGAAAAAATGAGATAATTGCTAAGCAACAATTTGGATTCCAAGAATCAAAAGGTGCCAAACATGCACTGGAGAAACTTTCAGAAACTGTTAGAAATTCAATAGAAAAGAGGATGAGTGTAATTTTATTATTTATTGATTTTAAAAAAGCGTTCGATGCAGTAGATCATGATATACTCTTGCATAAACTGAATACTTTAGGTATAAGAGGTACAACGTTGGAATGGTTTGTTAGTTACCTAAAGGATAGGAGAATAAGGATAAAAATAGGACATGACTATATAAGTGAACCTGCTCAAACAGTTACAGGTGTACCTCAAGGATCTATTCTGGGACCATTATTATTTTTAATTTATGTTAATGATATATTTAAAATTATTAAACACTGTACTTTACTACTGTATGCCGATGATGCCTTATTAATATCAACTCATACTAATTTTAAAGATGCAGAGTTGAATTTAAAAAAAGATTTTGAGCATTTTTTATGCTGGTCCCATGATAACAAGTTAATTGTAAACGAAAAAAAAATCAAAAGTCATGCATGTTGTGACAAAAACTTCACAGAAAAAAACATTAAAAATTTGTAAACACTCAAATGACTGTTTACAGGTAGGTACAAAAAATTGTAAATGCCCATATCTAGAACAAGTAACAAAATATAAATATTTAGGTATAATAATTGATGATGCTTTTAAATTTAAGACACATGTCATTGCATTAAATACAAGATTAAGAAGAATATTATATCAAATGTATTACATTAAGGATATAGTTCCATTTTCTGCATTAGATATTTTCTCCTTCTCAATAAAATACATACGCATGTAGGGTGAACCCTAACCTCACCTGTCCAAACCAATCTTCATGTCCAAAAAATCTCCAAAAAAATCTTCAAACCAATTTCCAAATCTTCGTGTTGAATCACTAACAATGAGTGGAATATAAGAAAAATGCCGAAGAAAAACAAAAGACATTGGGGGAAAATTGGAAAAAATGGAAATTTTATTTCCGTATCGAAGTGGTCACCTTGCCTTAAAGACACGGAGCTGTCTGGGAGGGTTTGAAGGAGAAGGGACTTGTGAGGATATTCTTTCTTGAGTTGAGTCTTGAGAGTTCCGATTGAAGAGATGCACGCTCAGCTCTCACGACTCCGGAACCACTTTTGCGAGCCTCACTCACGACCACACACCCACCTCGTGGCGAATATCGAAATCTTCTCGGGTTTGGTACCGTATGTTTAAGGGAAGCGTTTCGATGAGAAACTCCCTCAGCGTCATCGGGGCGAAGCCTGACTGCCGAGATTGTTCACGCCCGGTTTTTCTACTTAACAACATCTTTTAAACACCATTTTAAAAATTATATTTTCATCAATAGTATTCGCCGGTAAAGCTTACTATCTTTTAATAATATCGTGTCTCCCTTCTGCGGCGAACAAGAAAGTCAAATCAAACATTTATTCCGATCTAGAACAAAATTATCAATTATTAATATTTCTAGCCTGCCGCGTGAACGGCGGTGAAATTTAAATGACTTGCCTCGAGCAAATATTGCCCTGGACTCGAATCCGGGAATCGAACCACAGACCCCTTGGCTTTACGGGCCACGGCACAGACCACTACGCTATCCAGGTCCCTAAATTACCATTGCCCTTGATAGCGTAGTGGTCTGCGCATAAGACCGGAAAGCCTGAGGTCCGTGGTTCAGTTCCCGGTCCAGGGGAAGTTTTTCTCCAGGAAATTCATTTATAAAATGCGTTCATCCAATACTCCGCACTATACATAAAACTGAGGGAAATTTGCAATGTTACAGCCATGTATAATAGATGGCTCGTTTGTGTTGACTGGTGGAAGTTAGACATATTTAAATAAATAAAAGATTGTTGCACTTTTCCCAAATTGTTTTTACTGCGTACAACGTGTTTCAGCTCACAGAGCCATCGTCTGGTACAAAAGTCTGGTCTTGGTCTGGTCTGGATCTTGGTCAGATCCTAATGTTGTACCAGATGATGGCTCTGTCTTGCTGAAACACGTTGTACGCATGAAAAAAATTGTGGAAAAGTGCTACAATCTTTTATTTATTTAAAATTTAAAATTATTTCAACTTTGAAGGCTGTGCATCAACTAAAGACAAATCCGAAAAGATGTTAAAATATAAATTCAATCAATAAAATGGATTATATTGTAAAAATAGCCACCTGAAACAAAACTGCAAAGGACTATGGATTAACTTCTTTTGGTGTTGTCATCCATTGATTACGAGAGGACAGCTGTATTTATAATGGCGATACGTCGAGATTAGTGCAGTTAATGTAAAAAACTTGAGTGTGGTAGCATATGGTTTGGCTGCTGACCTGAAGGGTCGCGGGTTCATATCCCGGATGAAGCCTTTGGACACCCCAATCTAAAATCCTCAAATTGTGAGGTGCTTTGGATTTGACCCTTCTAAGGTTTGTGTTCCGAAGACAAATTCCCATGAGTAATTTACGTCGTTTTAAGAATTAGCAAAACGGACAACAAAAAAACAAGAACGCTGCGAATGATGAAAGGAACACTTTTTGCAGCTCTTAGCGCCACATTTTGTTCCATTATTATCTTTTAAACCTATATTTTGGACCAATTTAAAGCGCTCAATTGTTGATCACTCAAGATGGTTGCATTACATTTTTATCATGCCTTTTCATAATTAAGCGCGTACTTAAGAACATCGTCGATTGCCCGATTCCTGATGATAGCGTTTTATGACTTGTGGCGGTATTCTAACAAGAATTCGTATAATCTTTTTATAAGTAAGTATTTCATTTTTTAATTCTAGTTTTCTATTACATTGAAGTTTGAAAGTTATTTACTCATTTATATATCTTCATAACGCCCAAAACTGCAACGCTAAGCCTTAACAGCTGAGGGTTGACAACAAGTAGCTAAGGATGATCACAAACGCCCATGTACTGGATTTAAGAAACCTTCCCAGGTGAAAATCGAACCCAGGACCTTCGATTTGGCAGGAGAGGACTTAACCCTCTACAACGGAGGCCGGCAAAATTCAAATTTCAATTTTGGTGCCTGGGCAGCTGCCTTGAAACCTCAGTTCCTTATTGCTTTTGAATCGCTACGCATCTACCCTAGGTCGATTGAAGAGATCTCTATTGAGAATCCCCGAGACTAGATAGATATCGAAGATTCCCAGAGTGAAGTGGGGCACCTCTGTTTGAATGGGCGACATGAACACGCGACGCGGAAAGGCATCCTTACCCTTTCGAGTGCGAACAAGATTATTCATTGTATGGAAAACCCCCAATTCTAACCAAGAAAAGAACAAATTCTCCACTCAATCTCTGACTCCCTTCTCAGTTCATCTCAACGTTATTCCTCCATGTGACGTCCTTCATTGTTGCCTGCACTGAAAAATCTCAAAGGCATTTCATACTAAGGACTGTTTTGAGTGAGGAAGGTATTTTGGCATTTTAGACGTCGACAAGGATAAATAATAGGGATATCCTGTTGTTTTCTGTGCTAACTAACAATACGTGCCTGAAGGGAGACCGACTATGGCACTGCATCGATAATATTCGTGCACCGGAACCGATGAACATGGAAAAATAAATCTGAAGGAATAATTGTGAAAGGATTTTCAAATGTATTGAAAATTGATGCAAAAGCTGTGTTCCATCCCAAAGGTGTCTGGAGATTTTTCTTGGCTTTTTGGTCGTTTATCGAGGTTAAAAATGCACCACAGAGGCGATGCTTGCTAATGTATGATTTTAAGTTTTTTAGATAAATGTCCATTCATATTGATTCCGCACCCTTCGCAAGCTTTGATATTTTTTTTAATTGCGAAATATCGACCGGGAAAGTTTGAACTTCGAATTTGCCGAACCTCCCAAAAAAAACTTTTCTTGGAACAAGTAGGATACTTAAAACTATTTTTGATGCATACCCGCTCAATGAATTTCGAAAAAACTACGACTATTGTCAGTGAAAGGCATTGCATGCAATATGTTATTCGGACATATTTTTTGGAAATTTAAGTTAAAGAATACAAATCTTGCATTGATTTTTATATTAATCTCTGCCAAAGTCATAATTCTACCTCGGATAAAAATGAAATAGATATAAATTTGCCCAAAAGCTAATGTGCAGAGAAAGCATTTTTCAGGCTAACATAGTCTCTATTAGAAATACTTCTCTTTATTTTAAGAGAGAAGCTGTTAATTTGTGTAAATTAACCTTTATAGCGTCCAAAGACATAATTAATTGGGTATTTTCAGCTTTCTTTAATGTTTGTCTTTCACTTCATTCTGCAAAAATCCCATTTGGAAGGTACATGGTGTCACTTCTCTGGTTCTATCAACACGTACGATTTCTTAGTTATCATTCAATCATTCCCCAACTCTTCTGTCCAAATGTTTCCCGATCTCGCCATAATAAACGAATCTAACGACCAAAATGTCTTCCGCTGTAACAATCTGTCAATTTTTTTATCTTTCATATCTCATTACTTTTCTTCATTGCGATATTGATAAAGGGTTCAATATTGGTGAGAATCAAGGTTTTATCTCGTTATTTCTCCGAAGAATATAATCCTGAGGCCTCCTCTTAAGCTGTTTCTTTTGTCCAATCATTTCTTCTCATTTCTACCCTCTCTTCTCTCATTGCCTGATTGAAATTCTCGCAAAACTGGATTTATCCGAATTCTAATACCCTTTCGAGTACGTATACCACTCGTCGAATCTTGTCTTTCTTGGTAAAAAATTCTCATTTACATTTTACGCTATCTACTCGTAATTAGAATTACCATGGTAAAACAAAACTTTTTTTCTACACATACCTGGGTCAAAATTATAAAAAAGTTACATCTGAGAAAATGCTGGGGTTAAATCTCCATTATGAGAAACGATCAAATTTTGTACAAATTTTTTGTCCAAATACATTTTTCATGTAACGTGAAATTTTCCAGATGACACTAGGTTCACAGAGGTCTTGGAATGCTGGGAAATGCCATGGTAGTAAAAATTGGGAATGGAAGTCAGGGAAATGTCGAGGCTATTAGATTATGAGCCGGAAAAGAAAACTTCAGAGGAGCAGCATAAAGGTGAGAATGGTAGAAGTTGAACTTACGGAGATGTGTTGACCTCAAGAGCGCAAGAGTGTGCATTTTGTATTGCTTGAGTTCGGAATAAGGCAGGAAGAAGAAGGAGGAGATGAGATCATTGGCACAAAATTTGGCTGGCCTGAAAGCCAAGAAGGCCTCAGAAACTGAGAATGATGCAAAAATGAATTCGGTAAACGATGGCCAGATGGCGGCTGTAATAATGGCAAACCAACGATGAGTTTAGAGTTTTCACAAGTTGAGTGTCATCTCACAATCTCAGTTTTTAGGCAAAGATAGGTTAGATTTGAATTTTTTCTGTATATGAATTTCTACTCCATTATTCAACATTCCTGTAATAAATTTATTTTATTTCGCAATGTAAATTGCAGAATTTTTCCACCAAATCCCTTTGTACGAGTGCTTTGCCATTTTCATGAAGTCAGGAAATATTTAAAAAAATCGAACTGGATATAGAAGAAAAGCCAGGAAAATCGAAAACAACGTTGGTATGCTCCCAGCGACAGAGTTAGTTTTAACTGAGTAATATGTAATGAAGCAAGACCGATTGAAGTGATAACTCCCCTTTAGAGAAATAGAATCGTCAATTTCCTGTGTGTGCTTCATTTTACGTCAGACATTGGCCCACATTTGAGTTTTGGGGCATCAAGTCCACTGAATTGTAATACTTGGGATTGCACTCAGAGAAAATGTGGTGAAGAATAAAAGTCACGCGAATTCAAATCAAAATAACGTAATTTCACCCGCCCAGGCCGCGAATAACAAAATGAACTCCAAGTAAACTATATAGTAACTAGTAATTACACAATGGTTAAACTCAAATAATAAGGATTTTTGAACAAGTGAAGTTTTTCTATTGTTTTCACTGTTGTTTATTGTATTAATAGCTAAATAATCGTATCAGATTCGTCCGATACTTTTTACATAAATACAGGTTATGCAGGATATTTATATGATTAAAACAATACTGCAAATGTGTAGATTGTCTTTTGTTTTTATGACAATCGTCTGTGATGAATCGACCCAAATTCAAAATTTTCTTCGGCCGTAGAGATCGATAGATAGGGAGAAAGAGAAATATTAACTACCTGTTTTGCTTACGATAATACCAGTTACTTCGAGTTGTTACCCTATTTCTCCTGCTTTCTATTTCCCAGCCCATTGTTTTCATTACTCTGTTCCATACCCTAGTGATCTGGCTAGAATATTCCGAACCACTATATCTATGGAATCCACATTTCTCCAAACCGTATCATGAATGTCCTCCTTTTTCAGCTCGAAGAATTCTCCTCGTAGAGTCCTGGAATTCTTCTCATATGACATTCAAAGCATTGATTGGATCCACTCAAAAGCAAAATTTATCGGAATGAAACGGAAAGGAAATGAGTTGAAGGATGAGGAAAAGAATCGTTTGACATTCGGAGTTCAAGTTTCATTTCAAGAGATATTTCGTTTCAGTTAAAGCCTGAAATTACGTATTTGCCACGCGTGCATAGATGACAATAAAACCATAAAAATTCAAAGCCTTTATCACTTACCATTTTGTGCACCTTATCCAAACTCTCTTTTCCCTTATTTCGATTTTTTAATCTCAGCAATCTATGCTAAAATTTATTTAAGTAAAATACGCGAAAATTATTTGTTTTGACCAAAGTTATTCCTATTGTATTATAGGTTATAATACAATAGGAGTTTAAATAATAAATTCGTGCATAATAAATATATACTAATAAATATATAGAGGCTACAGGAATATGTAAATGTAGGTATGAATGAAACCCACAACAATTTTCCTTCGATTGTATTTTTGTCCATACTACTTATACATAGTTCTTCATCCGGAATAAGTAGCTGAGAAGCCAAATCTCATATTGTTAGCATTTTCCTTGGCACTTGGTCTTTGCTCTCAACAGATCTCGCATTGCACATGGGGGTTGGAAGACTTTTTTTCTTTCGAGCTCTTCACTCGGCAAGCATTCTGACGTAAGAGGATTATATTCCCCAGCGGTCGTACGCTATGGCTGTCTTCATTCATTTCGCGATGGGACCGCTCAAATTTGGCCAAGCGCTCCTTCACTATGAAGCAAGAGTTCTCTCATTTTTTCCTTTTTTTAACGAGACAAAAGGCAGTAAAATTCAAACCGACATGATTTCCATTTTGAAAAAATCCTATTGAAACCGATTTGTAATCAATTTCCGGGGTCAGGCAAACAAAGATCATTCTGATTTATAGAGGAAATAATTACATGTAAATATTGATGATAGCAATAGCTAATTATGTAAAATCATTTGAATGCCGATGAACTCTTTCATAAAATGGTAAAACAATTCATATCAGTACCTGTTGATTTTCAAAACACGCTCAATGGATTACTTATCATTATCAATACAGTTTCTCACAGGAAACATTGCTCAAAAAGCGTTTTATTTCTTGCAGACTTTTTTAAGTTTCTTATAATTACTATTTAATTTTTTAATGATGAGTATAATGCCAAATAATAGCAGAATGATGACTTCTCCCTATTGCCATAAAAATCGATTAAATCAAAGAAAAGTCCATTTTGTTCATCAATTAAATATATATTATGTTTAAATGTATGTCTACGATGAAAACTAAAACATTTATACGACTTTATTTATCGTAAAATTGTTCTCGGACTGGCCACCACCACGTGACGATTAGTGAAATTCTGTTGTGGATCCTGACAGAGCACTTGCTAAATACGAGAAACAAGTCGATTTTGGAAACGTTGAGGCTTTTGCAAATCAACACCCGGTGTAAAGCCCGATAGATATTTTTATATTTTGAAAAGCGTATTTGATAAATGAATTCCTACCGCAATTGTGTACGATTGCTGGGGGAAGAATCTTTTTGCATTGGGATGCCGGAGCATTGAAAGATCGTTCAATCCACTTGGTTATTCAGAGTTGTGAAGAGCAGAGCGTCGGAAAGGTAAAAAAACTAATTAAATAAAATTTGTTTTTTCAACTATTTTTGCAGAATGAAGAATTCTTATGTGGCTTATTCTCAGTATCGAAGGAAAGCCGTAACGCATTTGTTTAGTGCACTATTAATACTATCATTATTTTGTTCACATTTAAAAATTGGTACACGCCATATTAGGCGTAGTCAGATTATAAACTATTTAAAAATATAAATCCTGAAACATTAAATCCAGAAGACCCCCATAAGGAAAAAAATTTGTGAAACCGAAATTATATACGACTTAGTTTTTTGTTTCAAAATGTCCAGAAATGTTTAATATATCTATTAATCTATCTCCAAGGCATGAATGAGCAAATCTGAAATCTGCTTATCATTACTACATCCCTTTCACACTTGAAACCTTGGGAGTGTTTAGTGCCTTTCGCAGCACCTTGATGGAACTTTACTTGGGTGGAGCCAATGAAGGGACACTCCCCTCTCTCCCCCAAGCGAGGAAAGGTCAGGGGTTAGACCGCATATTGCGCTTCCCAAGGCCTCCCCTCCCCACCCCGCCGAGCACTTGGCCAACCCAACCCCAATACCTCTCCCACCCTCCACAGCAGGCGAAGTGTTTGCCCCTATTTCTCCAAACCCACCCCTTTCTCCCCCCACTCCTTCTCCACCCGCCCCTCCCCCCCTTCATTCTGAGACTCGTGCACGGCGTCAATTTGATGGAATAAAACCACATCCAGCCACCCTCCCGCCCCACGCGAGAGATTGATCCCCAAGCTGCGTTATCCAAAGGTCACCCCGCCCTTGTCACCATCATTGTTTTGTGGGTTCGGATGCGAATTAAGAAAAAAAACGTAACGAGAAAAAAAGAGAAAAAGAATAGGATTGGGTGAATTGTACTTCATTTCGTTTCCCCAATCTCTCTCTCCCTCGGGAGAAGAAGGGGGAGAAGAAGGGGGAGAAGAAGGGGGAGAAGAAGGGGGAGAAGAGGAGTATGGGAAGAAGAGCATCTGCGGTCGCAAAAGCCGATTTGAAGCCGGATGGGGAATGAATAGAGGCATATGGTCAGCTTAAAGCCAATCAAACGTGCACTCCAATCAAGCTCTTGAGAAGCAGCTTTGAAATATGGGCTTCATTAGTCATTAATATTCGTGATAATAGACTACACTACAACAATAAGGAAGACGGTGTTATTAGCTCTTTATTTTACTACTTTTAATATTCACAATGATGGAATTCATTTCGTTCAAAACTTGTATACGAATAATATTCATCTATAATTCGTATATTTTTAAATCCATAGGTTTAAATATTACTAATAGGCTTCAATGACACCTTTCCATAACTATCTTGCGAGCGTATTGGCTTATTGCTTTGGCTAATCAAGGGTACATTTACTTAAAAAATAAGGAGATAACAGAGAAAGAGAATATGGATTTGAGGTATCATATCTGCCTGAGAACACATTGAAAAACCGAACTTAAATCAGACATGGAATGACACCACTTAATATTGCATTCGAACCTCTACTTCTAAAAACTTACATACAATAAAATATTCATTTATCATACGTGTATAAGTTAATTTGATGACTTTTAATTTGACGAAATTGAGATTCTACTTTTGCATATTTAGGTTACCGAGATCATACAGGGAAATATTTAGTTAAAAACTACTATGAATATATACCTCATTACTCGCTAATAATTCAAATAAATTCAAATTTTAACTTTAAGGATATGCTCGCTAGCTGTGCTATCCGTATTAGCTTGATATTTTTCAGTTATCAAGAGTGCATAGGGAAAATATTTCTTCAAAATGCGGTCCCTCTCAGTAAACTTGTTTTGTGGTTTTTTTAGATTATGATTTGAAGTCTGATGAAAATTATCGTTGAAGGAGATGTCGAAGGGAATAATGGTAGATAAATACCACATGTGAGATAGATACAGTAATTGATGAAGGTTTTAAAGCGAAAGTATTATGTTAGGGTTATAAATTGTGTGATGGCGAATTGAGTGGAGAGCCACGTAAAAACAATATTCGGATCTATGACTGTTAATGCTGATGATTTTAAACATCCGCACCGTTCATATTTGTCTCAAACTGCAATACAAGAGCTTAAACATATGAATTTAAAAAAATGAATTTCATGAATGAAACGACGTGGTGCAATCCCGGAAACTATAAGAGCATCTACTGCTGTCTTGAGGAGAACTTTTAGAAAGCACTTAAGTGCACTTGTAAGATAGCAGAGATTTCATACTGACATTCTTATTGAGGTGTCGTATGTTAAGAACAATGGTCAGCATTGCTTTGCAAATGCAAACGCAAAATGCAAATGCGCTCAATGGGTATGTCAATATCATTGGGGCATTTTAAAAATGGAAGCATAGTTGAAAATTAATGCCTAAAAAAATAAACAATAATAATAATTTATTCTTCCAAAAAAGAGACAAACGGATTAATACAATATATATAAACATAGTGGAGGTTAGCTGCCCCACTAGACATAAGGCCTGTATTTAGGGTACCAACATGCATAGCTCAAATTATGTCAGGGTATTACAATATATATGAGAATATTTTTACAGAAAAGAAAAACAAATTTTCTTTAACATGAAACTTGACTCTGGCAACAAATGAAATGAAAACAAATCTTAACGAAATACATTTTTAATTTTTATGAAAGACATTAACCACTGTTTACCTTAACTAAGAGAATTTGTACGAAATATCTCCTCTTTAATTTGTTTGTTACTTTTTCATATAATTTGGCCCAGTTAGCAAAAGGAATTTTTTTTAAAGCATGAGCTATACTTATCTCTAGATAACGTATAAAATGTTATGTGCCTCTGAGCCAATTTTCCAGAAGCTGGTATAAAAATATTTTACACGCTCGTCACGCATATATGTTTTCATCTTCATATTGAACAATACTCCGTTCATAGTAATTTTATTATTGCATTTTTTTGTGATTTTACTTGACTCCACGTCTTCGTAACTAATTCTTTTTGTTTGCACTGATAGCGAACTTATTGATTACGTTATATTCGTGGTAGTGAAGGCTGAGTGAGCTTCACTCAGCCCTGAAGATGGAGTACGACTCGTACCCCGAAACGTCGGCAGCCATGGAGGAGATTGCCCGGGGGAGAACTCGAATAGTCTTCACTACCAGCATACGCCGGGAAAGCATCCGATCATTTTTCAACGTTATATTCGGACTTGCATTATTTCAGTAGTATAGAATGATTTTTCAGTTCATGGAAAAATTGAATCGTAATTTGTCTTAATTCATGCTTTTTTATGCAAGCAGAATTTTCTGTATTATTCCACGAACAAAATTGCCATAGATTACAAATTTGAGTGATTCCAGGCTGAGAGGCTTGTTGACATAATTGACTACTCCTAATAATATGATTGACATCCCCACAATTAATTTACATTTCACATTTGTAGGGTGGCCGCTGGGAATTATTTTAACGTGTCTATATCCTGTTCTAGGAAACTCTTGACTTAAACGTATGATTTCGCGGTGAGAAGGGATCAGCAATATGCTTTTCATATTGATTAACTTCAAAATGAACGAGTGGCCTCGTAACCGTTTAACCTTTTCAAGAGAGTCTCTCTTTCCAACTCCGCATGCATAATTAAATTGGACTCGAAGGCAGAGGCATGGGTTTGCGGACGGCCGAAAGGAAAGCCGATACATATTATCCTTTTCTTTTCAACGACCTTGAACAGCTGAATCCGAAATCAAACCCCCGACGCTAATGCGAATGGAAACAAATTAAAGTTGATTCAGAAAAGGCGGGAAGCTTTCGTAGCTTACATCCAAAGATATATGTTTTTTTCTCGACTCGCACACCTCTTCTCCAATTCACATCGCCAACCTTTCAAAATTCCACCAAATTTATTCCATGGTATGATGGTTTGGTATTTGGAGGAGGCGATTGACGGTTGAGGTTATTTACGCCATAAGGAAGGGCAGGGTGGAGAGAAACCCGGCGTCGGCATTAGCCTGCTCTTGATAAAATGCTTCATGAGGACCACGGCCTAAAGTCCCAACCGACTGATGGAGTGCTCTAAAAAAAGTGCCCTTTAGTACTCATTGAAGTGCCCTTCAGAAAGCACTCAAGTTGGGATCGGGCACACTCTAAAAACTTCCACTACCGCCGGAATTCGAACCCGGACCCACAGAGTGAAAATCATCCAGCACTCCAGCCACCTGATCCCTCCTAATTAGTTTCATGATATGAACATTGTGATTCTCACTGATTTCTTTTATTGGAACACACACATTACTGGATGACGATGATGGCAAATTAAATGATAAAATAATTATTTATATGGAATGACAATTTCATTCTGCCATCGTTCCTCAATTTCCACTGTAAATGTGTAGCCATACTACTTTTATATTAATTAATTTACAAAAACGAAGCCTTAAATTATTTTAATTTATTCATTTAACTCAGTGATTTAACTCAAAGGTTGGTTCAGGGAGGAGAGGGCAGGGCTCACCTCGAACTAAGGCACAGGCATGTAAATTCCACACACATTTAGGGGGGGGGCTTCTTTTCCCTGGGCCAGCTTCGAGGATTATTTTTGCTTGAGGGAGACCGAAATCTTCATCCGGGATCTGATCCCGTGGTCCCCTCGAACGGCAGCCAATCGCCAATAACCAATGACACACTCCGCCTGCTATCTATTAGTCGATGGAAAAATAGTCTCTCTATTACTTAGCGATCGAAATACGTGATTGAAGTTCTTTCTCTTTCATTGCCAATATTATGCCACTATTTTACGTAAATGAAACATTCAAATCTTATGCAATACATGTTTTATTGAAAGAGTTCTCAAGATGCCATTGAAAATTTTAAGCCTACATTTCACATGATGGCGCAGGAAAATGCATGTCGACAATGAACGTCTTTTTGGTTCCTAGGTTTAAATACAATGGTTTCAATTTATTTAATATCAATGCCATGCCTAAAAAGTTCTTTAAAAAAAACCATTCAAATTCAATAGCTAAATATTACCATTCCAAGTAGCTCATTCTTAGAAACAGTGTAGGGAGAAACCCAGTAGCTGACGCAGAATCTAGAAGAGAACATGTTCTCCATGCATCAAGGGTCTAACCTCTGACATTTGGATCTATTCCTATGCTGCCTCCCTTACACAAGCGAATCCTGATCCTTTTTCCTTCCCCAGCCCTTTATTACCCTTTCGTGAACCCTATTCAAATGACATATCAAAGACGCGGTGCTCTGAAAGGCTTAACTTTGTTCATCAGTATTCAGCACCGTTCATCTCACACTATTCAATCGCTGCAATTTCTAGAGAGATGTAGAGCATTATATGTATATTACTTTCTATATCAATCAATTACATTTCAACTCAGGAATAGAGGAGCGAGTTAGCCTAATGAATAAAACGCTTGTATACCGACAGAAGGGTCCTTAGTTCGACTTCTGGGTGATGCCTCGCGACATCCACATGGGAAACTTTGTAGGATTTAGGTTTTTGCAGTAAAATTCATTGTGGCGTAGGATGCTTTGTAGAACTTCATGATAACGAAAAATTTATTAAGTTTATTAAAATTCTACTCAATATCTCCACTGGTAATTCCATTCAGTATGTTAAACTGGACTCCAGCAACATCAGGACAGAATACATAGTTGTCTTTATCAGAATGGTTTGTCAATGGTTATCCATAGGAAGTAATGGTCATATTGAATTCATTTTACGAGTAGTTAGTAGCTTATTTACGGAAGGAGAAGAAAGGGGCCAAGGTGGAAATGTTGCATAAAATATAATTGCTTTGGCTGTTAAAACTGATGCGCTCATTACTAATGACCACGCATCGTCTTTCCACTCCTTGACCTCTGACGGATGATCCAGGAAAAACCTTCCTAACAACGGTAACTATGCATTCAGTCGTGATGATACTGCAATGCAGTGTTACACGTGGGATATAATAAATTATAAATGCAATGTATAAGTGGAATTTTGCGAAGTTTAATTAATTTTCCATTATTGCTGAAATACCTTCCTTGAAACCTTTGCAGATGGTCTCCGTGGAAATGTAAGGACGCCTGCAAAATTTGAAATTCTCGGAATTAAAGATGCTCGTGCTCATTATTAATTAGTTTGAAAGAGGACGAGGTTAGATTGAAAAGGGAACTCTTGGAAAGGCCGGCGGTTCATGACTGGGTCGAAGCGTGGGCACGTTACATTACACCGGTACACTTTTCCGCGTGGCGAGGCAACCACAGACGAAGGCTAAAATTAAATACGACCGCGTGGGCTTCGAGAAATCCATTAGCTAAACGCGACAGTTTGATATTGATCAAAACTGTTTAATAATTGGTAGAGGTGAGGGAAAATCAGCCTAAGTCCTTCAAACGATGGGCCCATAGCGTAGACTAACTTTAACCGTAACCTTGGCCTTAAATACGGAATCATTCCTAAAATTTTATTCTTAGCGGGGAAATCAAATGTCTATTTCGAACGCTTTTAAGGGTCAAAATTTAGAAAAAAAAACAAGATTCTTCCACGAATTGAAGCCAAATTTGGAGAAAGAAATATTTTAAATGCACAATTTTTTATGCATGGCCAATCTAATTATAAACGTTTTTACACCGTTTGGTATATGAGCTAGTTAATGTTATAGCTCATACATATTTCACAGGATTTCCGTGTAGGATTTGCTCGAATGCGTACAATTATGCGCAGATATTTGCAAAAAGGTTCTGGACGCATGCGGCCAACTGAGGGAAGGAGTGGCTACTTTTAGCTCATTATGAACAAGAAGACTGCGTAGATCGACTAGTCATAGGCTTTCTCCGTCCGTGGTGGTTTGAAGAGCAAGGTTTATTGGTTAGCTAAATGTGGAACCACGCCTGTAGCATCTGGTCTCTCAAGCAAGTACCTGCCACGCAGTCGTAACCTCATGGACTTTTTTTTCACCTCAACCTCATCGCAAGTGCGTGAAGTAGATGTATTAACGGAGGAGAGAAGCTCTACGCTACCTTTGCTATTGTGAGAGTTTGTGAGAATTACGAGATATTGTGATAAACGAAGTATTTTCACCTTTTTCGAATGATATTCCATATAACATACTCATAATATGATCTATCAAATAGATAACTCATCAAAATATACCTGATTTTTTCAGGGCGATAACTTACCATTATGGTAAATGAGGTAGGTTTCCCGACAGATAGATGTCCTTACTGTCGCAAAGGACTCGATATAATAGGAGATGCATGTATGATCCATGCTTTTGACGACGTAACTATGTAATGAAACTCTGGTCGTGCTTTTTCAAATATATTAGAGAACCTAAACAATTTTTTTCATTTTACGTACATAATTGTTCAATTCAATCGATTAAAATTGCAAATAATATACTGAAAGGGACGAAATTGGATCCTTCTGAACTCATTGTTGCGCTGCAGGTGTTTGTGAAAGCATTCAAAAAAGCGCCCCAAGCGGCAAGAACAGAAAGCGACCTTCAATGAGATAAAATGGGGCCTCCCTAATTTAGTCAGTCCCCTGGGCAAAACGCCGCACCCACGCCCCTCAACCTCATCGCGTCTAGAGAGAATTAACGCAGGAAATAAAAAGCAGTGCTGTCCTGTGGGTCAGCTTGGAGTGATATCCCATTACAAACCCACCTCGCCGACACACACACACTCAAAACAAGCCCGAAGGTCAAAACTGAAGGAAGGGTCTGTTGAGAATCGCCACTCGCAATCTCTGCTGCGGGAATGAATGAATGGCGCCCATCACGGATAAATAACCTCAGAGTCCCATTCAACTCCACTCGTCCTTTCGCGCGGCTTCGCTTGCCTGCGTGTCCAGAGCTCATTCGCCCATTCATTCCCCCTTACGATTCCCATCTCTGGACTTCATTCATTCTCTTCTCGGGATAACCATTTCTTTTTGGTTCACATTACTGTTATCTTTTAATTTATGGTCAACACAGCCTACAACATTTTAGACATAACATTTGGTATATCTATTTTTCTTAGCCCCAAAAATAACGAATTTGGGACATCGATTTTGAATGCTTATTAAATGCTTGTCTTTTTTTAACCCGTTAATGAGCCTTAAATTGGCGCTCTTGCTAAAGTTATATTGTAGCTAAATAAAATATATGTTAGAGAGCAAACTATTTGAAATTTGTGACTAAAAATCAATGCTTATATAAATTATTTGTGTCGTGCCGGAAGTAAGAATGAGCCTATATTGTTAAATTAAAGTTGGTGATAGGGTCGGTAACTCTAAATCGTAATTGGTGCAAATATATCGGAAGTTGCTAGGGAGGGATACTATAAGACGAAGACATAGTAAATCCTTCTCATTCAGCCACTACACATAACTTTCAAATGAAAACAATGCAAAAGTTAGCTTTTCATGAGTTGGTTGACGTAATTTGAGTTTAGGTTCATTTGGAATGGTATGATATTTGGATAAGGTGGTCATTCGTGCCGTTAGGGAACGGTGGAGAGAAACCCGGCGTCGGCATTGCCCTGCTCTTAGCGAAAGGTGCCAAGGGGACAAAGGCTTAACGTCCCATCCGACGGGCGGAGTGCTGCGCTTGAAATGTCCTCCACACCACATTCAAGCAGGAATTGAGCAATCCCTGAAAAATCTCCACCACCGCATGGATTTGAACCAGGACCCATTGGATGAGAAGCCAGCACTACTCTAGCTACCACATCAACCCGATTCCCAATATACTTGTATAAAGAACAGTTCGTTGATCGAAGGAATCACTCGAAAGAGCGCAATCAACGACGAACAACGCGAGAAACAAGTAAAAGACAGAGGAGTAGTTGAGGAGCGGTTGAAGTGGAATGGAATGAGTTCGTGACGTCAACAACTTAATCTGCAAGAGGGTTGACGCCGTCGATTAATCTCCGAGAATGGTTTGAGAATCAGGCGACACTTAGAGAAAAGGAAATAACACACATATTTTTTATTTTTAAAACTTTCACAACTGACAATAACAAAAATAATTGCACACCAACCCAATTTACAACTTAATTTTCCAACTTTCCCTCTCTCTAGCCAGAGGCGGTTTCAGAAACATCTTGCAATGAAAATTCCTTATGGTCTAGGCAATTAGTAGCACATCATTAGGTTTTAGGGTTAATTAATTTTTTTATCCAATTATATTGGCCCTTTTCTGGCAATTGATGTGTCATTTATATAAGACGCTCAATATGTCGTAGTGTCAAATGAATTCACAGAGCCGTGAGGCTTTTATCGCAAACATTTAAGATTGGGGGGGGGGGGGTCGGTGGCGGATTTAAGGGGGGAGCCAACGCCCCCCCGATATTTTTTGATGAAATTGAAAAAAATTGCTATCATTAAGGCGGTCCTTCAGTTAAAGTTAATATTTCCCAAGTTTAAAAAAGGTCAAAAATAAAAATAATGAATAATTAAAAGATACGCATATTACGAGACGCATTATTGCGAAAAGGTATTTCATACTACCAAAGCGCCGGTGAAAGTGATGAACCGCCCCCACAAAACGACATTAATCCACTTCTAGGCAATACATCCCCTACTTCCGATTTTTCCTGAATTTCAACCCTCCTTTCCATCTTTCCAAAAAGAGTGTATCTTATTTTTTAATGAATATATGCTACCAAAGTTTTTCGCCTCAATTGACGTCTTTTTTGGTGCCTGAAAACGTAATATGTTGGCGAAGAATGATTTATAAATAGTAAGACATATAATTACTGGCAATTTACGCCTTATTTTTCTGCGAAGGAATTAATTTTTGAACTATATTAAACATTACTTCTGCGAATACGAGTGCGTCAACATCAGAGAAAAAAAAATATTTCTGCCTCATGAACAAATTTCTAATAAAAACTGCATAAAAAGTCAAATGACTTCTTATGAAAGTCAAGTACACATTAACTAAACTTTTTATGAAAATGACACAGTCCCCAATGTCGAATTTTCGTGTATTTCGGCGCAAATCAGGCTAATGTAATTAGAATGTATGCACTGGAGTATCGTTGCGGCGAAGTTTTTTGCGAGCATACATTCTCTTTCAGTCGCCTCGTCAGAAATTCAGTATACGGATGCATGGAGTCCAAGTTTAAATGCATACGAGGAGTTGGACAAGTGGGAGACTGTTGTGAATGAGAGAGATCACGTGATGTGGGCGTGAAAACATTTTGAAAGGGTCAAAGGTTACCGAGTGGAAATTCTTCCCTTCGATCCTCACCTTCCAAGCATCTTCTCCGTAACCTTTGACCCTTGGAATAACCTTTTTCCCCGCGGGTCGCATTCATGGTCATTTTATCGAAGGGTTATCCAACCAGTGTCAAGCCTCTGGCGTAGCAAATGGATTTAACATGCACGCATTTTAGCAGCCACGCAATCTCCTACACCCGAAAAGAGATACGTTTTTTCCATGCTTTTATTTCAAAACATTAAATATCACTCAAATCTAAATTCAGGCAAAGAACGATATTTTCATTTTGATATCAATTCCCTTCCTTTTCATAAAAAATAGATATTATTTTTTGTTCAAAAATCGGATACGAAAATAAAACTCACTTTCCCGAGACACCAACTTATCTTGATGGAAATCTGGGTTAAAATCTTCATTAATGACCTTGCCATCTCAAAAAAAGTATATAACCGCCAAATAGCGACCATAATGCCACAAAATCACACATTAAGGCGCATATAACTTTAATTAACTTCAAATATTCCGATTAAAAAGTGATTTTTGTCTGACGAATAAATTGCAAAAAATTATTTATGATTGTAATGTTCGTGGTTTCAAGAATGAAATTCATTGCATTCAACTTTTCAACATTGCAAATTCTTGATTTCTATATCGATTCTGGTATAATGATAGCGAGAAATATAAAAAAGAACTTTTCAAAAACTTTAAGTGCTCATACACTAAGGGTGGAATCAGCCATGAAAACACATCTTGCCTTGGCCGGAATTCGAACTAACCACTCGAATTCAGGCCAAGCAAAAATATTTTATCATGGCCATCATGGCTTTTGGTGTATGCAAGCAGCAGTGGGCTCGAAATACGGGCTTGGTTCAGTGTTTTTAATACTGAAAAATGATGTAATGAGGTTTGTCATCAGTCCAGGAAAAACAAGCCAAGAAAATAATAATTTATCAAAAGATTGGTTTTGATTGAAGAGGACGCATTGATTACCAGAAGTTGATGAAATTAAGAGATTAAATACTGGCTCTCAGGCGATTAAAATAATCCCGACGTAATTCTATGTTAATTTAATAAAAGCGAATCCCTTACTCGGGCGCTGGGTAAAAATAATATGAAAATTCTCCTTATTACATTCGATTAACCTTGGTAGAAAGAATGCAAAACAATACATTTTCGATTACTTCAGTTTAAAAATTTATCTTTTTGGTAAGCATGCTTTTATCTATCGAAATCCTTAACTCCTCAAACAAAATACACTTTAAATTATGGAATAGTTTGATTAGATAATAATACATTTACAGTTTATAGAAATTTATGAGGTCTCCCATTAGGTGAGTAACTTCATCTCCGTCGACGTTTCGATTAACGACTCGATAATCATCCTTAGGACTTCCTTATGCCGTTGTACTGACTTGTCCGTCTTAAATACCCTCCTTTCTGGAATGATGTGCCTTCTGATTGGTCGAAACCCCTGCCCTGTTGCATCTCTTTGAAGATCGGTTTCCAGGTGTTGCTCAGCTGCCAGACGGAATCTCAATCGATGTTATTCTTGTGAAGGCGGAATTTAATGGCCTCTTTTGTTAATCCATCCCAGTAGCACAAAGGCATATAGAAGTCCTCAAAATGATTACCGAGTGATGCTCAAAATAAAATTCGAAACATCTACGAAGATTGAATTACTCTATCTCTATGAATACGTAGGCCCCAGAAGAGATCATGCGAATGATTCGCAGGGAGAGCTCTACAGTATTTCCGTAGCATAAGGAAGAAGTGCAGGCCCATTTGCTTGCTTGCCTAACGTGACCTTTCTAATCTCATTTTACTCCGCATTTTTCTCTCTGCTCCGTCCCCAAAAAACACATGTGCACCTAAATTGTGAAAAACGGTTCTTATCTGTCGCCAGAATCTCCGTTCGACCAACGCACGCCATGTGTCTCCTCCAGAACAAACCAATCCCAAATCCATTTAAGCCTTTATTTATACCCGCACCCCACAATTTCCTCCCTTTCTCAATGGAGGGTAGAATTCCCAACCCCCTTGCACGATTCATCCCCTTCGATCGCTCTCCCTATAACGGAAAAAAAATCCCAAATCCAAAACTCCGAGCAATATCCACCGTAATCTAGCGACAAAAAAATTATATTGATCTGACGGTACAAAAATAATGAGCTTCTCTTTTTCATGAATTAACGAAGATATCTAAGCTACATATCGATGGCTAAGTTCTAACAACACGTATCTCAAAAATAGCAACTTTTCAGGAGAGCAAAAAAAACGATTAATTTTTTAAATTTATACTCTGAAATTAAAAACCAAAAGTTCAGAAAACTGAAAAAGAAGCATTCGTTTCCAAACAAATAGTTGCTTTTTTGCTTGTATTTTATTTTTTAATGTCATTACACTTTTTTTAAGATGCCTATTTCAAACTGGCCGAATTTGAGATACTTGTTGTTAGAACTTAGCCATCGATATGTTAAGTTTCACCCTTTTTAGATTGATAACTTTAGGCTATACATCACCCCCAGAGTTTGGAAGTAGCTGAGAAGAAGTATCTTGAGTTACGAGTAATAACAAGTATGAGGTAAATGAAATCTATAGATAACATTTCATTTACCTTAAAGTTGTAATTGTTAAATTTAAAAAATGTTACTACTACTTGTATTGCACTTATTGCATTACACAAATCTCATATAAAACTTTTCCATGAAGCGAAATTTACAGTTAACTTGTGGTTCAGACGCGCAAAGTAAATGGAATACGGAATGCAGACATCCAATTCACTCTAACATGCTACCATCCATTTAGTTATTTGATGGTTGAGCTGACGCTGGAGGTATTTTCACTTGACGAAAGTCCTATGATCTCTACATTTCATTTGTTGGAACAAATTTGAACATGAACGTTTATGCATCACACTCCTACAAACAGAAAATCATATTAGTAGTTTGTCGTTTTAAAATGAAAACAAATTGAAGAGATATGTTGGTTGGAAGCTTTCGAAATGTGGTATTGTGGAATAATGACCATGATTAAACCATAGAGTTATTAAATCACTATATTTGAACTATATACTCTAAGGATTAATGGATAGATTGTATGAGTACTTCTGTAATTCTAAGAAGAGAATTCCTTTGAAAATCTTGGGTAATAGATGGGGAAATCAACTACTTTTATGATTAAATTTCTATTTTTATTTTTAATTTAGTCGGCTATATCATGAGACGCGATAGAATAATGAGAGTTATATCGTTAGAGGACAGTTATAAGGGAAAGGTAGGCCATGGATGAGAGAGTACATAGAGCAGATAATGAAGGATATATGATGCTGTAGAATTACGTAGGTGTTAAATGATTGTCCAAAAACTGAACAAAGAGGAGAGATTTGTCGAACCAATCTTAGAATTGATGACTTTTGATGATGACAATATGCATGCGTTGTTACGGCGAAATGTCAAACTTTTACTCTTACAGAAAAGCAAATCCAAAGCATATCATAGTTGACATCCTCTTGTTTGAAATTTTACCATCAGCCTCCATTCTGGATTCTTCGAATTTGATTAGCGCCGTAGTGTTTCCTATACCTTACTTTCCTATGGACTGTTTAAAATAATCTAGAATCATATTTCTTCAGGCGTTAAATTGAAATGACTGTCCTCTCATCTGCACGACGGAACTTCAACCCCGATTACCTTCTGTGTTTCCTCAAACATTTATGTTTGCTAATTGGGAGGTATTATCTAGACAACTTTGATGCGTATTAAAAATTTTATCTTGCTTCATTATTTATGTTTAACAACTACTTCCAATATAAATTCTATATCCAAGCAGGAAGTGGTATGAAAATCACAGTATATGCTCAAATTTATGAGCTTTTTGAAGCATAAATTTGAAATTATATATTTTGTCATTTTGGCCTATGAAAAATCATTAAAAATAGGTATTTCTAATAGAGGATCAAAAGGAAAGAAATCGAAAGAGCTTCGTTTATTCAAATTCAAGTTTGGGAGGGGGTATAAAAGGAATACGTTAAAGGGATCTCCAAGGCGACGACCGACAAAAGCTTCCAGAAGGGGAGGGGGGAATAACAGGAACTGAGGATATCCCAATAATAGACGTCGTGGATGGCATGAAAGGGCCGGACAACTGGTGGAGAGATTACGTCATCGGTAGGGCATTATAAATAAGCATAGAAAAAGTCATGGAAACCGAAAAAAAACCATCCACCACGAATAAGACGATCCACGGACACTATACACGTATTGAGGAGAATTTATCCAATGTTTGTATGTCCTCGCTTTCATAACGACAATCTTTTTCCGGGGAATCATTGTTCAAGGAATTAAACAGAGGCATTAATCGTTTAGTGATAATATTTTAACTTCATCGGGGTATGTAATTGGGGTAGGCGGGGAAAAATACTATCGGGCTCAATCACAATTACTCTGTCAAATTTGTAATTAATGCCAATTAAAAACAAATTCTTTGAAAAATTAATCTGTACAATTACAATTATGATAGAGATTACTTTTAAATTTGCTCCTATAAGTAATGCGATGGCAGTTGATGTTTTCTCAAACAGTATTTACATGCAAAACAGTATTTCAATTATTTCCATTGCATAAATCAATTATTTAGATGTTTGATTTAGATACTTCAAGCATAAATAAATATGTTCCACCAAAAGTGTACGCCTGTGAGTGAAGGTAATGCAGCTGGAACTGCTTTTAGATCAGCGCTCGTGGAATTCAATTTTTCACTTTCAATTACTCAAATGTAACGATTACTTGCACGAGCTTTGGATATGATTTACAGTAAAAAAATAATCTGTTTGAATGTATCGATTTCAGGCCAAATTTACCAAATACGTAACCTTTAGCAGTAATTCAATTACTTTTACTTCGTTACATCACGTCAATGAGGGACTATTCCCGTATAATGCATTTATGCTGATCGTACCGTACAATAGAGTATCTTTTGTGCCATTATTATTTTGATTCAAGGTACTAACTTCCATCTAGGTAGTTATTTGCATCAAGAAATATTTGTGAAATGTGAACGTGTTGAAAGAGTGTAAGTTTTTTAGGTGGACAAGATTATTATTTTGGGCATGTTGAATAAGACGTCGTAATAACTGAAAGCGCTGTAACTTTAAATTGCAAATTAAAATTACTATCTTGGATCATTAAAATACATAGCAGATGCAAAAGTAATAGCAGTGATCGATCTTATTTGTTTTTGCGAAAAAGTGCTCCTGTATTTTTATGAAATCTGTATGAGATTATCGATATACTTTTACTCTAATTGTACCTTTAAGAATAACGCACTAACTGTTGCATTAACAAACGTTGTGTAGAAAAATACTAAGCCGTTATTGCTCCCACTGATTAAAATCTATCTTTTTCAATTATATCCCTTTCGTCCCATTTTCCAAGGGGACTCTTTAGAAGTCTTTTCAACTAATATTAAAGCTTTGATTTCAGCCAGCCCACAGCAAACCAATTTCTCTCCTCCAAACTACACACTCAACATTTTGGCGTTGATTTGGCCTCTTTCACTCTTGACACCAAGGCCAATGGCACAATATCGATTGTCCTCTTGCCCGCAGTTCACTTTATCACCATCACAACCCCCTCCCACCAACAACCCTCCCTTCTCACATTTCCCCCGTTGAGTATTTTCAGAGGTGACCTACTATCTAGGTGCAAACTACCCCTCAAATGTGGGTCGGTACAGTAAAAAATAAAATTATTAAGGATTATTAATACCCTATCAAACGAAGGAAACTTTCCGACCATACGCATTTTTAATGTGTGATTATTAAGAGATGTTTCCCTGATCTCTGTGCCTCATACATGCATTTGTAATCTCAGACGATGTAAAACTCTTGACTACTCGTATAGAATAAGGGTCCCAGGGATGTCACGCGGAGTGGCATCGCATGGGCTCCAGTCTGGCCTTTTTTAAGTGACGTTAAAATTGACCATTAACATTCGTCTGAACTGGGATTTCTAGAACCAAATAATTTGTATATTTTGAATAAATTAATGGTGGGTAACGAATCGCAAGCAATGCCTTTCGCTCTCTTTGATGAAGGAAACTACCATATTGAAATATTCCGTCGGATAGGACGTTAAGCTTTTGTCCCCTTGGCGCCTTTCGTTAAGACCAAGCTAACTCCGACGCCTGGTTTCTCTTCATTATTCCTTCTCTATTCTTCCCTCTTCTCTACTCTTCACTCATATACCTTCTGTTATCATTCTTAGAATTCATTGTCTCGGGATTTGGTTCAATAAATCGTTTTTTTCTCCGAAATATGTGAGTCACCGTGGAAACGTTTTTCCCCCCTTCCATCTTTTCTTTTCAAATCTCATTTGTTCTTCCAAGATTTTTTTTCTTTCCTCTCCTCTCTCCATAACATGTGCATCTTCTCCTTGGCTTGAAAACAATTTGATTTTCGTTTCTGATTTCGCGGAAGTGACTATTTTTCAATCCTTCAGGTGTGATTATGAGTTTGTATTCGTCCATGTATTGACACTTTCAGTCCCAGCAGGTGATGCAAAACTCTTTCAGTGATTCCACTTCGAGTTATTTTCTTGAAACGCCCAGTTGTAGCAATTCTTTTTCTTATATGTGTGTCCGCAAGTTTTGAATGTACGCACTGGGTTTATTACAGCGACAATTTATTTCATAACCGCCTCGGTTAGTGCCTGAGTAATAGATTAGCCTCGCTGTTAAGTACAACCACTTGACGTGACAGCTGCATGAGACCAATCGTGTAAGGAAATTTACTTTCGTATTTCAAACTATTTAGTTTGAAAACGCAAACCCGCCACCGTTTTCCAAAATAAATGCTTTGAGACTATTTTTACCCTAGAGTTGGATTGAATATCGGATATTCCTACCTGATCACGAGGTATAGCGATTTTACCAAGAAGCCTAGGGTCACCTCCAACTAATAGTATAATGCCATCATATGTTCCAGAGGATTTGAAGTCATAATATCAGTATAGCAAATTGTTTAGATAACAGGAAAATAACGGACCCAAAATATAATTAATAGCAAGAATGCTTGGGTATCAACGTGATCAATTCTCATGACGAAATAATTAGCAAATGATTAAAAATCTCGAGAGAATTAGAAAGAGATGGAGAGAGATTATTTCTTCGATTCTTTTAAAAGAATTATGAATCCCAGTAATGCAGCTCAATAATGCGGAGAGAATTGGCAGGACACCAGCATCTGTTTACGAAATCCGCGTCGGGAGAAAGCATGCCACCCCCAGAAGATTTAAATGGAACAAATGTATACTAAACAGACCAAACAAACTAACCCTTAGTTCACAATGTTCATACCTCCATTTTTTCTATTTAACGGTCGTAAAGCCTCATTGGCTGCTCCATAAGCACATCTGCATTTCAAAATTTGGAATTTTTCGAGAAAATTCAAAGTATAATCTCTCGCTTAACTTTAAATACCACATTTTTTCGTATCTGCATTACAAGAGAATTTGGTTTAAATTGAGATTATTGATGTATTTTTACATTTTTAACTCCTTGAAATTTTTTTCTCTATCATTTCCATTTAAAAAATGAAAGTTGACGAAATATTTCCTCATGGCATGGGTGCCTCGCTAGGGTATCACAGAACTACTGTCATAGTTATTGCTTCTATGTCCGAAAAAATACATAAAACAAATATCAACTCAATAAAGTCCATTGAGAAGGTAAGGGTAAGTTAAAATCATCCCAAACGACTAATGACGATTTTTCCCCGAATAAAGTGTCTGCACATGAGAATAAATGTGCATGTGAGTTTTGCCTTCGGTTGAATCGAAAATAGAATGCATGTTGGGTGGGTCGTTGTGGGTGTAGGAGGGGTAGCCGTGCATAGGAAATAGCATTACCCAAGGCGACATTTGGGGCATTGATTTTCTATTTCCAGACACCCACACCTTAACAACGTGACATAAAACTGCTCTGAGAGTACTTGACGTCGTATGCCAAGCCGCCTTGAGCTCTCCTCCTCAGCGTTATTCTTTCAAAACTAACAGGAAGGACGTGCTTACTTCAGCTAGCACTAAGAAATTGGCGATGCATTCAATCATTGGATAATGTGCCACAATAAGCGACCAAATATAAATGTATTTAACTATCGCACGGTCATCTTGTTGTAATAAATCCAAAAAATGGTGTTTATGCTCTTCAATGGATTGGTAGTAAATAAACAAATAACGAATATTCATCCAACAAAATCAAGTTCTAAATGTCTGATTTTGATTTTCCACACATTAAATGGTTCAAAATTAAGGTTATTTTGGAGAGGGTAAAGATCACCCCGGACTAAGCCATTGGTGTCTGAATTTCAAATTTAAGAGCTAAGGGAGAATGCAGTACCGTTCCCAGGGACACCTCGCGCGACAAGATTTCTGTGTGCGAGTGTGCGAAAGCTTCACTCAGGGTATGAACCCGGGTTCCTCCATTTGGAGACAGACAGTGTCAAAATTCGAATCGTCAGTGGCTCTGTATGGTTCAGAAGATTGGACGATAGAAGAAAGTGATCAGAAAGGAATGGAGGCCTTCAAGACCTGATGCAGGAGGATGAGGGACGGATAGGGTGAGATGGGTACGGAAGCACAAAAGGAAAAAGGGCAATATGGATCACTGTGCAACCAATAAGAACGCGATGCATTGGCCTCTTAATGAGACACTGCAGTTACGCGGGAAACGTTATGGAAGGAAAAATTGATTGAAAAAGTCCGCAGAGGAAGTATAAGGGACAAGTACATATATTGGACAGATACGGAGGAGAAGAATAGCCTTAGGGAGGTAGAAGAAATAGCTTGGGATTAGGGATGGCAAGTGAAACCAAACGATAATGATCCGTTTCGACCCGGAGGGAAACGAAAATACGAGGCCTACGTTTAGTTTCGTTCCCGCACGAAATTAAAATCACCAAGGAGTTTAGTTTCGACCCGGGACGAAACTTAACGCCCAGGAACGAAACTAATCGAATCGAAACTCCTCTGCTCATAGTTAAGTTTGGCTCCCAAAGGTTGAGAGGAGGGGGATAATGAGATGGAACAATTTCGACACATTACGTTTGACATACGTGCAGAGAGGTTAAAACATCGAGATTAAAAATCGAATGGTCAGGTTGTGTTCACCGTTCGCCTGTTAGTGGTAAAAATATGAGTGTAACTAATGGCTGTAGGCCGAACCTCTTAGCCATTCAACCATACTTCGTACTCGGTGCATGGATCGAAACTAAAGTGTTCGAAGGTGAAGCACATAGTCCCTACGGTGCGAAACATTATCTACGTCTCGTTTCGTTCCAGAGTTTTAGTTAAGTTTCGACCCGAAGTAGTTTTGACTCCGATTTCGTTTCGATCCTGAGTTTAGCTCCCCGGGATTAAATACATTTTACATTTTACGTTTCGCTCCTGGGAACGAAACTATTGAAATTTTACTGGTTTTCACCATCTTTTAGCCTCTATAGCCACCCTTGCTTGAGATAGGGACAGATGGAGGGATGCAGTATGTATACCGATTGTGGGACAGCAATACTATGTATTTATGAATGAATGGAGGGTTGGAGAACAAATTTAATAATTCAATCAAAATGTAATAATATATTAATTCTGAAAATATTTATCCAACGTTTCATTCCTTTTTTCATCAATCTCTGCGCAAAAAAGTGCCCACTCGGAAGCAGCTACGAATTCATTTATGCATAGTCATAAATTATATCATACGGGTCCACGTTTTCGTTTCTTGACATTAAAATATATTATCCGCAATAAAAAAATAACAGCACATCAAATTAAAAGTAAGATAATCGTAAATGAAACAAGACAAAATAAATAAAAAAGCTGAAAATTCGATTTAAAAAAATATTTATGATTGAATGAATAAATGACCCTTCCATTGGGAGCCCAATGCTCTAATCTCAAGGTTACCATGGTTCAACGTCCAATGGAAACGGTTAGAATAAGGGAGAATACTTTCCGATAGGATAACAAAATGAATGATTGTAATCCAGAAATGCAATGAGTTTTATTGAAAAAACTGAGTGGTTCTAATAAGTATGGCGTTATAATTGACTTATAATGAATCACCGCCGTTACCGCGTCCTTCCACTCATCCATATGACTATTTGCGGAATCATTTGTAGCAGAAGTCTGTCACTAGGAGAGTAGACACATAGGAATTTCGGTCAAGTGATATATTCTACGCCAGACTGCAATATATTAATGGATATGAGAAAGTAAACAGAGATGATGCCTGTAAAACCCTCGATATCTCACCCAAGAACACTTAACATTTTTCCTCTTTTGTATTCTCTGCTGGATATCATTAGATAATTTTAAACATGTTGATTAATAAAAGTATTATAAAATGCAAAACGAAAACCTCTTTGAAGGAAGGTCAAAGTGGACGAAATAGAATTACTATTAAGAATTTTGTGTCATCAGTCTTCGTCCGTGTAACTTCCCGCTATTTCAAAAGTTTTTTGTATGTGAGGGGGAATTTGCACTAACAAGGGCTCAGACAAACGATTAACAATATCCGAAAACACGCACAATAAAAGTGGTATAAGTTTCTATTAAACATGTGACAGGTCTACAGGTAAATCAGTACACTCAAGAAGTCACAATACCAAACGAAGGTGAGTAATAAAAAATATTTTAAGCTTCAAGAATTAGATCTAATTAAATATGCATAGTTAGAAAGACATAAATAGCAAAGTAATGTTCAGAATAAATAAATAACCATAAATAACGGACTCAGATCATAAGATCAAATTGAAGAAAAATTTACTGCTTCTTCCTCCTCAGCAGCAAGAAAAGAAATTGTTGACTCCTTTGAAGGCTGAATTCTCCGCTCCCAAAAAACTTTCCGCAACCCTCCACGCGTCTTCCGCGTTGGTGTTTTGTGTGATCACAAGTATTTCCCCCACATCAAAGTCACCGCAGCTCAGCCACAAACAGCCCGACCACATCCAAGCTGTCTTTCTTTCCTCCACCAACGAAGCGACTTCTGAAGGCACCCACAGCTCGTGCAGGTGGCCAAGCGTATCCCGTAGTAAAGGGTAAGAACACCAGATCTGGGAAGCTAGTCCCTATTCCACAATTTTGGGCTCACAAGACTAGGGTGACGTCACAGATTATGACAAATACAATACAATATTTGGAAGTTCAGTTAGAGACCACCAACGGCGCGTAACGCAGAGTCCTCTAGAATGAACTCTCAACATTACTCTCGCAGTTATTATATGCCAATATAGAGGACTCTGGATTCACTTAAAAAGGGCTCACCTCCACCGGAACGGATCTTTCACATCGTATCATCGCTGTTGTCTCGAGCAGTGAATGACTCATTGATTCGTTTGAAGATCCACGAGTCATTGGAATGTGGTCATTTTCATTCGGCGATGCAGTGCGATCCTTTTGGAGCCAGAAAAGACTTTTTATGCTAGATTCACAAATCATGATCAGGGTGATGCAAAGAAAAAAATCGAATTGGGACCTTCAAGAATCGGAAATGCTATAACCTATGCACGGACAACGTAGTCTACATTTATATAATAACACGCAAACCGCTTCAATAGGCGTGTAGGCCTCAACTAGACACCAACCGTCAACAAAAGTGCAGAAATAAAAAAAACAAAGGACAGTGCGCTTTGGAGATATTAGTCTGTTGAGAGCCCCGCCTTGCATTTATTAAAGTTCTTAATTGTTAGGGGAAAAATGATAGCTAATGCATATCCATCTGACTAAATACCCCTCTCGCATTATCCCTACTTTCGGACCTACTGTCGGCATCAAAATGATGTGCCTCTGTACTTTGCAAATTTATACCTGGACCTCAGTGCCATGCCATAATAATGAATAATACGCCATTTTAAGGGAAATTTTATTTTCAATTCTAATTTATTTTTAGTTTTATGAAAAATTAAAAAATGTAGACACGTGACTGCAATAAATGACTCCGCGCACCATAAAATTAGCGTTTTGTCAACTTCATGAACTTTGTAACTGAACCCAGGGAAAACCACTACGTCTACAACATTCATCTTCCACAATAAGTTGCAAACGTAAATGTAGATTAATAAAATGGATTTTGCGTATTTTTATACGCATATGTTTGTTGTAAAATAACGAAAATATTAAAAGTTTAAATAGTCCTACAGTTTACCCCGAAAAAATTGATAAAAACACTTCTTAATTTATTTGCAATTTTTCTATGATCTAGGTCCACAGGTAAATAAATACACTCAAAAAGCCGCAATACCATTATGTGGCCCAAGTTTATGATAATTTAATGGTGCGCGGAGTCATTTATGGCACTCGTGTGTCTACATTTTTGAATTTTTCATTTAAAAAATTAAATCAGAATTTAGAATAACATTTCCTTTAAAATGACATATTATTCATTATTATGGCATGCACCGAAGTGCAGATATAAATTTGCAAAATACAGCGGCACATCATTTTGATGCCGACAGTAACAACATGGTGATCTCCCAAAGTTTTGTTCTCAGGGTCGCTCTGAATGACATCCGTTCTCAATATTTAAAGCGATTCAAGCCAAGCATAAATCCACCAAGTCTCAAGTGGCTCTCATTCTAATTTAAGTATAATATGTGCTCTGCAACAACTTCGGAAATCCATAATGCCATTATTAAAAATTATATAAATTTAAATTGATTGTACAAATTATTAATTGATCCACCGACATTCAATTCCAGCTTGACTTACACCAATTCGATCCGGAACTTTACTTTTAAAAAGCTAATTGAATGTTTTAATGACTTATTGGTGAATAAGGGATGATTCTATCATCTAAAAACAAATGTAAAGATAAACTTCCTAGTTTCTTGAAAAGACATTGAGTAATTTTTCGCCAACTGTATTGCTCTTTACTCTTCAGCTTTTAGCCAAAATTACAGTCAATATAAATATTAACTAAATATTGCCATGTATTTGAAAGGTATAAATATATCGTCGGGTTAAGAAAACGTATGCGGTTTGTTTTCGCGTGAATTACCTATTTTCGAATTTCCCAAATCTTGGTACAAATGGCCAAATTTTCGTTTAATTTCACCAGAAGCCTCTTCGGGATCTATCCTAGAAGAGACGTCATGAAAAGAAAAAGAGACGTTGGTAATTAAATGCCGACGAGACGCCGGGAATTAAAAAAAGAGGTTTTTTGAATGGTAGATAAATCGAAACATTTTATAGTATTCTCTCCCATAACCACATCACTTCGATACCTAATTTCACGTTTGTCGAGTCTTCCCAATTTGATTCGTGCAGTCGCGAACATTTCTCCTCAAAAGAAGTTTGAAACAAAGGTCTGAGTACTTTTTGCGACCATTTACGTCAGATGATATGTTCGGATGGTTATCACGCAGAAATATCATTGGAGAAGATTCTGGATGAATTAAATTCATAATCAGGACTTTATAACATGAATAATATGAGCAGCTGGGCTGAACAATATTATCAAGAGGATATATATGGTAGATATATAATTACTAATCTGTATAATTATAGTAATCCTAAGCAAACAATAATGTGTATAATAAAGTTATATTTATCATTTACGCTTAACATTTTAATACACTGATTATTTGCTTAGGATTACAATAAATATAAACAACAGTCGAACTTATATCCTCTCATTCCATATTTATCCTCTTCATAACATTGCACTGCCCAACTGTTTATATTTTTATTTAATAGAGTCCTGGTGATTTTCGTAGCAGCTTTTTATAAATACATTTCTGTACTGCAGAGTTGTACAAACAAGACGTTACTTCTCTCAAGTAGCCCAAGACTAATGTTAGTTTTGCTACCTTAACATGAAAATGTATTTAAGAAACCCCTAGCGGCTTGAAAACACATTCTCTAGATTTGCGCTAACTCTTCACGCCATGACTGCCTGCCAGTGAGTGAGTCGTGAAGCGTTTACCGCGGAGCGAGTCACTCAGAAGAAGGATTAAGACCACACGAGACGTTGTCACCACCTTGCTTTAAGATCAGACGCCTTCTCAGCTTCTCGAGTGCACCTGAGACGCCAGAAAACATCGCACCAGGTGAACACACAGCTGTCAGAGGATGGAAATCCAGTCCCGCCGACGGGACTTACTCATTTTCTTTAAGCCAAAGTGGCAGTTACTAATAGACGCTAAACCATTTTATAAATAAAACGTGATGCGTAACATCCACAAAAAGGGAATTTGCGTTTTTGTCGTTTCGATTGGGCAATCCAGCACACCCAGGTGGTCGCGGTTTGCAACTCTTTGGCTGGGCCGCCTATATTTAAAATCAACCCCAATTCTTTGTTGGCCAAAACTTACCAAGATTTGTATCAAACAGCAAAGCCATCCATCTTACGAATAGGTAACTTAATAGAAGATTCACTGTTGACTATTTCACCAAATCTTTTAAATTGTCAATTGTAATTAATTTTAATTATAACGAGAGCCGGATTATTTTTCGATTCTCGATCCGTCGCAAAATTTCCGATATATTTGCGGATTAATCGACGGCCTGAACTCTATCGAAAACACGTTGATGAGGTCACAAACGTACTCCGAACGCGTCACCACTTTTCTCCTGCTCGCCCATTCATCTCAAAAGATGTGCTAGTGTTCACATTATCGTGCGATTCCCTCAATATATAATTCTCCCTGAACGAGTAGATGAACCTTTAAAAAATGACGACCAGCTGGTCAAAAGAAGGCGCACGAATACTTTCCACCCTGCCACTTGAAGCCAGTCAAAAACCACAAACGCACTTATTTAAACATTTTATTTTTTCAATGTTGACCTTTCCTCTTCCTCCCTGGATTTCCAAAAATATTCTCCCGCACAAAAATAGCATCTTTTGCAAGAAATAATTATCTATAAATTAAGTGACGCAATATATAAATGCATAATAAACAATAACATTTTAACTAGATACTACTATACTGTATTACGCATAAATTACACTTAATTAGTGAAATCATATCCTATACGAGGTTCCGAATCAAACCGCGATGTAATGCAAGATCTTTGTTTATGTAATAACCAAATAAAACTCTTATCTTTGAAAATCTTACCGCATGCTAAATCTTTTTTTATTTTAATAAACCATTTTCAATCAAACAATTTTAATGTATTCCAATAAAGAAAATATCACTTCATAGCCATCAAGTACTTCCTAGTATCACCTTGTTGATAGGTAAATTTATAAAACTTCTAAAATATAATAAAAAAATTACAATCGTGCACGTAATATGAGAATCATTTTAACGTGCTCCTTATTCTATAAAATAAAATAAAAACTAAAATAAGGGTGCATGGAGAAATCGGCAAAAATCTTATCAATCAAATAGGATAAGGAAAGGCTCGCAATCCTTAAATTCCATTGTCCTCTCTTATTATCCTACAGTTTGGGCATCCCGCTTTTCTTACACGCAGTGAAGGTTGATAATATTCACGGCGCTGCGTTAATGCCAAGAAATACCCAGCAAGTTCAACAGCCTATTATTTGGGATAAGTGCTCTCTATATTTAAGATTAGACCTCGTAGCCATACCGTTAGAAGCGAATCCTGAAAAGGCTGGAATGGTCCTTAATAATAAGAAAATATGTTATGGCACTAATCACATTAGATGAACGGCACAAATACAAGCAAATGTTTTTTTTTGGAATTGAAGAGAATTTCTCTGCTTTAAAAGGAGCAGCAGATCAGACAAATTAATATCGTCTCGAATAGGAGCGAAAGGGTTTTTTTTGCACGAAAATCAAAATAAACTCATTTGATAGTTGTGAATGTGAGCCCACCACGGTAAAATATTTTGGAACATTTGTGAGTCCTCCACTTTTTCTGGTATAATTATTTATTACTCCTAAATAATCTTTCAATAGGCAATAGAATTATATAACGTTCGAAAGGTTCCTAAATTAATCACATTGTTTTCTATGAATTCAAAAAACGTGACTTTTCTCCCGAGTCCAAGTGCCTTCTTTCTCCAATTAATGAAAATCGTAGACACTAATCTGTTCCAATCAGAAGAAAAATCATAAGATTCTAGTATCTATTTATCCCGCGTAATTATTTCGCATTGAATTGTTTTTTATCCGAAATGTAACTATCCTAAAACTGCATTTTAAAAATCATTATACAGGTCAACAGCGCAACTTGCACTTAGGTTAGGGGTGACGGAGTTACATTGAATAACACACCACACCAGGTAATAATAACCGCATCTAGTTAGGCCTGATTGTATCAATTTAAGAATTCTGCAGGAATTTCTTAATTAAGTATGTGAATAAACTAATAATTCAAATAAATTAAAGAGGCCTAAAAATCAATGCTAAAATATTATTAACAGCATTTTTTAAACATGATTGCTTTTATACGAATATTCTTTTTTATTTTGAAGGGTTTAGACCTCGAATGAAATATTTAAGATAAGTTAAGATGGGTATCATGTAGAATAAAGACATCAATGTGAAAATAAAATTAGCTGATATGAGAATAGAGTGGAGATACTCATGTTAAGATTGGTGGCCAGGGATGATGATTGAGGGTCTGGGAGTTTGAGGGGTTTGTTCCGCTGATAACACATAGTTACGCCACTGGTAAAGAGATAACAAAAGCAACTTTTGTCTTCGGTACTTCATTGTTTGAAGAAATCACCGCAATTCCTGCTTCGACTCTTTTTGGCAGTGATGCATTGGCATTGCGGTGGTATTGGGGAGTACATTAATCTTGATATTTTCTTTCCTTTCGATGTATTTATAGAATTCGGACGAGTGAGCACCTGGCACGATATTCGACGGAAAGGAGGGAGACGGAGACAGCGCCAGGACGACAGCAGTGGTCGTAAGGAGAACCTCTGGGGATTCCCGCCAGACGCCATAATGAGGACGGAAGGCAAGCGGAGAAGTCCCTTCCTCAGCTTCCTCTCCAAGGTAAAGAGAAAGCCAGCTCAAGATGTACTCGAAAACACTCCAATGGGAGGCCTCCTTATTTTTAGACTTTCATTGCGTTACATGCGCGAACATAAACCATCAAAATTATGGAAAATGGGAACAAATTTTTTATTGAGTTTTTTATGGATTAATTTTTTTGGAGTTGATTCAAAAAATTGAGCAAAACCTCCATTAGAAGTACTTGTGTAATTCTTTGTAAGTTCATTTCTGCATTCGATGAAATGCTCAAAGTTGCGTTCCTACTGCTGGTAACGTCTTCAGGATGCTGAATGAGATGTGAAAATCTTTATCTGGATGACTTTTGGAATTTCGACCACTATTGTCTTGGATTTGAAAAATAAAACCAATACAAATAATCGAATATTATACATCACGGAACGAAATGTGGACCATTATAAGTTCATTTTACGAATGCAGTTCACCTGAAAATAAATTATAGGAACGCTTCCAATGATATGTTTGCCCAATTTGTGGAATAATTGGGAAAATAATGAGGAATAAAAAACTCCAAGTTAAATTGTTTTTCCCAATAAATTTCCTACTCATTGTAAAACCCGAGTCAAAAAGTCGTACTCCCTATATAGCATTCAAATAATTATTATCATCGGTCACTATTAATAATTATAATCGGTCGTCTGGTGACGTAAGCAAACCAAGATGACACGCACTGCCAGCTACTGTAGTACTGCTGCCTTTACTTTGTGCACTATGTGTGGTGTTGACCGTCTTGGGGAGTAAACAAAGTATTTCTATGACCGTTCTTAGTATGATCGGTCGACAGATAGTCCTCTTAACCCAGTGCAATGGTGTTTAGATGATGGTACTCGAATTGATTGAAATCAAATTTTATAGTTGGTAATGAAAAGGTAAACCTCGCCCACTGGTGCATTCACTCTCGAAAACTGGTTTTAGACTCGTCCAGACTCATTATCTTCAGCTGCGCTTCGCCGTTAGCAAAATAAAAATTATGCTGTGGAGTAGCTGCGACTCCTCGTGGTAATGATGTGATGGTTTCCCCTTGCCTTCCACATCGCAGTACTACAGCCGCTAAAGTAAATATTACCACTAGTACCGTAGTGAAATGTGCGTCACTGTACCGACCACTTTGATCTCCACCGTCAATCAAATGAAGAAGAGCCGCTGCCTCCAAGGGTTGGGAAGCATAATTTTTGGCGATCTTCCGTTACCAAGTAACGGCATCTGAAGAGGTTTCGGTAGCAATTAAATGGGCTACCTAACCCAAGGAATCCATCAGTCCACCTCCTCAGAACACCGTCGCTTTTTGTCCACGACTGCTTACTCGACAAGTAAACTCGCTCATAAAGCAGCTAACCTCAATATCTAATAGTAGTACTAGTATTTAGTAGATGTTGATCCGATATGCGCAAACCGGTGGACGCACTCGGTGGCTTTATTCTTAGCCGCGAGAAAGATTTCGGGGGAAATGTAAAAATATTGTTTGTTTTTAATATTCATCCATACTCTCTGTCATCCTAGTATGAAAGTAAACAGTCAATGCCAGACGCTCATATGAATCTCCACTCGTAAGTCAGAGAATTCTACGGAGCATTATCTGAGGCAAACGTAATTTTGGCAATATCCCGAAAGGTGAATTAGATTAGCATTATATCGTTTGGCTGTACGCAACCGTGAATACTTCTGTTAACTTATTCTTTTACATAAGCACTAATACCATTTAAGTAAACATAGTCAGTAAATTAAACACTTAAGAATAATAAATGAAATTTACTTATAACGTCATCTGAAACACTGTATTATATACAAACTAGCTTAGTGCTGAGATAAATAAAATATAATGAAAAAAACGGAATATTTTCTCAGACAACCAAAACCTACACTAACACAAGAGGCAATTCATAGGTTTTTAAGGTTTAAATGAGAGGTAATTTTCAATTTACTCCTCAACTCGTGTGAAATTAGGGAGATTATGGAAACAATAATAGAGCACGGCATTTTCCCCCACATCTCCATTTAAAAAATTGGGTCCAATAAACAAACCTCTGATAAATCATTTCAATGAAAGGTCAATGTGTCGGACTCATTTGAAACGTTTGACTCATATTTATACCGCCAGTCACGAATACTCTCCATCTATGGGATTATCCAGGTCGCTTCTTGAATTGTTGACACCCAAAAAACACGCATATAAATGGGTTTACAAAAGTCGCCACTCGCGCCGCTGACGGGTAGGGTGGTTCTTATTTTACGGAGGAATAAGTTATAATGAGGGCTGTTAACCAATATTTATATTCATAATGGTGTGATCTATGAAATTCATGACTATTCGATGCCATTCCTCGCGATTTTAAAAATTAAAAACTAAATATTGGGATAAAAATGTAGTGATGAGCGATGCCTCGCCAACTGTGATTGAATCAACGTTACTGAAAAGTAGCAGTCACTGTCGGTGATTCAACATTCGAAATCACTGTGATTGGATCACTGTATTCGGTGAAGGCTGCTACCGAGTGATGAGCGATATATCGCCACCTGTGATTGAAGAGAAGTAACCAATCACTGCCGGTGACTAAATCACTGAAAACACGAAATCACAGCGACTGTGAAAACGGTGAAGATAGCTTCGGCTGTTACTACTGCTACCAACAATATAACAAAGGATGTTTCATTCATCTTTTATCATGAATAAGACATTCTGTACGAAATATACAGCTAACTGTTTGATTCATGATTTTTTTAAATGTAAAATATGTTTTAAAAAATGCCGACGGGATTTTAATGATCGCCCCTTATCAATTCTCATACCATATCAAATTCACTTAATCATCGTAATATAAACTCAGAATCAGAACTATTTTCCCAAAAAAATGTATTGTCTAATTTTTAAATTTTCAATAAGTTTATTCTTGCCTTTTGAGGAGAGCACATTCATTGGAATTGGACAAAGTACTAGGAATAGCAGTGCCACAAACCACGGCTGATTTTTAAAAGTGATTCTCGTCGATGATCGCAATTACAGTCAAGAATCACCGTTGCTGATGAGTAGCAGTCACAGGTAACGAAGTGATCGGATAATCACAGTTCCGCTCATCACTAATGAAATGGATCGCTCCGCACCCAGAGCCGAAAACCTGAAAACCTATTGAAGAGCACCCGCAGTGACAATGGAAAACCAGCTTCAACGGGATGCCGCCTTCTGTGTGCTGCTCCCTTGCCGCCAGTCATCGAAATATCTCTGAGAAATCGTTCGACTTCATCCACGGCGCCGGAAATCCACATGTTAGGTGATGAGAAGTCAAAGGACACATGTGATTTTTTTCTGAACGAAGTTAGCTACTGGTACTGATGGAAGAAGTTTATAAAAATTTAGTGTCCAAGGGATACAAGTGAGTCTCCGTTTTGTGCTGACATCGAGTGTAAATTTAAAAACACTACTGAATATATAATAAGTTGATCTTGTTTGTTTTCTTCGCCTAATTTCTGTACCTTACTCCGTTTAAAACAAAAATTACTTTTATTCCTCGGCTTCTCAACCCCTAATATCACCCCCTCCTTGGTTGAAAGTAACAGCTGATCGCTGTCGCACATCAAAACCTCCACGCACACGTGGCAGAGAAAGTTGACGAAAGTGAATCCTCCGAATATGATGGATAAGTGGCAGCAGGGTGGTTTCCTATTAATTATTTATTGCCTAAATCGAAAGATTATTACTCCTGGAGTACGTATTTCACGCTCTTAGATTTTTCAATGACAATATATATTTTTCGCGATCAAATGAAAAGTGAAAATTTTCAAGCGCGCGAAAACGCGACGGCTAAGTATAAATGCTGACGAAAGCCCTCTGTGACGTCTAGCTGCTGCTGTGGGAGGCCACCTGTTTGCGAGGCAATGACCGCCGCTACGATGCAGGCTGCTTGCTGCCGAGCATGGCGGTAGCGTAGATTACTCTGCTAGCAGGTAGCGCTTGGTTTAAATAAGGATTTTAATACCTTATCAAACGAAGGAAACTTTCCGACCATAGGCAATTTTAATAGGTGATTATTAAGAAATGTTTCCCTGAGCTCTGTGCCTCATGCATGCATTGGTAACCTCAGGCAATGTAAAACTCTTATCTACTCGTATAGAAACTAGGTCCCTGCGACGTCACGTGGAGTGGCATCGCATGGGCGACACTCTGGACTTTTTCAAATGAGGTTATAATTGAACTTTAACATTCGCCTAAACTGGGATTTCTAAAAGCAAATAACTTGTATATTATGAATTCAGTAATGGTGGGTAACGAATCGCATTCAATGCCTTTCGCTTTCTTTGACGAAGGTAACTACCCTCTAGCCAAAAGCCTGCATTTGCCTCGATTTGCTTCGTCCGGCTTAAAAATTTCAATGAGAGTTACATCTAGTTCATTAGATTTGATCAATACACGAGCACTATTCCTCCAGTATAAATTGATGGTAGAAAAATATGAATCAGAGGAATTTGTCGAATCACATTAAATGCCCGTAGGACACGGAAGTAAGGTCAAACTGTTGAGAATGTCGAAATATTAGGAGAAAGCAGACTTTTTTCGCACGACTACTCTCTGTGCTTGAATTCAAGAAGGAACCGAGGGTTAGTCAGTGGCGTATCTATACGTTGTCACGTGCAATTGCACTCAAAGTAAGAAAATTTCGAAGAAGAAATATATCTTGTGCCTGGATCGAAATCCCGATCAGAAAAAAATATGCTATAATTTCTCTGTGGAATTTCCATGCTATATTCGGCTTCAACCAGCACTCTTAGATTCATTATAGACTCCTCGTTCGAAATTTCAATCATGCGCTCATCATTGTCTTTGTTCTATGTAGATATTTTTGGGGTTCCGAAGGTTTTCATTTCTATTTTGCTCTTAGGAACCATGAGCCTTTGATGTCTGGAATGTTCATTCTTTTGCTCGACTTATTCCGAGAGAAAACCTTTTAGTTCCAATGAAGAGTCGAGTCCTTAAGTTTGATGAAATCATAAGTTTGATTCATTGTGCGTGTTATAAGCACGATAGGATATGTGCCAAGGTATGATGTTAAAAGTGCAGACAGAAGGAAAATGCTAAGTCACGTGTGTATCCAGCAAAGTCGAAATTGGATAAGGGCTCTATTACTTAGCTAGGCAGGAATAATTACTTTGCCTCATCATGTCCATTCGAAGCTATGCCCTTCTGCTTGGGAGAATAACTATATTAAAATCTTTCTCAACTCCATTATATTTTACTGAAGTATCTAAGAATCAGACACATTCGACACATTTGACTCAAAATTTATTCCGCTATTTAGCGAAATGTCTCATATAAATCCTTCGTCATCTACGGTACGTTTATTTCACACTCCCTATCCTCCTGGGGTGAAAGCAACAGCTGATGCCTGACGCACTTCATAACCTCCAAGCGAAGGTGTCGGAAAGAGAGAGAGAGAGAGAGTGATGAAAAAAGTGAGTCCTTCAAGGTTGACGGAAACGCGGCGATTCCCCGAACGGCGGGCGGCTTTTGCCACTCCGATTGCCGGGCAATTTTCGTGCTCCCCACTCGCATAACGCGGCTTCAGCCTATGTTCGCAGCCGCTCCTCGGAGAAAGAGAGGGACGCTAAATTAAGGGAGCTCTGGTGACGTCAATGCGGATGATTAAACGCGACGAATAACTCCCCATTCTGGGAGTGAGTCATGCGATGAGAGGACACGGCCCGTCTTCTCCCTTTGCAACTGCCACTTCGATCTTCTTGGCAGTGATATGCAACTCACAGATAAAGCGGGGGGCGACAATGGCCCCAAAGAAAAGCAAGCGCCTCCTCTCCTCCGCATCATAGTGTTACGGCCTAAATGTGTTTGCCTTTCTCCCGATCCACGGTCGAACGGAGCCAAGAGTCGTCATTTGTTTTCACAACGCGTCGAGAACCTGAAGAGTTACAGCCTTAATTTATCGCTACCATGTACTCCGGACTACTGCGTGAACTTTTTTAAGACGTAAGTTTTTTTTAGAATACTCAATTAGGATAAAACATTACTTCGGCGACCATACTTTTCACTGAGAAGGGGTACTGATATATATATGCAAAGAAAACTATATTGTAGGCTCATCAAGCTTCACTTCACGGAAGTTACTACTAAGTATTCATGTGAATTCTGTCGTAGATATTATTTCACTGCTATTTTATTGTTTGTAAGTCAAATTTCACTGATACAATTATAATATTCACATGCAAAGAAACATTTTCAGATCTAATAACGGTTTTAATTTAATGATTGAAGTTAACTGTCTCCTCAACTATAATTTTCGCTATCTTAGCGAGAAAACTGTTTCCTAAAAGAATGTTCTTAATGACACATTCAATTAATTGGCATTATCTGCAGTGATTCAAAGAATACGTAAATATTACAGATCGACGATAGACCAAGGAAACTTCTTTCAGGTGACAGTGTTACGGTGGGCTAAATGTGTTTTCCTTTCTCCTGATTCAAGGTCGAACGGAGCCAAGAGTCGTGATTTATTTCCACAACGCATCGAGAACTTTTGCCTTATTTTATCCCTTCCACGTGAACTATTGAGAGACAAACTTTTTTTTGGAATAGGTCCTCCATTTAGGGTAATCATTTATTCAGCAACCATACTTTTCTATGTGGAAATACGTGATACTGGTATAGCGGCATGGTATTTGGAGGAGATGGCCGCCTTCTGAGGCCATTTTCGACGCGTGGGAAGAAAAGAATAAATATTTACTTTGCTCTGAGCATCAAAATTGGGGCAAAAAACAAGTTCAAGGGATAAAAACTTGGCTCAGCTAAGAGAACAATATGTACATGATGGCATAGTCGAAAACATATATGAAAACGAAAACCTAGATGAAACAACAAAGCAGTAGAACAAATATACTTTTACAATGGTCAAAATTTGCAGGCTGTAATTTATTCGGCAGAGTAAGGTTAGTTTTTCTTTTCATTGATTTGAGTTATGTATAGTTAATTCTTTGATCGACGAATGTATAACTAGCTCCCTGCCCTTCTGTGACAAATTTGCAGGAGAGAAGTTCAGAATTTCAATGCCGTGAATAGCGATGATTGTCGCTATGCAATTGGACGAGGAATTGGTGTGTGTAAGTAATAGCTCTTTGAAAAAGATATTTTCTGAATGGTTTACGACCAAATCTGTTGTAAATCACTGAAGAAAGGTCGGAGAGAAACCTGACGTCGGAATTACCGTGATCTTAGCTAAGGGCGCCAAGGAGATCACGGCCTGATGATGTCCCATTCGACGGACGAAATCGGTACTCGAAGAAAGAAAAAGAAAGCAAGCAGTTTCTCAAAATCTGTGCCACTGCCGGGAATTGAACCTGGATCCACAGAGTGGGAAGGCAGAACTCTTAACTACCGCACCAACCCGATCAAAAAATTAAACCATCTAAAAACAAATAGAACAAAGAGCCAATGTAGTCTTCATCTCAACTGGCTTTACTTCATAGAACTTAAAACTAATTCATGTTATCAAAGCTCTTTTGAGATTCTGCATTAAAGCTCTTTTATTTTTAGTGAGAATAATTTCTCTGATCGACGAATATAGTAGAGATATAAAGAAATATTTTCAGACCTAATAATTTATAAATTAAAATATTTAAGTAAACCGCCGCTTCAGCCATAATTTTAGATATCACAAAGGAAAAATTGTTTCACAACAATTTGCGCCTATTATGCACCCATTTAATCGGCGTAATCACTTAACCTGTGAGACCTGTGCTAATATTTCCTTTAAACACGGCCTCAATAACCATAGAGTTGCAAGTAACCCAGTGGCTAGAAAACGTGTCTAGAAAACATAACGAAAACGTACTAAGGTATCTTTAGCCTGGCCACCAAATGATAGACCAAGAAAACCTTCCTCGGGTTATAGGGTTTCGGTGAGCTAAATACGTTTTCCTTTCTCCTGAGTCATGGGTGAAAGGAGCCAAAAGTCATAATTTCTTTCCCTAGCGGGCGGGGAAAGTAATTATTGCATTAATTAATTGCTTCTCTATACCTTAGAGACATCCGCGAACATGCGAAAGACTGCATTTTGTGATGAGTAGCTGAATTTGAAGAAAATAATAACAATATCGGAAAATATGGAAATAATATTTCACGAACTATATTTGTTCTCCATAAGTTACATAGTTGGGACAGATATCAACGGAAGTGAGGCCCCAAAAAAATTCATATCGGCAAAAATGTCAAATAACCATTTTAATTTATTCTATTTACAGAAGTATCTATCGTAATGACTATCCATTCTCAAATCTAGCTCAAGGGGAGTTTCTACGTCAGTAGAAAGCGTAACCGTAGTCCTGATTGAGTGAAAACATTCTGCAGCACAGAATTTATTAATACAAAAGCTACAATAATTGCCACGGGTTATTAGTTCCCCTGGAGCAGGATTCAAACCATTATCAGTTTGCTTTTTGAGATACTCACGGACCGCTTCGCTTACTCAGATTTTTTAAAATTTCAATGACATTTTAACTCGGTGCATGATGCTGGAATATTTTTCCATGCACTTTAAGTGTGAGTTTCAGCTCCGTTTACGCGGTAGTAGTGTAAGATATCACGGAAAGCAACAATATGGAATACACTAACGCATGTTTAGAGTATTTCTCACAGACTAATCGGACAAATTGGTGTGAAAAATTCCCATCATCATCATAGGTCAACAATCGTGAGATTATTTGACGCAGCTCTCTATTCCTATCTCCAACACGCTTGCCTTTTCATAGCGATGTCCATTAAGCGATAGATGAAGCCTGTGAAGACGGGACACCGCCAACAATTATGCCTCTTATCACCCGGGGGAGAGGGCAGCAGCTCTTCTTCATATATGAGAAGGTGGAGACCACGGTGGTCAGTACAGTGAGATTCATTTCACTGCAGGCGTGGTAACATTTATTTTAACATGGCGATATGGAAGGGAAGGAGAAACCACCACATTATTATCCCGCGGAGTCACAGCTATTCCAACCTTAAATAATCAGGCATGACGGGATTCTTTCAGGTTAAACATTCCGGAGAAAAACAATTTGAATTTAAAAAAAGAATAAACTTAGGGATTTCTGATAAAATAACTATGTTCTGCCGGACAGTCTGATAGGTAATGATACTAAATGTTAAAATCTTTCCTCCCCCCAGTTGGCAAGGCCCTTGGGACGGAAGAGGGCCAAAGGAAGCGATGGGACCACCAACTGCGACTCCTCCGCCGTGGTAATCCTCGCTCCGGAGGACGACTCCGGGGCCTTCCGCGACCAGCAGCGGCGGAGAGAGTCCAAGGTCCTCCGGCTGTCGGCCTCGGAGCGGTCGGCCCTCCACCGCATCCCGGAGCCGGCTCTGCCCGAGGTGGACCTCGACCTGTCCCCTTGTCCCCCACCGGCAGCGGCGCAAGTGTGCGGGGCGACGCCCTATCAGGGCCACGGCAACAGCAGCTGCGAGTACGACGTGATAAGGACGCTGGCGGAGGGATGCTTCGCCAGGGTAATGCTCGCCAGGCGGAAAAACGGGCAGCCAGTCGCACTAAAGGTAAGTAAAGGATAGTTTTTTTTCTAACATAACCCTCCGAAAGAATCAATAGGCTCGCTCGTGGAGTACATATAACAAATACAAGAAACGTATTTCAGGAAAATGTACACAGAATCATGAAGTTCCTGAGGCATTCCGGTAAATTGTGATGATAAACTTCCCTCCACTTTACCCTCAGAAACGATAAAATAATAGAGATATTATGCCAGACGAATAAGTTTAGGAAATATTATCCATCCCCCGCCCTGCCAATTCCGCTGATCTCCAACCTATTTTCTTCCTCCAGGCGGTGCACGCGGAACTGACTAAACCCAAGGATTTCTACCGGGAGCTGCATTACAGCATCAAACTGGGAACTCACCAGGGCATAGTGACCACGTACGAAAACGCGGCTTTCGTGGTTCGGGGCTCGGCCGTAGTGAGCGGCGGCGGCGCTGCGGATGCCCGCACCCCGCTCACCACATCTATCTCCCGGCACCCATCCGCCAACTCCGGCACCACGTCTGGATACGCCTCCTGCAGGTGAGAGCGCAAATGCCCATTCGACCGCATAATCTGCTGATTTCTCCTCAATAAATCCTGAGTCACGTGATATTTGGCCTCACACGAGTCCAATGACAACAGCGATCACAGAATGTCCACTCGACTGGCATTGTCCAGGACCGAACTTAAGGTACAGACAATTTGACGAATGGCGCAAACTCACTGGTTGATCTCATCATTGGTGCGGCAGTATATACTTATATCTTCCAGAAAGACCCAGTGGCCTTTTAAAAATCGACTTAGCTTATTGTTATGTTTTCATTGCGATCAGCAACAGTTTTCATCAACAACTGCATTTGGTTCTGCGAAAAAAAGCTTTCCATGGTGACATGTAACTCAAAAAAGCCATTTGCAAGTGCAAGTATCGTGTAATTGGGGAAAATATCTTCAGAGGCATTCCAGATGTGGTCCTGGAAACCCTGTAGATGCCAAAATCCTCGAACTAGAAAATTCAAGCTGAATGTGGCTGTGGTTTAGGATGAATGCTATTTTTTCTATTTCTTCAGGTTGGCCAGCCTGGAGCGTCCGACGCCCACCAAGGGGAACGGGGCGGGTCAGCTGAGTCCGCAGGGGGGCCACTCTCCGTCCACGCCCGGGGGCAACTCCATTGGTGGCCCTCCCCTCTTCCCCGTGCCCCTGCCCGCATTCTACGTCATCGCCCAGGAGGTCGCACCACTTGGAGACCTCTCCGCCCACGTGGCACTCTGGTAAGCACGCCTGCCACCAACACTACTTCTTCTTCTTTGACATAAAGTCTCGCAATGTCAACCATTCCACATCATGACTCAATGTTGAATCTAACTCGTTGATTCTGATATCAGACTCAAGTTGTGTTTGAGTAATAGTTCTTATTTTGGAAAATAACCTCAACTCAACTCACTTGAACTATGGTCATTGTGGTAACATTTAGAGGTATAATTTATAAAAAAAATACATTTAACGAAACAATATTCAATCTTGGTATCCTGCTCTTAATATGCCACAATTACTGGAGTGTTATATCACGCGTAGGACTTTTTTTACGCGAGTAATTAGATTTCAGAATCGAGAGGGAATAGAGCCGGATATCTTGGAATTTGGGAACACAATTTGAGTTGGGACGACTTATCAAATGTAAGATCGAACTTTGGGTGTCAAGAGAGTTCTCATAACACTAAATTGGCAACCTATAGTTGATTTCAAATATCTTTGCGACTGGGAGGCAGGGCCTAGGTTTTGGTGGGGGGGGGGGGCACGTGACTTCCTGAAAATCAACCAAGACGCGATAGTTGGAGCCAAACCTCCGGAAAATTCAATCGCTTTCATATCACCACGGTACACGCTTTGTGAGTAAGAGTTAGCTGTGTTGCCAAGTGTTGTGAGGGTTTTCGATTCAGTCGTTCGTTTACATTCACCGACAATGTCTTTTGAGTAAACATGGCAACGCCCGCCTCTCTCTCTCCCCATCCCACATCCATATTGTTGTAGGCCCCACCTTCTGCTGCGACGTCACTCGAAATATTCTGAGCATTCACGAGTGGGCCAGTCGAAACATATTTGAAAAGGATCATACTCCAGGTTAAGTTAGGTTCTACAAACTACATGACCGCAGTTTCGCTAGCACTGCTGCTAGCGTCTTCAGGTCGAAGATTCCGGTCCACGATTTTTGTCCTCGTTGGATAGGGTCTCATTCCCGCCAGTTGTGACTGCTGCTCTTCATTGGTCCGTTTGAATTAGTCTCCTCCAATTGGCATCCAAGTGGTATCCATCGTCTGTATTAAAAGTTGCAATGCAATTGAAATAGCCAGGACTGACACTTTTAATACGGACGATGGATACCACTTGGATGTCAATTGGAGGAGACTAATTCAAACGGACCAATGAGGAGCAGCAGCCACAACTGGCGGGAATGAGCCCCTATCTAACGAGGACAAAAATCGTGACCGGCATCTTCGACCTGAAGACGCTAGCAGCAGTGCTAGCGAAACTGCGGTCATCAAGAAACAACCAGACGCGGGAGCACCAGAAGAATGGAGATTATGGAACCTCGACACCGCGGAAACCTACGCAGTCACTTATCCCACTGGGTGGGAAGCAAACATTCAAGCCACCACACCAACCCAATCCCGTCGCATTTCCTTTGGCACGTAATGCTTTCCCCTTAACAGGTGCAAGGCGCCGCTGTGGCGCCGCGGTGGCGCCGTGAACGGAGCGTCGCCAGGCGTGATCCGCGGCCGACCATCAGTGGCCTCCATCGGTCTGTCTGCAGAGGGCGGGTCGCCCGAAGCGTCCGTCAAGAGGGCCGCCAAGCAGCTGGCCTCGGCGCTCTCATTCATGCACGACGCGGGAGTCGTCCATAGAGACCTCAAACTAGAGAACGTTCTCGTCTTCGCCGCGGACCTATCGCTCGTTAAGGTGAGTCGCAAGTGGTTCACACCACTATAGGGCGGTTATACTCAGGGATGCCGACTTGCAAAAAATATTGGGGGGCCCAAACCGGGGATCTTGCCCCGGGAAATTTTATAAGTAGTGAATTTTAAGTTTTTTAAGCATTTTAGAAGAGCCATATGATCAACATTAGAACCCTGATGACTCGAATCTCGATATCTGGGCATTCCGAGGAAAATCGACAAGCCTGACACATTTTTCCTCCCACCCCCATAACGAATTTTTGAGGGGGCTCAGGCCCCATGGAGTCATCGCCACTGGTTATCCTGCATTTCCGAATGAAAATGACCACATCCGGAGATGTGCTGGATCTTCTAATGAATCCATCAATGGGTCCTGCACAGGATGTAGAAAAATTTTCTCGAAATTTTAACCTTGGATAGCTGAAACCAGTATGAGCCAAAATTATCAATTATGTTTAGGTTGAATACTCATCACATTTAAACTGCAGAAGTTTTACTCCCAGCGCTTCGATTTTCCGCGAGTTTTCCCTAATTCGGGATGCTCTCGATAACTCACGACTTCGAATGCTTTGCCTTTGACTTTGTCCAGAGCATTCTGCAAAAGGGTAAAATCGGAGCGCTTGGCTTAAAATTTCTGTAGTTTAAATGTGATGAGTATTCAACCTAAACATAAATTTCCATTTTGGTTATCTACGAAAAATCGTAGGATTTTCTTTCATCATAATTAAATCTTTCTTTTTTGTAGAAACATTAAATTATGGTTTCGCTAGTAGTAGGACCCGCCCGCTTCTGTGACGGTGCGGGATTCCCCTTCCTTCCCTATCCTATCCCAGGAGGCATCGCGTCGTCGGGCTCCTATCGCAGCGTCGCACAGTGGGGCCAAGCCCTACTTTAGACGACAAAAGTCAAACACTTTACTAACAACCCAAAAATATACGTATACATGTTTTGAGAGACCGCTTTAATGTTATCCAATATTAATTTTTCATTATTTTCGATTTTTTGATTTTTTTTTTTCAATTTTATTACTTTAAGAATGTTAAAAGTAACTTGATTAGTTGTAAAAATAGATTATATATAAAAATTTGAAATAATAAAAATAAAAGTTCACGTCAATAATCCTAGTGGTCAGAAAAAATCTGATATAAAATTTGCAAAATTATTTTAGCAATATCTTTGAAAAAACCTTCATGCTTAATAGAAAAATAAAGATTTGATCTTAAGTTTGCATGTACCATTTTCCAATACACAAAGAAAGAAAATACTACATTGAAGAGGTAGTTGTAACTTTCAAAAATAAAATACAATAGAATATGGTTTATTGCGCGTAGAGTGTGAAAAAGTACTAAATTGGCATTCCGGAATCGAATAAGTACACCTCAGTTGAACGGAAATAACCTTTTCGAGCACTTTATTCACGACATGGTGGGAGCCTCGAGAATGGCATTTCTACATTTCAAAAATCTCAGCCCTTGCGTAGAAAACTTCACCGCTTGTATCTACGTGTAGACAAAATATCTAATGCATGCAAATTTGATTTATTACAAAATAATAATATCTTAATGGGCACTGTTTACATTATAGTTTACCCGTTGCTATGCGGCCATAGCGGCCGGATGGATCCCTTTCGGCTTGTCATGCATAGCTAATCTTTTATCATAAAACTCCTTTTGCAACTCGATGGCAGTTGATTTCTTTTACATTATTTAGCTCATTCTTCAATTAATAATATATCTAAAAATCACGTTACGATTCCGTCCGATTATATAACTTTTCTCTAATTAAATAAAACTTTTCATTGTGAAAAATCAACGACGTTCCATTCATGATAATTAATTTCTCCACGGATTTTTTCTCCAAAATATAGATAGTAAAAGCACATTTATATTTTCCATACTTATTTCATTTGACTGCAAGTTAAAAAAATAAAATCAAAGGGGCCAGTGTACTGTAATCATAGTTTAAAATCGACCGTCCATTTAGGCGTCTGCGACTCCGGGACCAGTGCTTCGCTTTTCTCTCACTTTGACACTTATTTCTACGCGAAGTTGCACACATACCAACCCGTAAAATACACTGTTCTGCAGTTCAAACATCCTATTACCCAACCTTATATTAAAAAAAACCCATTTCAAACTTTCATTTTTGGACTTTTGTCCACTTAAAGTGGGGTTTGGCCCCACTGTGCGGCGCCTCCTTCCTTTTTCCTGCTCTGTCCTCCCCCTTCTGCGGTGCAGAGGTGATAAGCTAACGCTTCCAGACTTCGGCCTAGGAGAGTAACCCCGCGAGCCCGCCCTAGGGTTTCGAATCCATTGTGAATTTTGGTCCCTACTGTAAGTAAATATCCAGGGTTAAAATTTCGTGACATAATTATTCTTCATCTTGCATTGCCATTGATCACATTTCAAATAGTGATTTTAATTGCAATTAATGACAGATTTGGCGGTATACTCGTGATTGAGCCCGATAACATTTTCCCCAACACTGATGATAACAGATATTCCTGCCTCTTCTCTTTCTCGAATTCCTCTCCTGCTTTCGACAGATCTGCGACCTGGGCTCCGCGCGTCGCTCCGGCACCCTGGTGACCAAGGTGCGGACCACGTGGTCGGCGTGGGTGCCGCCCGAGGTGCGGGCCACGCTCGACCGCGAGCACTACGAGTGCCGCCCCGCATCCGACGCCTTCCAGCTGGGCCTGCTCATCTGCACCACTCTCGCCGCCGCAGCCAACGCCAGCGCCGCCGCCGCCGCGGCCGCATCCGCCGCCAGCGCTCCTCCGCCACCGGCGCCACCTACCGCAGGTGAGACACACCCACTGCACCGCGAAATCGCTCCGACTTTGAACTTATATCGTCGGATTTAAACAACGTTCGTGTGTGGAGCCAAGAGTGGGTACTCGAACTTAATATGAGCAAATGCAAGGCGATACATTTATTGCGGAATTCGTCCAGCTATAACCTTGTTAATGCTATGGATGGTATTGGGTAACACAAAGGCAACAGACGAAGAAACAAAACATACGATAACCTCGAACCTCTCATGGGGAACACGTATAAGGAATGAATGACCGTAGGCTTTCCCGGCGTATCGAATCGTGGAAGGTTCTTCGGGTATTCCACCGGGTCAGGTTCTCCTACTCCATCTCGGCCGACGTTTCGACGGACGAGTTGTCCACCGTTGATGCCCTGATGACCATGGACAACTCGTTCGTCGAAAAGTCGGCCGAGATGGACTGGGAAAACCTGACTCGGTGGAATGCCCGAATAACCTTCCACGACATATAAGGAATATTTGTGGCATAGCCCTGAAGAAATTATGATCCGTCAAGCGTTTTGTGGGAATATTTTCGGGTGAGAGAGTAAAAGAAAGGTGCTATTTGTCACACATCCGACCGCACCTTGAATATGCAGCGAGCGTATGGGATCCGGTGCAGAAAGACTTAATTCGCGAACAAGAGAGATATTTTGCACAACGGATAGATATGAAAATTCGTTTCCCCGAACCATAAAGGACTTCTACAAATATTAATCGCTATTTGTTTTGAGCATTTTCTTTTTATATATATAGATAAACGGCTGGTGTCCTAACACCCCCTGCCACACTCCTTTTTAGGCGTCTTGCGGAGTAGTTAGTAGACGTAGAAGTAAATGCATTCTTCAAAGCAACGTGTCCCCACTAACTCATTCATTCGTTCGTTCATTCATCAAGGCAAAGACCAAACTACTGCACAAGAGACATTTTTGAAATAATCTGGACGCAATCCTTATGCGAATGAATCCTTTGGCGAATGAATGTAAGTAACGATTTTTGCTAAAAACAATTTTAGTTTTTTTTTACCTCAACGAAGTTAAATTTTGTTTCCCATCAGAAAAGAATCGCAAGAATCCATTCCTTTTCTTTTTTAAACAATAAAAATTAGCCTGAGCTGCCATTATTGAGCGTGTATCGAAAATATTTTAATGAAAATTAAAATATTTAATTGGTATTCACACCGGTAGTGTTTTAATTTTATGAATTAAAATTCATGTCATATATGATTCTAATGGTTTCAATCCCCGTTGAATGTGTGTGTGGGTTACCATTCGCTTTGTCCTTATAAGGCGTTTGTCAAGGATTTCAATATCAGTAAACACGATTGCAGAACTGAGTTCCCGATTTTGACTCTACCCATATATGACGAGTGACGATGACGATAAGTGACGAGTTATCATGGCAACGTTAACCTGCAGAGGCGGCTAACTACGCCGCCAATATGTAAAAGCGAACGTCGTTAAGCATTTGTATTCCCTTAGAATATGATAATTAACACAAAAAACCGCCTAAATTATCGTCACTAACGCGTTATTTCCTACTCACTAGCAACTAAAAAGTATTTATTTGGAAATGTATGTCATTGTTAACAACCTGATGAAATTTAAACAGTGTATTTTAACATAACAGGTAGCCTGATTGTGAAGTGAATATAACTTCTCTAGTAATTATAGAGACCACCTGAGCCGTTGACAATTTAAATATCTTGCATTTGAGGTAAGGGGATCTTAACTAAAGTTTACTACCCAGAACCACAAGTAACCAACAAGCCGTGAGTAGCACGAAACTGTAAAAATTTCACCTCTGGATATACCCAAATTTGAATCCGGAACCACCCAGTGTTAAGTGCAACGATTTATATCGAGACTGCGACATAAAATTGACAGCATTTGTATTTGTTAAAATTATGAGATCGTTGTCACATTCCTAACGAACCGGCAATGTGCAGAATTAGTCAAATGCATTCAGTGTGATAGAAAAAAGTCCTCCGCCATGAAAGCAAGACAGACGAATTATCTGATTTTATTAATACTAAGGGGAACCGCCAATAGCAACTTAGAAGCTGCGGCGCTGCAAATCACAAAATGCAAAACACTCTCAATAATGCTTTCGCGTCATTTTGTTGTATTTTTGCCTTGAAATATTTTCCCAAAAAATTAAATCGACAGTTTTCAAACTGAATTGTTTCCATTTATTTAGATTTGATCGATGACAAAAAGTTTACAAAATAAGAATTTACATGATGCTTCGAAGCAATTTAACAATTCACTCCTTCAAGTAAGACCAACAGATAAGTAGCTACTTGTAGCAGATGAAAGAGGTTACAAGGAGAAGCATCGGGAAACTGAAGGAACTAGCTTGGTAAAAAGAAAATTGAGGGTTGAATTATATCAGTCTTAAGATTACAGTGATATGATTAAATAATCTACATGACATGCATCGCCGAACACGAACATCATTGTCCATTAATTAAATAAAAATTTTCCTTTATGGACGCTTTTTTACTTCGAAACTTAACCACTCGTTCAGATGTATAGCTGATTCATCAGGTCGAATACATCAGGTAGTTCGGATATAGTTACTGATCTTTAGTTAATTACAAACGAGATTTTGTTACATGTCTGTGTACGATACTTATGGCGAAACTCGTAGTTCATTTTTGCAATTTAAAGAGTGTAGAGCATGGAAAAGTTATACTTAACGCGTTCATCGTGTTGTTCCACCACATCTAGCATAATACAAGAGCGCCATTGTCCATGTTTCGCCTCCTTTCTGTCTTATTTGCAGTTGGCTCTTGTTGTAAATCCCAACCGATGTGGGTCCAAACTCGACTCTGCGCTAATGAAGGTTTGATAAGGCAATAAATCAGAATGTTTGCCGTGTCGTAAAGGGGAGGTCGCACGCGTGATAAGGAGTGGCGTGGGAAGGAATGAAACGGAGAGACACTCGCGACGTGTCCTTCTTCCACACCTTCTGCGTCTTTAATGCCCGTCTAGATCCCATCCTATTAAAAAAATAACGAAAATAACTCCCTCCTTCCAATTCCTAGAGCAGTTTCACGGCTCCCCCGCCTCCTTCCTTCCGCCATCACCCTGGCATCCGTTCAGTCTTCGCGATGGAGACTAATTCCTTCCGGTGGCGCACCTGTGGTCGACCGTCAACCATCTACGCCTCCCAAGGGCGGAGAACAAGATGGCGGCCCGAGACGAGCACAATCTGGGGTACCCGACAGGGCTGTCAACATTGCGGTTTGCCATTTCCCTCAATGTGCTTGGGGAGGCCTAGTCTGTGTTTACGAATTTGGGCCCAGATTCGGATGACGTCAAGATTAACTATCCAAATAGAGGCATTGTTTGGAAGTTCAATAAAAGACCACCTTCGGCGCGCTTGTGACGGCTAACTGAGAGTCCTCTGGATGACCTTTCTGAGAACTAGGCACTCGATAACCAAGTCAGTTATCATAAAGCAATCTAGAGGACTCTGGGGTCGCTTAAAGGTTTCCTCTACAAGGAAACGATACATTTCCATCACGAGCAATGAATGGCTCATTGAACGATTCACTTTTAAATCCAAAAACTCTGGTTAATGAATGTGGTTATTTTCATGAAACTCCCATGAGCTCGAGAGATGGCCATTTTCTAATCTGACAAACTTGAAGTGACCTGCTTTTCATGACATCATTCACAAGCTGACCGCGGGAGGCGTCCATTTGTAAATCCCACTTGGACCACAGGTAGAAACAAGAGTTTTCATATATCAGGGAAAATCATCGTTTTCTTCAGATTGCTATTGATAATTAATACGGTTTTTTTTTCAAAACAATTGAATTTGCTCTCTTCCAGCCACCTGATGCCAAAATATTTATGGTCTGCCTCTTATGAGATTTTAAATGCAAAATGGTTGAGACATGGCATAACTTACAATTAGTAAATTACAGTGGGAAAAAAACGATTTTGTCAATCGGATGTCTTCATAGTAATGTTTTATTATAAGTACTGCAGCCATTATTTCGAAATTTGATGAATCGGTACTACTTAATTAAAAATCAATTTGTTTAAAGACTGATATTAAAGAAACAGCTTAGAAAGGAAGTGGGAAGTATGTCTATTTCAGCAGGCATTTTTCGGGTATCTACATCTACATAATACCCTGCGAGCGACCTCTAGGGTTTTTGGCAGGGAGCTGCGTAGATAATTGGTACAAAAATGTCGCTCGCAAAATATTAATATTGTCACTATCAGGTGTTTTCCTACACATGATATCGCCGCGAAAACCTGAGACCAACATACATGAATGTTTTTTTAGTGTGACCTACGGAAAAGAGTCGAAAAAATAGAGACGGAATAATTAATATGGTTGCGCCCAAAGCGTATGCATCGCTGCGAAAACATAAATCACTCTGCTTCGTTACAATCAATTGCTATATTTTAGATTTATGATTCTGCCATTCCGAATGCAAGTTACGAAGTGTGAAAAGGTTTAAAAGGTTTTAGCGGTTCTATCCTGCGAAGCAACTGAGTAACCTCGTGTCATTCTATTAGTTGTACTTATCTGTTCCTTCTGAATTTGAAAATGCTTCCAATGTACTCAAGATGCATTCGCGTAAAGTACTATTTCAAACATGAATTAGTCATATATTTCCATTCCATTATGACATTAGTTATCCACTTCAATCAATGATCGCTCGAATATGAAACTCTTTTCTACAATATTGCATAAAAGTTGCATTTAACATATCGAACACATCTATTTTTCACTGCACTTTGTCCGTTATCGAATTGACATAGATAATGACTTCGATGAGGACTTTTTACTCTAACTTTCAAATTGTTAGCACTTTTTTATATTAAATTCCTCACTTTAAATCCGATAAAATCGTTCACAAAAAAACTATTACGCCAATTGAAAATACGTTTCTAATTTTCACCGAACTACTGACAACGAGAGAACAAAATTGTAAACATCTTACGGTGTACTTCCTTCACATAACTACATGCTCAATTTTGATCATATCTTCACTCTAATTCAGTAAACAAGGCAGGCAAAATTGGCCCGGATAAATGGTGAGGATATTATTTGCTCAGAAGGAAGACTACAAAATTTTTCATGACTTTATCATGCAATCGTGTAATTTACACTGTCGATGGCTATCACAAAGGGGCAAAGTTGCAGACCCCTGTTACGCCGGTCTGAATGTAAGCGGAAGAACTATAGAACATGCTCGATTGGATGAACTTAATGACTACTTTTTCCCCGAAATCCATTCCGAATTGAGAAGAGAAACGTTCGTGACAGGCAGGACACATTGTCTGCTGCTCTCATGGCGAGACTCTCTAAATGGGATCGAGCGAAAAGATTCGTCTGGGATTCCTTCGGCTCGCACTCCGATGCTCAAATGTTCTCGACTGTTTTCCGGGTCGCGCTAATTAATGAAGGCGTTCGGAAATGGAACTTCGGCTTTGAGAGCGACGGCCTGGCGTTGTCCATACAAAATGAAATTCTCCCTCTATAGCGCCCAATCGAAGAATGGCCCCTACTTCACTCTACTACAGAGAGGAAGAGGAAACTGTGACCTCAATACGCTGGACAGGATTTGATCCCGAAATTATGGCCCCCTTCGAAAAATATTCCGAAAATGTCACATGATCGAGCCACCGACTTGCGGCAAGCCATAATTGAGTTCATTTTGCACTCTTTTTTGCCTTCAAGCTCACGGTTAGACGCCCTTTAGGTGCAAGTAAATACGGAGTGGGACGTTGAGGGAAATGTTTTTCCAGCCCATATTCCCTTGATAGGACACACACCTCCTCATTGGATCGGGCTTTATAGTGACGAACTGCACGCTCAAAAACGCTCAAAAAATACTACCTACCAACTTGAAATTTTCAGTGTGTATATTTTTTCTTTCAGCGTTGAGTTTTTCGGGGTTACTACCGCGTAGATTCATATCTGCAGACGAGAGTTTCGCCGGCATTGCAGCAGGCTTCTTCAGATCAATAAAGTGGAGATCCGCGGTATCGCCCGTCTCTTACAGACCCCGTCGGAGGCCGGTGTCTTCTCATTGGCTGGTTCAGGAGGCCCGGGTGGCTTCTCATTGGTCGGCACCTCCCGGCTCTGTCCTGTCTCTCCGGGTTTACTCTTGAGGACTCTTCTCCATGTGTTAATGTGTTAGGGATGTGCTGGTATCCGTCCTCCCTATTGAGGGTGTCCGGTGTCTTCATTATCTCTATAGCTTCCCCAATGATCCGTGGGAAGTATCTCTTTTCATCGGAAATGACTCTTGCATTGTCATAGTCGGGATTGTGATTCGGCCCACTCCATGTGTGCTCAGCTATGACCGAGAGGCGCAGCTGTTGGTTACTCGAGGCTCTTTGGTGTTCTTGGAGTCGACCTGTCGTTTGCAGAGATGAATCTACGCGGTAGTAACCCCGAAAACCTCAACGCTGAATCCTCACCACACCGCGAAAGCCTACACAATACCTACACACCGCGAAAACCTACATTCGGATACAAGCGATGGATTCTCCGTATCATTGCTTCCTGGCTCCAGCACCGAGAATTCTACGTTGCATGGAGACCGGCGGTTCCCAGGAATCGGCGCATAAAGGCTGGAGTACAGCAGGGCAGCATGCTGTCCCCCATTCTGTTGAACACCTACACAAGGATTTTCATATGGTAGCTCTCTGCTAAGCTAAAAGTCACCTTGTGCATCAACCGGGTTGCAGGGATGGTGAATCAACCTCCAGATAAAGGGGTTAGCTGCGATATAAATGAGTTTACTCGTCGGATAAGCAGTCGTGGACAAATAGCGCGTCTACCTGAGGGACCATTGGTTCATTCTCGTGAAAGGGCTGGTCATTTAAACGAAAACCTATGAACATGCCATGACTTGGCAACCAGAGGCCACCAACGGTTATGCCTCTCCTCACCCCCGAATAGAGGGCAGCAGCTCTCGTGCGTGTAATGTAAGTGCCTATTTCACCTAAAGGTCCTCGAGAAGTATCGCAATGCAATTATAAGGGCACATTTCATTTCATATGAATATCATATTTGAGATGGATCACCGATGTGCTAGTGTAGGTAAAAAAATCAGTTCCATTAGTCTACGTGGTAGCTTAGTGGATATCAACAGAAGTACCTCGGATCCAACAGACTCCATTTTTTTAAATTTACTTTCGTTATCTTCCGAGTCTCTTTACACGAAAAAAATATTGCAGGAGGTGGACTGAACGCAAATTGACATTTTCTATGCCATGTTATTTAAATTAAATCGTCAATATTTGGTATACATGCGTTGCAGTGGACTCTACGTGTTTGATTACGCAAAGCACACGCGAAATTTACTTAAACCTCATTATGCATTGCTTACCCGATCATGAGCCATGTGGCTGTGATTTTCACGCATCACATCTTTAGAATTCTACATTTATGCAAACAGCTAGTTGGCCAGTTCATTGAAAATAAATTCTGATTGTAACGTTTGATATTTAAATACCGTTATTTAATGTTGTTAGGGAGTTGTTGATGGAAGGGTAGGCGAATTTGTTGAGGAGAAAAGGGAAAGTGGCTTAACGGAGTGAGACAAAAAAGAAAACTTTAATTTGAAGAAAATAAAGGCAGTTTTTAAGAAAAAAAAAGCAATCATACAATGTTACGAGGTTAAACTAATCGTTTGCTCTGGCTGGGTAGCTCACACATTAAAATGTTCACTCAAATGAATGACTCAAATGAACCAATGACTGAAACTGTTCCCTTCTGCGAATACAGGCGCCACAAAGGCAGCGGAGGTGCCCCCAGCGGCCGCGCCCGGAGGTTCGTCGTGGTGGTGGGCTCGACGGAGCCGCAACAATCGCAGCAGCAACAACAACAATAACAAAGCGGAGGCGACCAAGGGCTGTCGGCGTGGCTCAGTTCCGAGGAACGCCGCTCTTCAGCAGCACCGTGCTTCCGTTACGGCCGCGCCGGCGCCACTTGAGGTGCAGCCGTGGTCCGTGGCCGAACCAGCAGACCCAGAGTACAGCTCATTCATCCGGTGGCAGAGGAGGCGAACTACCAAGGTGGGTGGAAATTAGCCATTTTCACTCGAAATAGCGAGTGCTGGTGTCGCTCACTGTATCACCCGCTACGACAATTTCTCGTTATTTGAGAACTATCATCGCCGCCAATATCGTAATGTTCTCGTCATATAGAGGTCCTGAAGATTACCGTTGCATTGATTTAACTTATAAATTCTCGTTATTTTGGAAGCGCTGAGCATAGATATGGGAGTCGTGCGCGCCGTAGCGTCCGAAACCGGCTGGGATCTGCAACAAAGAGGCATGCCAAATTTAGGTCGCAGGTTTCCTTTGCTTCGCCACTGGCAATGTCAAAGCAAAGGAAACCTTTAACGAAACTCTCGCTAGTCTCTTTGTTGCGTATCCTAGCTACGTTTGGCCGCGACAGCTTGCACTTCTTCCCCATCCCTGCAGAGTGAAATTCTTGCTATATTGAGACCCTGCCTGTGACCAATATATCACTAGCTGTAACGAATCATCGATTTATTAGGTTAAAATTTCGCCATTCATTGAACAACATATGAGATGTGATCGGTGTGTTGGCTAGGGTGTTTCCTTTCCACACTTTGGGTCTAGGTTCAAATTCCGTCCGTGGTAGAGATTTTTTAGAAGTCTCTGGACCCCTGCTTGAGTGTTTAGTGGAGAACACTAAGGGCCGGATTTATAATGTCTAGTACGCGTTAACCGGAACATGATACATGGGCGTACCCAGCGAGGGGCAGGAGGGGGCAGCTGCCCCCACCTAGAAGCAGAAATAAGGATGTCTTTAAGGACGATAATATTTTTTCAAGCAAATAATTTTTGAAAACTATATAAGAGCTTTTACAGTTTCCTTTAAATTTTGGTTTAATTCACCTTTCCTATGCTTAAATCTTAACTTTAACTTGATCAACCATGGCTTGCCCCCCCCCCCCCTAGTTCTGATCCTGAGTACGCCCTTGATATAATAGTGTCGTAACCTTAACTGAAAAGTATTTTAAAGTTAAAGTTGTGAAAAGTAGTTCAGGATAACGGTTAGTTTAACAGGTGACTCCAAGTGGAAGATATCGTTAACTCTGATTTTTATGCTCCGAAAAAAAACTTAAGTAGGCATTATAAAACCGGCCCCCAGGGTTCAATCCTCCGTCCGTCGCATGGGACGTTAAGTGCAAGCCTCTCGTTAAGAGCAAGCGGTCGCCTGGATTTTCTCCGCTCTACCTTACCATTCCCTAGTGGCGTTGATGTCTTGAGCTGCTGGTCGCCTCCTATAAATACCATACAATGCCTTTGAATGGCCAAAGTGGCGACGAATGAATTTCAGGCATGACGTTAGACGTCAAGATTAATTATCCAAATAGAGAGGCATTGTTTGGAATTTCAATAAAAGACTGCCTTCGGCGCGCAAGTGACGGCTAACTGAGAGTCCTCTGGATGACCTTTCTGAGAAATAGGTACTCGATAACCTCGTCAGTAATCATAAAGCTTTCTTGAGGACTCTGGGATCGCTTAAAGGTCTCCTCTACAAGGAAACTAATCATTTCCATCACGAGCAATGAATGGCTCATTGAGCGATTCATTTTTAAATCCAAAAACTCTCCGAATGTGGTCATTTCCATGAAACTCCCATGAGGAGAGTCGTACACGCTATTCCAGGGATAGCGTGTACGACTCTCGCCCGAATAGGTTTTTTTACTTCTCAGTGCATTGGTATGGATGAAATTCCGATGATCTAGTCACAGTCTTGTCATCAAATCATCATGCCATCCTGCTGGACCCACTATGGTTTGTCGAGGGTTTGGGTGTAAATAGCTTTTTTCCTTTGGTCCACTCAAAAAGGAGTCCTCTAATCGATCTGGCTTGAATGAATACCCATTTTTTAGATGCACTACCAACTGGGTGGGGTATTTATGCTTGGGGTTACCACATGAGTGTGAAAATAGTATCTTGCAAGAGAGCTGAGGGGAACCAACGTAAGGATAGTTAACCGATGATGTAGGCGACCTTCTGGCTATCTCTATCCAGCCAACGTTTCCAGCTCAAAGCGAAGGAAACCGAACCCTTGCATATTTTTTGTTTTCAGATCCCAGCCAGGTTCCGCCGCTACAGCGCGCGGTTCCTGAGACTGGCGCGGCGTCTCCTGGACCCGGATCCCGAGTCTCGATCTCCGGTCTCCGAGGTGTACAAGTACCTGGAGGATCCATGGCTGGACCGCGCCTATTACCCAGCATCCCCTCTGCCCAACTCGGCCGCCTCGTCCACCACGCAGGCGACGCAGTCCGTCCAGAGGCCGCTGGTCAGGCCGCCGGACAACCTCAGGCGGGCGTCCGTGGACAACCGCTCGGCCAGATCGCGATGCGGCAACGCCTCGCCACGCCTGGCGGGCGACGCGCTCTTCGGGACGGGCGACCTCGCGGCGAACAACGCGGGGAAGTTCCTCACGGTGCCGCAGGTAATCAAATAATGTGTACAGTTGCTGCCGGTACATTGGACCACTGGTAAAGATGGCCAGCCGCTTATTTTGGACGAGTCTCAAAGAATAGAATCCAGCATAGTAAAACCACTTGTCTGTTTCCACACACTTTTATTTAAATCGACCATGGTTTCGGCAACTTGAAAATGGCACGAGTTGCCGAAACCATGGTCGGTTTAAATAAAAGCGTGTGGAAACAGACAAGTGGTTTAAATAAGCTGAATATCAAAGATTTCCACCGTATCACGCCGAACACTGCATCTTTTTAATGGAATCCAATAAGGAAGTTATCTAGAGCTTTCTGGGGTCAACTGGAACAAAAGCTGTCCAAATTAATACCATTTGTGCAATTTTACGAGAATATATGCAATCTTTTAAACTCTATACAACCGATTTTGTTCACATTCCCTCTCGATTCAATAAATATTAGCTACTTCTCTTCTTCTATTGTCTCTCTTGCCACTGGAACACATTCATGCATTAATTTCACATAATTACCGCTGAAACAGTTCGATTTGTTGGTGAGCGCATCTTTTTTCTTCCCCAACGACACTGTTAATTTTTTCAGGCTTGTAAACCGTGTGTCGTAACATTCACTTCAACCAAAACGTCCCCATAGTTAACAAAAAGTTACATGTCTAAATATTATATAAAGTGGTAGAATGAATACTATACATGGATGCGAAATTTCCAAGTACTTTAAACGTCTTACCCTGCAATTATTTATAACAAATTTTGATGGCATGAATGTTGACATCGGTAGATATGAAGGTTCAAATCAGGATCTAATAGGGTGTGGGTCAAAGGCATGAGATACTTGGAACGAAGTTTTACGTCGAACGTCTGAATTGTGTTCTGAATTGTCTCAATCTCCCGCAACGTAGGTGACTGGCGTGGCGGTTGGCTCCAGAGACGCCGACGACGACGAGGAGGAAGAGTTCTACGAGTTCGAGGACGACTGCTGGGACATGGACGCCAACGAGGAGGATGAGGAGGAGGATGAGGAGGAGCTGGACCCGAGCAGGCGGAAGCTGCGTCGGCTGCTGGCGGCGTGCGGCGTGGAGGGCGGCGCGGACCGCTACGCGCAGGCGCAGAAGAGGCTGTGGTCGTGGGTGCTGGAGAGCCAGCCGGGGGCGGACGGGGGCGAGGAGTGGTGCGAGGAGGGGGGCGGGGGCGGCGGGGGGCGCTGAATCGGAAGGCCCCTCATCGAATCCTTCGCCGAGCGCCCTGTCCCACCGGGGCAGGGCCTCTTCCTCGTGCCCACCCGACGACGCCTCCCCCCGGGCAACCCGCCACGCGGCCGCTGCCGCTGCGACGCAGTGGGCCGCCGCCAATTCGAGGGCCGCGCCCAAACCTGCCCGCCCGGACTCCGTCTGCGCATGTACATTAAGAACATATGCATAATCATCGTCATTGTTTCCCTTCTCGCGCCCGTTTGTCGCCACAGCCTGAGTTCAATCGACGGTCCCTGGATGGAGCGGTGATGGTCAAAATAAGTGTCTGTGCGCCAAGGTCTTTGTTTTTTTAAAAGCGAGAATATAGCTGTTGGTATGAGACATGTAGATTATGCGATAATCCACCGTTTTCGCAATCACCAGGCAGACTTGGACAGCTCGTCATGTTGGAGATTGATTTTACTTTGGTAGTCCCACAAGGAAGCGTGATAGGCACACATAAGTGTTAGGCGTACTCGTACTGTCGGTGATTGCTACCAAGTGGTCTTTCACGGAAATGCATCATGTGAAGGTGACGTCTCGTTGATACTTCGCGAGGCATCATTACAGTTCTAAAAGGTGGTCAAGGCTTGCGTGCTGTTGACAATATAGTGTCAAGAAGTATTTGCGTGGATTTTTTATGAAGGCTGTTTTTCACGATTGCTTTTGGGGAAAATATTAGAGTATTTTCTCAGGGTAAGAGTTCTGTGCCAGCCGTCAACGTAAACTTTTGTGATTGGCGAAGGGTGTCTAAACAGATCTCTTTTTGGTCTCGTCCTCTGGCTGATGGACTGCTGCTCACTACCACAACAGGATGATATGCCTCGACTGTAGTCTTCCGAAGGACCGGTGCTGTATTTTGGGCATAGGTAAAACAAGGGAAATGATATTTCGGCGAACAGCGCAACGTGAGTGCCTCTAAAATCTTATCAAGAAATTGGGCCCGTTTTTTTATAAAAATTGAGGAAGAGCGTGCATGAGGGGCCTGTATAAAACTTTAGGTATATTTTCTCAGCGGACCATTCAAGGGCCCGGATTGAGTACTCATCCGAGCCTGTGTTTTTACTCACCTCTGCCTTAAGTCTTGAGAATGAAGTAGATATCGCTTCAGCTCGAATTCGAGCGATTTTATTCACCTTTTCACGGAAAGAGCTCGAAGAAAGGGAATACTGTAAGTCACAGATCAGCTTAAGCCTGGCCTTTTATGGCGCCTAGAGAGCTTCAACAGTTCGATAATACACCATCCAGGATTGCATCGGTAATCAAAATGGAGGTTTTCCTAGTAATTGGCTGATTATTAAAAGTATAGTTTTGGATACGGGGGGTCGGTAATTCTTTTGGATATTTTGTTGCTCTCCGAAAAAAAAAAACACGCTAAGTTTCCATTGGTGACAAAAAATTGAGACTTGATTGGAATATTTATCTCAACATAATGTCCACTAAAGGCAACTTACTGAAAATTACCCCGCTATCAGTATTCTGAGACCAGTCTCATAAAAACGAAAATATTTCGAATTTTCCCGAGACTTTTTCGCAAAAGCTGGGAAGAGAGCGTGGCCACTGGCAACAATTGAAGTCTCCGAGACTTCATGCGTAGCACAATCACACTCGCAGTCTCTGAGAGTGGTCTTACTCCCATTTTCACCTGAGAGTCGACTTTCGAGACTCAGTCTCGAGACTTTTAGTCTCCTGTGGACTCGTGGCATAAGATTTATATTTGAGAGATTAAATCTGAACGTAGCAATCTCTGGACTAGTCTGGCATTCTAGGCATGCAAGGTGCAGTGGGAATTGTGCGAAAACATGCTTTATTAAAAACCTCACAACCAAATAATGAAAGGAGTCTTAAAAAATAGCTCGCGCACGAGAAAAATAAACACAACAGCCAGATGTATTTCTAACACCGACCGTAATTGTGGCCATTTGATGAATTTACAAATGAACTCTTTGCGCTCTTGATTGAGGAATAAACATTTGACTATTTTGCACCTTCAAGCCCATTATCCCTCGTATTCCAAACCCTCAGTTATTTGTGTCAACAAGGATACTTATATAATTCCTTCTTACAAACTTTTAAACCGGTTCAGTAACAATGGAAGGTACCCAAGGATCGCGTTCAACCTAAGCATTATGGCGGAAAATGACATTTTTTTAGGCCAATGTGTTTTCTCAAGCGTCCAATGAGACTAGAAATTTACTAATACTTTATTCTGACTCAAACTCACTCGTTTATCATGTTGGTATGAAGAGACATAACTCGAATACCGAAGTTAGCTTATAATATGGTCCACGGTTGATAAGTGGAGTCCCAACTTGTCAAATTGAGTCGCCAAATAGCAAGATGTCCGCGGCCGCCGCCGTCTCACGTTTTTTAAATGAAACATCTCGCGTGAAAATACTTCCACGTGTGAAATTGTGCTCCAGAATGCTAGTTTTTGACGAGCACGGGACAATGAGTGACAAAAGTTTAGGTAAATGTATTATTTTGTAAATTTTAAAACTGAAAGTTGCCATATTTACGCTAAATTAAGTGAATTGAGTCATAGTCAGTTTCAAAAATAGAACCCTCACTAGAACTCAAAATGGGTCTGAGATCTGAAACACCGAAGTAGAGTAAGGACTCGAGATTTAGGCAAATATTGGAGTAAGGTAGTTAGTTTTCGAAATATAATCGATAAGAAGGAACTGGTAAACGCCTACACATATGCAACCCGATATTCAACTACATCGCAACGCAATAAATGGCAACATTGACACGGAGACTCTTCCACTTCGTTGCTAGGCTCGAGGTTGAGCGGTGTTGCCATCATTAATGCGGCATTTTTGTATCGCGAGTCGCATAAATTAAAACGTTTTACTGACACATCCTATCGGCAACACTTCGAAAACTAACGTCCATTGGACGCTTGAGCATGGACACCTTGGTATTTAAATTTCGTTCCCTGCCAAACTGCGAAGTTTGAACGCGCTCTTGAGCTGAACATTACGGCACCTTTATTAGTAAGCAGAACTTAGCCATACCATTCAACAAAACCATTAGCACAATCTTCTCTTTCACGGTTAGTGTGTGCAAATAATAACCGAGAAATTCGAAACAGTTCTCACTTGCCAAATTCAATTACGAAGTCGAAAATGCCATAAACCAGCGCCCGTGCACCATTATCCAACGCGTATCTTGATGCAGATCATTCCTTGAGTATCCTCAGAATTTCAGCTTCTACTGAAAATGCAACCACTTATTAGCATGCAATATTGCACCATTTCAGGGAATATGAGAGATGGTTTCAATGCGGCAAGGTGGATAGCTTTTTTAAGATCTCATGAATGCACGATTATCCATTGAATCCACAGTTCATATCAAAAATAAGTTTACCCCACATTTTTAATCTTAGCTTTGTACTATAATCGAGCAATTTTTAATAACTCAAAAGATGAAAAAAAATATTTGGGACGAGAGTGATACTATTTATTATATGCATTATTATTATTATTCCAAACGTATCACACGACTTTTTAAACTGAAAGGTCCGGGACTATTTACTAGCTGGACATTTTTATAGGCCCAGCTATTCTATGCTGCAATTCATATCCCTGCTTTTGTGTACTTTTCGAAAGTGTATGTTGTAATTGAAGGACTTAGCGAGGAACTGTCCGTGATAATAATTATGATAATAATAATAGGAAATTTCTAAGAGTGGAGTTAACGTCGATTAAATTAGTTCAATTGAATCGATAGAAAGCGTTAAATCATTCGGTAGTGTTGAACGAAGGGATGATATTTTATTAGGGCTGACCTTTGAATCAGCAAAATAAAGAACGCGACAACATGTCTTTCCGTATAATATGAGAATTATTTTCGGAAAACACGACGTCTTCCACGATAAACAATGCATTGGAATTGGAGAAAAAACTGAAGGTCAAATTTGGCACGATGTAGATGGCGATAATAACGACGGAATAAAGTTAGACGCTATTAGGAGACGTGTCATGTGAATGGTGTGTGGTAGTTTTAAAATTGAGGGATCTTAATGATTGATGAAGAAAGTGTTGTTCAGTGAAATATATTTGAAAATGTTTACCAAAGAAAAAACATATACATGATAAAAATATCGCGATGCAAAAAATTTGATGTCGAAAACCATTGAAGAGTTTTAAGTACGAGTGATATATTTTTATAACTTAGAGCATGGGTTCCACATCAGGTCTATCATTTCATTATTAATCTTAAATGTTTACTTTACTTCGCAGAGTCCAATTTCTGATCTACTCTGGATGAAAGAGGATTTTATAGAATTTTTTCAGCCATTGGCGGCATAATCTTCAAATATGTCACAGACTCATTGAATCAAAGAGTGGTCAATGAGATTCAAGGTGCTGAAGGCTGTTATATCCTCCGAGGTTTCTGGATGGGGCTTTCGCTATGCCTCTAAACGTTAACGTGAAGCCCGCCATTTTGATATACCACGGATGAAGCAGAATACACAGCACTGAACTGTAAACAATGGAATGCTGACACGTGAAACCAAAAAATTGCGCATTTGCCCATCTTGAGAATCACCTCTGAAATTGCATTTCATTTGAATGCATGGGAAATCGCGCAACTTCGAATTTTTTCCCAGATCGTGCATTTCGGATGAGGTTGCCCCTAGGCAATTAAAGTCCCAAAACACAGTTTTTCACCAAAAATGCGCCCACTATTCTTTCAATCGAATTTGAGCATTTATTATTTAAAACAATTGATGGGAGATAGCCAAGTTTGTAGGTCCGTGATGTGTTCAACAACTTCCGTTCGCCCACGCCGGTCATGGCAACCAGCATTATATCGTTTTCAGTTCAGTGATACTCAGAATCTTCCGACAAATGTGGGTAAGAAATCCAATTTTTCTCTAGCGACAGTTCGGCAATCCCTTATCAGCACAAAAACGTGAAGAAATTTATTTTGACGCGTAGCCATTCCAAGATATAAAAACGCCCATATTTATAATTGCTAGCCAAAGCTAATCACTATCCGAAGCGCACCTTCTGAATGCTTTGGTAGCCTTGTGCCATGGAAAAATTTACGATTTAGTTCCTACACATGCTTACGAGAAACAAAAAAGCGCGTTCGGTCACTATGGCGGTAAACAGGATTCATCTGGCTTCACTTTAATGCACTCCAGAAATCTCTTACGAGTCTATCCGGCTCCCCGAAAAATAGCGCCGTAGTTTTCTTGAGGAAACATCTGTGCATAATGATAAGGGCCTTTTCAAAATCGCCAATTCTCAAGTTAACTTGATACATAGTACACCTGATGACGTAGGAAACGATCTCATAATTACAAGTCACGAACAACCTCCGACGGAGGAGACATCCGGCGGTCATCGCCGAATTAATCATTTTGGCACTTTCGGTACAATTGGAATTTCGATTCTCATTTTTTCGCAACTCGGCCGTGGCCGCTAGAGATCTGTTCCGAGGGAAATATTTCGTTAATTGGGTCCATTCAGGCGCACCTTTGCTAAGTGAGAGGTCATGACGGCATGGAACTGAGAAGAGTGACGTCACCGATAAATCGCCATTTCATTGACCGTAAAAACACTACGCTCACTTCCGATCACACCGGAGCAGAAGGAAGGAAAACAATTGAGAGTCATGCTGCGTACTGTTACGGAATCCCGCGCATTCGGAACGCTCTCACACAGTGATCGTGACATCATGAGCCACTGACCACAAGCGCGGCTGAATGTACCCATTGTCATAATAAGAGGTTGTTGTCCTGCGTAATCAATTAGACTAGACATCAAATCAGCTTGATTTCTGGCCCTTCCAATAACACGATGAATCAATGTTTTCCCAAGCGCTGGCACACATAATTTTATCCCGAATTTTTCAATAGGTTTAGGAAAGCGAGGGAACTCTTTTGTGTTGGAAAACAGCCCACCCGTAACCGTCACGCGTGACCATCAAACAATTCATTTCTCCGCATGGATTCCATGCAATGCTGGTGCCCCTTCTTTCTGGAAAAGTAACGAAGGTGGTGTCTTCTATAGTGAGGTGTAAATGTGTCCAAGTAAAGTGTCCGTATAATTTGAGTGATTACTGAGAACCGTTCCACACTCAACTCCATAGACAAAAATAATCGTTGGACTGAGGTATATATAGGCGTCTCTTGGTGGTGGTTTTTTTGTAATTGAAAAAAGCAAGCCTTTGAGGGAGACCAAACCGTGGAAACTAGATTTTAAGGTGATGTAATATACTTATATAAATACCAACTGAACGTCATTTACGTGATATATACATATAAACATGCTAAAGAAGCCAAATATATAATGTTGATACATTGATATGCAAAATTTATTTTATGACATGTAAACAGTGTGTATAATAAAGATTAATATGATAATTAATCGTGTAAATATTTTTGTCTGTATATTTCCTGAGAAATCAACCTGCCCTTTTTTGAAACCCTTTCAGCGCTATTGTAGATAAAATTTAATTTTTTTCTCAAATTCTATTAAAAGGCGAAAAAATATAGGTTTCCCCAGCCCACAAAATGCTAAATGGTTCTTTTACAATCTAATGATAAAATAAAAAGAAGCTCTTGCGGAAAAAACGATGTGGGGGATAAGCGATCTCAAAACTGTCACCTTGGCAACCCATTGCTTTGACCACTAGACCAACGCATCACTATGGAAACAACACGGGCAACAATACGTAACACATTAGTAATTAACGTTGGCATGGTGTTCCCTCAGTAGTTCCAAGTCATCACCTTTGACCTCAGTTATTTTGCGACGATATTATACCATTCAAAGTTTTTAATGATATCATTTACACAGAAAAAATTACCATTATTCACAGAAAACATTTATCACTTCTGCAAAATTAAAACGCGTGATATCATCACATTCATCTGACCTCTCCCTTCTAAAATTCTGTCATCAGCAATCTGTAATATCAACAGGGAGAGAATGAGTATGAATTACGATTTGCTGACGGTATGTCATACAGCCGAGGCGAATGGATCCTAGGAAGACAGATAAATATGGAAATGAAAATGGCCAGGTATGAGCCCAAAATCGGTAAAAAAGAATGCTCCGAAGTACAATCGCATCTTTGCAAACGGTCTGAAAGTTTGAAAGAACGGCTGAAATTACGGGGGCCAATGCTCAATAGGAATTGGTCCTTATTTTTCAATTTTTCGAATTTATTTCGGGACACCCCTCATTTTATGCCAATTGGTGTAAAAACATATCCTGTTAAATATTACCTATTACAATTGTATAACGGGAAGACGTGCCGAATCGCACTCAAAGATGAGAAATTTTGCCATTTTTGGCTGTTTTTCGGATATGAATGGCGATAAGAAGACGCTGTAGAAGTAGTGGCTCTCTTTTTCCACCTTCTTCGCTCTATCGAAATCAATTTTGTGGCCCGCCTCGCTCCGAGCATACTCCGCAATGGCTGGCAAGTGCAATTGTTTCTGATTAGTGGCTCTTAAATGCTCCTTCATCCTTGTCGCCATTCATTGCCATTTTTCGCCAACATATGCTCTTCCGAAGGAACATGGCACGTCATACACGCCTTCGCACAGTTCATGCGGTACACGATACTTTGGTCCACGTACAATATTTTGGATCTTGGTCACGCAGTTGAACCTTGTGACCTCGTGATGCTTCCTCGAGAATGAAGAAGATAAAATGTATTGACCGTGTGAGTAACCAGGAAGTGCTAAGGAGAGTGGGAGAAAAGAGAAGCCTCCTGAAAACCTTAAGCAGAAGACGGGACAACTTAGTTGGCCACATTTTGAGGCACGATGGTCTGATGAAGACAATTGTTGAAGGACAAGTGGAAGGGAAGAATGACAAGGGACGGCCCCGAATGAGTTAGGACATAGGACAAAGGGTTATTAAGGATGTAAAAGAGAAGAAGTACGTCGCTATGAAGAGATTAGCGGATAAGAGAGATGAATGGAGTGCTTCGTCAAACCAATCTTAGAATTGTTGACTCATGAGAGATATGACGAGTATAAAAGTTCAAAAAAAAGTTAGACAGTAATTTGAATAATAAAATCCTCATATTTTTATGTCAAAACTTTAAAAAAATCGAAGCGAAATTAGCATATGAATGAGGAGATTTGACGTCATCTACAGGATTTAAATGCTAATTACTCAGAAAGTTGTCGGTTGACCATCATAATTTTAATTTTTATTTGATTCTAATGGCAATACGAACATAATATCAATTTTGATCGAAACAACACAAGTTTTCCAGCATTAGGCTACAATTTTCGTGTGCTTGCACAAGCGGTGTCTTAAGATAACGAGTAAGAACACGGATTACCGAATGAAATTTCAAAAAAGTATAGCACACAAAAGGTTTATTTTTTAAGGCATCGATGAAGTACAGTTTCAAAAGCATGTTAAAAAATTTTCTTCAAACTGACATATTGTACCTACTTCGTTCCTTATAGCAACCTGCTTTAAGAGTGAATTACTTTCGTGGTTCCAGAGCAATGTCTGGAGGTGGCAGTGAAAAACATTTATTGCTATTTAATATCGTCATTAAAAGTCAGCAAACAAACAGATACCTTTAACTTAGCTCCCCATTTCGCTGTCCTATCTGCGTGGAAGGCCTCTAAATTGCTTTGATTAGGAGAACACAAGCCCGATCTGACAAGACTGCTCGATCACTGCTTGAATGCTACGTGGAGGATGTTTCAAGTGCAAGACTCCGTCCGTCGGATGGGACGTTAAGCCGTGGTTCCCTAGGCGCCTTTCGTGAAGAGCAGAGCATTGTCGACGCCGGGTTTCTCTCCACCCTCCCTTCCCTCATGGCGCAAGTGACCTCACCTGTCGGTCGTCTACTCCAAATACCATACAATTTTAATTCGGGTTTTTTAATCGTTTCTGCCCATCGTAACGATATGATGCGGACTATTTATGAACGATTCGAGAATATATTGTAAGCACTTTTCACTTAACCAGACGAAAGTACGTGCTAAAATATATCAATTTTATCTAGATAACGCGTTTAACCCGTAACTTGGTTATGTAACTTATGTTATTATGTTATGTAACTTGGCAATACGAGTGGTACTTGGTACGAGTGCTCACTTATTCATGGGGAGAGTTTGAAAAAGTTTGGAAAAAATCGGTAAAACTGTGTGAGAGCTGGGAATAAAATGATCTAAGTTCACGCACACATTCGGGAATTTAAGGATGTGTCAAAATTATGATCCTACCTTCATTTGGTGTCGGTCTTGGGGCGCACCATTCCACTGCGTCTCTGATTTCACTCGGTCCACGGTATCACTCACCTAAATCGATCGCCCGTCTCTGAACAGGGCAAGCCTCAAACTTATTTACTTCATTTACTTATTTGACACAAAAAAAGCACTTAAGACTTTGTATTGGGTTACATAAATTGGGTAGTAATTAAGTAATTAATTATTTAAATATGGTAAAAGCAAGAATAGACATAATTGGTAAATAAAATTGACGTTTATCAAACGCAATATACTATACCAGAGAATCTTTTCAGGCTTTGCAGTTGGCTGTCGACACTGGTGCGGGAGGCTTTGGGAAGAAGAAGTAGCAGTTGGAGAGGGAATTGGAAAGGGAAGGAAAACGGTATAAAAGGGATCTTTGGGAAATTGAGAGTCGGAGCTTGGGGTGGTAGAAAGCTTCTCTATTGCGGGTCGTGCGGCCTGGGATGTGGAGCGAAAAGAATCCAAGGATATCAATGCATGTGAAAGACACCCTCGCAATGCCATCAAGAAATTTGATGAAATGGGGAAAAAATTTTAAAATGGGAATATATGGAGAGGGGAAGGCAAAGAATGGGAGTGCAAAAGAAAGAGAATTCCGATTGATGGTGGACGCGTGGTTTCCAAATTCCTTCCACTACTCGGACACCTTCCACTGGCCTGCACCCTGATTGTGCGAGAAGGGTGAGAGCGATGTCGTTGCCAGGGGCAACGCGATTCCCCCGACGGAAGGTGATAGCAGCGATTATGAAACCGTGATCGCACTCCTTATCACGCTGCGAGCGTCATCGGCCTATCACGTTCGAAACCGATGGTGATAAGCATATGCTGGCATAAAAACGAGCACTAAATGCATGTATTAGCATAAAATTATTGTTTATTTAATTTAAAAATGCCCTATAATCGAGTAAAAAACAATAAAAGTCTTAATTATTTCCACTGGAGTGCTGTCTTGACTTTATTAATTGTCCTGGTTGTTCAATTGCTACATGCGCATGGTGGTGAATTCGATTATGCTGCTTTATTTCCACACAGCAAATTGGAAAGTACTGCTAATTGAAGTACATCCATGATTTAAAAGTCAATTAATTTGTACCGAAGTTTTATTATCAACATTTTCCAAGAACGTTCTCCAATATATCAACATCGTTAAACTTCTATTCGATTTTTTAATCATCATAAATCAACTATTAACTACTTACATTCAAATCGCTAGCGTGATTACACTTCCTTCGAATTTTACTTTTCCATTATCATTTCAACATTAATTAGTTTCAATCCAAGGCTACGACTTTTCGACCATTCGCTACGGCATAGCAAATATAATGACTGCAGCATCTCCTGGCGAGCATTAGCTTAATAAACTACGTGATCACACATCGAGAAGTAATACTACACTTTACCATAATACTTTATCATAATATTACCTATTGGCGAAGCGAAGTACTTAGCCTTGAACAACTCCATTATATGTTTTCGTTGTTTGTTATTTCAAAGACACCGCAGACGACGCATTCACGGACAGAGTCTGTCGAAGGATTTCATTGACCCTTCAGATTTCCCAATGGTACCAACCTCGCGCGCTAGTACCTATATGCTAGGCGCGATGACGGTGGCTTACATGATCGAACGATACAGCGGAACTTGATGGCCATCTATCGCCGTCGTCGCTGTCACATTTACATATTCGAGGTGCTGGTGTTTGACTCCAGAGTCATAAGCCGTTCTATGAGGCAATGGGCGAGAGGTATGGCTCTTGCAGCGAGGGCCTAACGTCATGTGCATTGTGTGCCCATCCAACCATCCCATCCCTTTCCCATAAATACACCTCATGCATTCGACCGAAGAGTGGAGCATATGTGTGCACACAGACTTCAGCAAACGATAGTACCTATGTACGAGCGTTTTAATTTCTGTTAAGATGATGACAACGTTTTCAAAAACGGTCAGAGCGGCCCTTACCATAGTTTAGTATTTCGTCTGATCTCGTAGATTAACGTTGCGATATCCAATAGAGACTCAGGGACTACGTGCAAGGCCTTGATTGCTTGAGAAATTAAGAAAAGATATCTTTCAGAGCGATACGTAGAACCTCATTTAGAACCTCTTCATACTCCTTATAGCCTCGTTGATTAACGCAGAAATATCCGCTAGAGACTCGGAGGCCACGTACTAATCTTGGATTGCTTGAGAAATTAAGAAAAGATATCTCACAAAGCGACACAGAAAATACAGTACCTATGAGAAACTCATTCATTATATTCCCTGGTCCGACAGGACCGATAAATCTAGATAAATATTTTGAGAAATATTTTTTACGCCAATTGAGACGTCTTGTGCGATAGTATTTAAATGTAGAAAATATGACGCCATAAAGGAAGAGAAAATATAATGGAATATCAAGCACACCGCAATTTCGACCGGACTCTTTCATGGTTACTTAAATTGGCCACATAATGAGGCACGATTATCTGAAATGCGAAAGATTTTTCAAATGCAAAAAAAAAAAACTTCACTAAGTTCCTATGAAAATTTGGAAAAATTTTAAGCATTACCCAGATGACTATAGTTATTTAATTTGGAATTGAAATTTGCATACCTCATCAACGTTCTAAAAAATTGCAATTAGTCATTGGATCGACCGAGTATGCAATGAGGAAGTGCTAAGAAGAGTGGGAGAGAAGAAATGTCTTATCAGACCTTTTAAAAGACGGGACAACTTGGTTGGCCTCATCATGACGTATGATGGCCAGTTGAAAACAATCTTCGAAAAATAAACAGGTGGACGGGAATAAGGGCAATGGAAGGCCCATCATAAGTGTCACAGGGCAGGTTATTAAGGACGTAAAAGAAAAGAAATCCACAAATATTCATCCTTTTCCATTCTTGCCATCGACTTATCCAAGGAAGATTGCCTACATCAGGCCATCATGCCTCAAGATATGGCCGACGAATCAATATATCAGAGACTACGTGCCTGTAAGTTACCGGCAGTTTTCCGAAAATACTTTTATGTTTACTTCAATATCGGTTTCAACATCTGTTGTATCATCTTCAGTTATTATTCTTCACCTGATTCACAAAAAATGAATCGAAACCATTCTTGAAGTCAATTAAAAGCATTTATGGAAAATTGTCACTAACTTTGGATTCACCAATGTGTTAAAATTTCACCAGATTAATCCTAAATTAACTCTCTATTCGAGCGATTAAGTTGTCCCGCCTTCTTATCGAGGTTTTCATAAAAACTTGCTATTTTTAAAAATTTCTGAGATCTATACTGAGTTTTAATTACGCTACCACATTTCGTTGGAATTGAATCCCACAGCATTACGCCTGACGCCATTAAATCACCACTTATGACAGAGGAGTAAAGGGCGCTGCCAATCTACAAGTACACGTCAGTGCGAGCCATGACTGGAAACGATAGATAAATGATACGCCTTCCTCAAGACATGAAACCACCTTCGAAATACCGAGATGACTAATCCTGCCACAAATACAGGTTCCTTAGGTTACGGTCGCGGGCTCTGCCGATGCACGGCAAGCGCTGCGAAACAGCTGGGGACCTCGGGAGGGTGGGTGGGTGGGAGGGAGATATTTATGAAGGGAGGAGATAGGCCCAAAGGTAATAAAAGGACGGGAAAAATCTGTCGCGGTCTTCAGTGCACCCCTTCCTCAAAATGACCCCCCCCCCCAAATATATACAGGCTAAGTCCTTGGAATTGGATGAAGTACACCGCCTATTGTCCGTGAAAAAAATCAACACACTTCAGAGTTGGAGGAGCCGTATCGTGCAAACGATGCAACCAATTTCGATGCGATTAAAAACATATCATAGTCCATATATATATATTATTACGTTGGTTGTCGGCAACACTTTAAAAACTCCTCTCCCCCTAAATGTAATTTGATCCTAATGCTTCCCCAAAAAAGTAGGTACTCCTTTTTTGCGCGTAATCACGGTCCATAAAATCGAGCGTTCATGAATTGACTGTTTACGGCTTAGCACTGCAAACCCAGAAACGATCATTTCGATCGTTCATTTGTTCACTCACTTTAAGGAAAATACCACAGCATTCAATAGGGATGTGATATTTTGTGTCTTTTTTAAAAAATTACATGTATTAATGCTCTTAAAATTAGACATGAATTTTTAATCATTTACGAGCCACGCATTTTACCTAATTTAAGTCCATAACTAGTAATTTTTTCGGTTAATATTCGCATACAGCCGTTAAAGTGGTGGGTGTGTCAATTGCGTACTCCAATATCTCAGTGAAAGATTTCACGAGCCCTGTGACACAAAAGTAGGGGTCCTTTATGTATTTCAGGCTTTACCTGAATTCGAAAAATGAAACTCTAAAATAAATGACATACTTATAGCGCCAATATCGATAACACGCAGTAGTTAGGTAAATATTACCTACAACCCAAACGTATCATGTTAAAGGAGAATACAAGTTTAAACCAACAACATTTGGAAATATGCACACAGTTAAACAGATGCATTCAGGGAGTATGAAACCGAACATTCAATAACATCTGCCACCCCGTATTTTCTCAGCGTATCCGCTGCATTTCCCTGATGAGAACTGTCAGTGTGCTCACGGTATAGGATTCAGCAATAGTCGCCAAGGCATCCGACATTTCCCAAATTTTCCTTTATCGTCGTCCCATTCACTTGATATTCTAATGGAACCTTCCAACCTATTGCGAACTAACAGGATACATAAAAAATTAAATATTGCATTGCCAACAATTGCAAATGTGCGCTATTGGTGCAAAAACTGTGGGCGATAAGAAATTTTGAGTTTCATTTCCGTAATCAGGTTGAAATGCCTATACACATAATATTCACTTTTTTGTAAAATGTTTTTGTGACCTTGAAGTCTGTTGCATAGTTTAACAATTGGCTACTTCGCCCGGTAACCGGTAAAACTTTTTAGCAATTTAAAAAAAAAATGAAGAGGGCAAAGATTAGGTGCCATGGAAATATATTTAGAGTACCTAGTGTGAAGTCAGAACTTAGCAGTAAAAATTCCATTGTCTGACATAAAGCAGTAACTTCTACATTTACGTCAAGAGGTAAAAAAATCAATCGATACAAAATCTCTTCGAAATAATGGAAAAAATACTACTGGTCAAAATTATAGATAAAGGAGTTGCAGATATGACCTGATCTCACAGGGTCCTAGCGTAATTAGAACAAAAGTGAGCCTGCAATGCATAAATAGCCTCCCACGTTGCAGTAAGCACTTACACTCGCTCTCAACTAGAGACGATCACGGAGTGGGCACTTCAAGTTTTAGTGAGGAAAATGACTCGAGATAACGCAACTGCATAGCAATAGCGTTTGTTGACCCAATATTTTGGGAGGGGGTCCATGATAAATATAAGGTTACGTTGTGTATTTTAAATAAGGACGTAACGTGATACAGTGGCGCAGCGAGGGGGGGGGGGTTTGGGGGATAAACCCCCCCAGAGCTCAGAGAAATGTTTAAGTTTAATCCATTTTACTTAATAGAATTAATATTACTTATAGAATAATATAAGGATTATAAAATATCCCTCAGAAGGCCGTAAAACTCACCATTTTGAACCATTTATTATTTTTTTCTGGGGGAGGGGCTCCGTACCTCCTGCTCCCCTGGCGGGTATTCCATACCCCTTAACTCCCCAGTATGAGTTGTGCCTAAAACCCCACCCCTAGCCTCAATTCCTAGCTGCGCGCCTGCCGTGATATACAATATTTGAAATAAATTTGGAAATATTAAATTGCATTGAAAAAGAATGACAGTACAGTCGCGGATCTTACTACCCACGAGCCGAAAATTTTCCAAGTCCCACATTGAGGCCGAATTGCCAATGCCGCCGAACCATGACTAAGCATTCGAGAAGAAATAACCCCCTTGGGTTTGGAGGGAGGGCTTTTTCTGCGGTGCGGTCGAGGCGTGCCCAAGTAGCTCATCGAGGAAGGGAATTTGACCAGCAAAGAGATTGCTATTCGAGGGGGAGCTTACGAGCATCAGGAATTCCTCACGGATTTGACAAACGAAGTACATACTTTTTAATTTCCTCCGCAGAAAGCGTTTTCGTGCGTATTGCTGGGAAGGACAGCCCAGAATACAATAAAAGTCAATATAATTGAAAAGCCTTCCTTCATTCCCGTTCTTTCGTGGATAAGGCTTGACTGCCGATAACATTACGATTAAGAAGATAATACAACAATCGTAGCGAGAGTCGCCAATAACTTCCCGAAGTTGAGTACGCGAAAGCTAATGGCGTCAGCCCCCAGAAATTTATTCCCTAGTGACGACTATCCACTGAGCGTGTGCTGAAGAGACCACTAACGCATCTATCCTCTGACAATCCATTTTCCGAAGTAGTAAACATTTCATGTCTGACAATAACCAATGTTGAATTTGATTGTTAGCACAGCACAATGCAAACGAAATATATAGCTGACTTAATGATTTCACGTAATTTCAACCCTGGATAGCTGATGCCAGAAACTACTTATGATGTTTACGTCGAAAACGCACCGTTTTTTAACTATAGAAACTTTTAGCCAAGCGCTCCGAAAGTCTAAAATAGGCGAGTTAGTCCTGTTGTCGGATGCCTAGGATAGGACGAAGTCATGATTTGTCCAGAGCAGCTGACAACAGGACAAACTCGCGGCCAATCGGAGCGCTCAGCTTTCTATAGTTTAAAAATGGTGCGATTTCAACCTAAACGTCATTAGTAATTTCGGTTCTTACTGGCATTTGCCATCCAGGGTTAAAATTTCTCGACAGATTTTTTTCTCCACCCTCTATAGCTGACTTGATAAAACATATCGATGGCTAAGTTGTAGCAACACGTATCTCAAAAATAGAAACTTTTCAGGAAAGCAAAAGAAACGATTTATATCTTTAAATGTACACTGTTAATAACTAAAAACCAAAAAGTCATAAAACCGAAAAAGAAGCATACACTTGCAAACAGAGAGTTTTTTGCTTGAATTTTATTTTTTAAATGTCATAACAGTTTGTTTAAGATACCCGTCTCAAACCGGCCAAATTTGGAGATACGTGTTGTTAGAACTTAGCCATCGATATATGGTTTCCGATGCGTGCGAATTGCTAACAAAATATCAGTGCAGGTGACCCTCAAACTTCCCAAGCGCCTCCCCCTCTCGAAGCAATTTTTTTGCTACGTGCCTGCGCCCTAAAGATCCAGCGTTAATCCTAACCCGGCAAGAAGTTACCCCAATGGAATCGAGTGGGACTTGAGCGCATTGGATGCATTTGACTCACCCGCGGCAGCAGAAGGCGTCGGAAGCACACCTGGAAAGTGGCTCCCCTCACCACAACTGCACGGCGACAGAGGCTTGCTGGGCCATTAGCGTATGCTCGTGTGAAGCAGTTCGTCACCTTCCGGTCAAGGGCGGAGCACGAGGAATCCCAAAAACGGATTCATATAAATTCCGCGGTCGCACACCAAGAACTACATTTATGCGTGTTGTCTTCCTCGCGACAGTTCTGCCAAGACTGAGCAGTTGAAGTTTGCAGCCTCTAGGTGGAGGAAGTGTAGGTACCAGCCGAGGAGAAGCTTGCGCAGTAGAAAGTAAGTACTTAACACAGTGAACTATTTTCTGGCCCATACGTTTTGTTTCCCTGCAATCCCGAATGCATTTGCGATGTTGAATTCAGCAGAGTTACTACTCTTAATTGTTGCTAATGTCTGAAGGCTCGGTTATTAACCCATACGAGTTCATGTGTTTTTGCATGAAAGATTTTGGTGGACCGGAACGGAACATGTACGAACGCGCAAACCAAATTAGAACAGGTTCTCTTTTTTGTTCATGCATTCGTACAAGATGGGTGGTTACACGGTGCATTTTAGTGCTCATTCACGCCTTCATACGTTTAGGCATCAACTCGTACATGTGAATTTTTCGGGTAATTAGGCCTTCGGTAATAGCCTTACTCCTGTGACATGTTAACCCGCAAGTCTGACTACATTCCCGATGCGTTTTAACATGGGATTCTTTTATCGTTTCTCATTGTTATGTCCGAGCTATTGCCTTACTAGAAATTCCTGCTAGCGTAATTGTACACTAATAAATTTGGCAACGCTTGGCTTATGCCCATCATTAAGGTTTTCATCGCGATATCACTGACTTTAAAGTTACCTTCCTAAATGGCGTTTTAACCTTAGTCTGTCAACTTACTAACTTGGTAACCGTAGCGTTGATGTAGTATTTTAAAATTTCTTATACATGGCTGGATTTTAAGTTTGATTTATCATTCCGAACGCCTTTTTCCGAACATTTGAAGGCTAATCATGTTGTGCAGAGACGAATATGAGTGTGTGTGTGTAACGGTCAACGCGATTAGATAACGAAGGTGTGTTCATATATACTGACATATCTTTATTTTCAATTTTTCTGATAAACTGTATCAACAGCTAAGTTTGATAGTGATAAGGTCCTCATTATTTGTAAACCTGATCAGTGCCAATTGAATAAAAAGGCGTCTTGTTATTCATATGGATTTGGGTGTTTTGAATAACAGCAGTACGATTAGTGTCCATTCCGAACAAGGTCTTTCATTTGAAGAGGAAATGACCCTTTACTTCATCGCAACGTGAGTTAACGCTTTTTCTAGGATGGTGTTCGATTACGCTTCCGCTTTAAAGCGATAAATAAACCTGGGGTAGGTACCTATTTTTAATACGTAGAGTATGGTTGTATGGACTTATTTCATCGAACCGAGGCAATAGTTTTTTCGAGATAATATCAGGGGCTATCGTTAAATACAGGCACGTAGTCAGACATTTGCTTTGGGGGTGGGGAGGTTGCCCTTCATTGGTATACGAATTTCAAAGCATGGCTAACACACCTGACCAGCAATCGGGAGATCCGGGTTCGAATCCCGGTTAACTCAAATATTTTTTCATGGCGAACCACATCCATTGGGGTATACGAATTGTGTGATGTATTGCTGTCAATTTACATGAACATTTCAACAAGTCGGCTGTTGATCGTTTTTAAAAATGTTTTTCATAATGATGAATATTAAATTCATCGCTAGCGATTCGCAGTCTTTATGAAACGAAACATTATCGGAACCTTATGAGTGAGAACATAGATGCCCCTAGGCTAGTGGTTTCCTTATTATATGCATCGCGGGTAGTCGCCACTGGGGAAAAGATCTGGGGGGGACTAAAGCCTCCAAAGCTTTCACCTGGCCAAGTTCGTGGTTCAGTCTGGGGATAAGAATAGCAGCGGTATTCTTTCATTCAGGTTCACTAGGGTCGCAATGAAGAAAACTATCACTGCTATAACATAAGACTGTTTCGGCGTATCGGCGAAACTGTCGTCGTCAGACATCAATCAAACAATGAGAGCAACCACTTCTCATGTGAGGGCACCAATGGCATTTGGTCTCATGATTTATTCATTCCTTCTTCGACAGGGAGGAAAGCAGCCACGTGGAAGGAAGTGTTGCTATCATCGCGTGAGGGAAGCTAGTCGCCGCTGTTTCGCGTGACGGCCGTCGATTTATCCAGCACAGAGCGCAACTCGCATAAGGGCGGGTCTAGCAAAGAATGCCGGTGCCGAAAGCGAAGACTGCTGCTGCTGAGAAGGGCGTAGCGGCGAAAGCCGAGGCCCCCGTGCCGGAGAACCCGGCCAAGCCCAAGTGGATGCAGTACCGCAAGGCGAAGCCGGAGGCGGCGCAGACGACGGACGAGGAGGCGGAAGAGTGGTCGGACGACAACGGCTCGGATGGCAGCTGCCTCGAATCGGAGGGGACGACGTCCTCTTCGGAAAGCGATTCCGATTCGGGAGAGAGCGAAGGGTCGTCCAGCGGAACTTCGGATTCCGAAAGGTAACTTCTCCTTTTTTTTTGTTGAAATTGATTGTTCGAGGCGTAACTTTGTGAAAGCGATTCATTACGAAAAATGAAAAAAAGAAGAAACTTTGTGCTTTCACATGAATATATTTATTCACACATTTACACGACCACGGTTTCAACGTAAGACGTCATCATCAGGTGAACTCCACAGAGGTCCATTTAATCAATTTACACCTTTAGGCTTGGAGGGGGAGGGAGGAGGGTATTGGGATTGAACGGATCGGTCAACAGAGATGAGGGAAGGGGAAAGAACTTGGTCGTGCGGTAGAAAGGAGTTAGGGGGAGCCTCCTCCTATGTGTGAATAAATGTTCATGTGAAAGCATTAAGTTTCTCCTTTTTCATATGTATCACGATTTCACCGAGTGACTGCCATATGTTCGTTCTGCCGGGAAACGCTTTGCAAATCGAACTCATTTCACATCCTGATAATCTGACTGCTTCACTGAAATTTCCAGTACACACCAGACCCGGGTGACAATGCATTCTTACCCTATTTCAAAATTTCCGACCCTACCTTCCGACCATCCTTACCCTATTAAAATTTGTCCGAAAAAAGCACGAAACCTGTACATTCAAGTACAGTGCATACGAAAACATCAAAAGTTGAAATAAGTTTAACAACATTTTTGTATTGTTTTTACTTCAAATTTTGTTTTCAGAGGCTAAGTTGAATAAATTTTCCAGACGAGGGTCCCAGGCAACCCCCTTCCCCATGTTACAGGGGTTATTCCATTGCCCCTGAACTTAAAAGCCCCAGGCAGGATTGGTGCCCCCCCCCCATAATGTAAAACACTTTCGACATCTAATATTTGAATTAACAGCTCAGCTGCAGCATCAATTAAAACTCTTCTCAACTACATAAGTCTCCGCAGTGCACAGACTAGCAAGGGAACAGAAGATTTTCAATTAGTTCGGGAAAAGGCGTTACTTTTTCATCATATTTGTTTCTTTTTTACAAGCTATCTTCACCTGTCTTAAATCATTTTAGGTTTTGCTATTTTTAATCTCCAATAAGAAAAAATTAATTTAATACGTGACAAAATCATTGTAAACACTATCTTTTTTCATTTGAACTTTAAATACACTATCCTGCCTTGCTAAGGTTCAACATTTAAATTTTACAGATTAATGATTGCATGTTCAAAACAAAACAAAAACACTACACATCAATTTCAACACCTTAAATCACCATTCTTTCCCTGTGAATGTCCTTTACAAAGCTGCCATTAAAATATGTGCCAGTGCATTTATATCACCCCAGTGTCACATGTAAAGTGGATGCAAATCATGCCTTTTGTTTTGAATATGCAGCGACTCAATTTTAATTTTTAAATGTGGGGAAGTTTGGTTTATATCCTCCTTTTTAGTTTATACGACAAAATTTGCTCAACCATTATTTCTTTAGTTTCTTCTATTTTCTATAAATAACTTGTAAAAAATTAACCATATAGAGTACTTACAGGCTGGTTATTATAAATGAATGAATTAACAGGGTTGTCCACTGCAGAGCAGTAATAAATTTCCCTGAGAGTCAAAGGTATTCAAGGGGAATGGCTTTGTTTTTCAGGGTGCTTTAGGAGCAATTTTGGCAACAGTGTGAGACGAAATGCCTTAATTTTTTTCTGCCTAATTAAACTAATAGGTAGTTCAGTTTCATATCCCACATACCCTAAGAGAGAGAGTGAATATTAAGAAAATTAATATCACTATTAACAATAATCAACCCCATAGCGTTTCAGAATGTAACTGATAGATTTACTAAAGTAATGAAGAATGGTGAATAGGGAGTGAGACGCCCTTAAAAATGGACTAACCTGTATGTGTTAAGATGTTGAAGGGGTGATCATGGACTTAAAGCTGTTGCCATATACTTGCGGCATACACGACCCATGATTTCCATGATGCTATTGGAAATCATGGATGACAATATGAGTAGTCAGTGCATTCAAGATTTTCAACTCCTTTTCAGATCAAGTGAATCAACATCCGAGAGTGGCAGCACTTCGGACAGCAATTCGAGCGATGATTCGGAAGGGACTAGTGATGATGAAAGTTCAAGCAACTCTGAATTAAACTCATCTTGGTCTTCTTCCAGCTCAAGTTCAAGCAACTCTGAATTAAACTCATCTTGGTCTTCTTCCAGCTCAAGTTCAAGCAACTCTGAATTGAACTCATCTTGGTCTTCTTCCGGCAGCTCAGACTCTGAGAATTCAAAGTGTAGGAACAGTTCAGCAAAGTGGTAAGTGACCAAGCTGGCCAGCATCCTTAATGTGCTACAGCATGATTTACTTGTCACAGACTAGTGTGTACTAATACCAGTGTAGCGTTTACCACTCAAAAATTTGCCATCTACAGCCTTGCATTGCACTTGTATGAAACTACTTTCACTGTTTCTGATAATACAGAACTTCTGAAGTGTTCCTACACTCTGCTCTATGGAAACAATTTACAGAATCTGTAGAATTACCATTGCGTAGGGGGCACAATGCCACCGAAGGTTTTAACTTTAAATGTGACATGTTAGCATGGGTAATATGGGAAGAAAGATGAAAATGGGAATTTCTTAATAAGTAGTACTGCAGTGTCTAACAAAAGTATTCTTCCACTTACAGATTGAATAAACGTCTACATAGTGGCCTCAATGCGGAGCAATCCAGTGAAACAGCTAATAATTGCAAAGTACACATTGTATTACAACAAAAAGAGAGTGAAAGAAATAATTGCTGCAAGAGTAAAGATATGTTAACATATACAATACTAAACTATGGCCTCCAAGTGTCACTGTATGCTTTCTTAATTACAATTGTGTGCTTTTTAACTAATTTAACGATTATATCTTCATCAATGCCATTATAAACAATCGCATGGTGTCCAGTATGGCACAACAGATCAATTGCATCAAAAAAAAAAGTAACTGTGTTAACTTAGAAAGATAGGTATTTTTTTGTAAATAAAACTGTTCTATAAAAATTTATGATTGGGAGATAATGAATTTTATGCCTATATTATAAAAATGGTTGGGTTGTATTTTGTATGTTCTAGGTTATAATTTTAATGTGTGTTACTATTTGAGAATAAAATATTTTATAATTACCAGGTGGAGCCTTATTGTGCCACATACTGATATCGAAATTTAAAGATTTCGCCCATGAACCAGAAAACTCAAAGCGCTCATATTTTTTTAAATTTTTTTATATTGATTAAAAGGCTGAAGGGGAAAAGGAAGTTGACCTATACTATTGCATAATTTATTTTGAAAGATATCCTAGGGAATTTCAACATTTTCTCTTTTAAACACGTAGGTAATGGAAAAGATTTTCCACCGTCTGATGTTCACTTAAGTAAAGTTCATCAGTATCAGCAGTAGTATTACTGCTGTAATTTCAAAACTTGTTTATAATTAAGATATAACTTTGCATTATAGAAAAACTTTATTCTACTATGACATGAATCTTACAGTCTGGAGTCAGTCATAATCTGAAGCAGTTAAATTATTTGGGCAGCACATAGAGGAAAATGTATGCAGCAGTAAAGATATATATCAGGAAGACAATAGGGTGATTTCCTATTATTTTTTATTGCCTAAATCGAAATATTATTACTCCTGGAGTATGTATTTCATGCTTTAGATTTTTTAATGTCTATATCTATTTTTCGCGATTAAATGAAAAGTGAAAATTTTTAAGAGCGCGAAAATGCGACGGCTGAATAGGAATGATGGGAAAACTCCTTGTGACGTCATTCTGGTTCCCGCTGCCGCAAGTGAGGTGACATTGGGGCGAGGCTTCGAGCTCTGATACAATGCAGGATGCTAGCAGGTGGCGCTTGGCTTGAATAAGGATTATTGATACCCTAACAAACGAAGGAAATTTTCCGACTTTAACCAGTTTTAATAGGTGATTATTAAGACATTCCCTTGAGCTCTGTGCCTCAGAAGTTATAAACTCCTATCTACTCGTACAGGAACTAGGCCCCTGTGACGTCACGTGGAGTGGGATCGCATGGGCACCAATCTGGCCTTTTTCAAATGTGGTTAAAATTGACCATTGCCATTCGTCTAAACTGGGATTTCTAAAATCAAAAAACTTGTATATTATGAATACACTAATTTTGGGTAACAAATCGCAATCAAATGCCTTTCGTTTTCTTTGATGAAGGAAACTACCCTATTCATTACCAAAGACATATTTATGTAAAGGAAATAGCTATTGTGAGTATCAATATCAAGGGTTTATAGAAAAGTGAAGAGGCTTTGAGAAGTGGGTACATATAAAGCAGGTGAAGTGGATGGAGAGGAAGAGATATGAGGAAGCACAAGACCTGGTGGAATGGGAGAGGAAACTTAAAGATAAAATACTTGGATGGTGTGCTAAGCAGGGAACCAAGCAAGAGGGAAAAACTTTAAGTAAACGGATAGGGGGCAGAAGAGAATATGATGGAATCAAAGAGCAATTTCAGAAGTGGGACAGGTGGGATGACACAAATTTTTTATGTAAACCTAAGTTAACCTGTAGAATACCTTTAGTAGTAAACAGAACAGATGAAGCAAAAACTAGCATAAAGGAACTATGTACAAGGTGAGTTGATGTGGTCAATGCTGAACTCATAGGATCGGCAGGCAAATGAGAAAATTTCTGGCAAGTTAAGGTCTGTTCACTTTATCTTTGCGGGTGAGCTGGTGTGGCTTAACCGAGTTGGGGTAAGAGGAGGGAAAGTTTATCTACACGTGACTTTCCCTCTTCCAATCAGCAGACAGTAGGCGTGGCATAGCACTTTGGAATTTCAGTCGCTCTCAGACCTCCGTCGTGTCAACTTCGTGAATCTGCTAGCTGTGTTGCCAAATATCGCGCGTTCTCTTGGTGCTCTTCGAGTCTTCCATTTAAATCCAACTTATAACTTACTGTTCCTTATTCTACCACATCAACCCCCTCTAAATAAGAAGCTATACATTGTATGCATTGTTTCGCCGCAGGGCCCAAAATATCTGTGCCCACGTATCTTTTCAGTGGGACACTAGGGCGCCTGTGTACATTTGGCAACGTTAAGGTCGCTCCTGCTCTCTCTCTCGGTACTACCCCTTCCCCTTCAGCGAGGCCCTTCCCCTTCAGCGAAGCCCTCCGATAGTGTCCGGGATCTCACGAAAGCTGACCCGCAGAGATAAAATGAACAGATAATAGTACCCCTGATCCCTAATATGCGTAGTAATACATAGTTAACATCTGTACCTCAACATGACTTTTACCAGAAGCAAATTGGATGTTTTAGGCAATGATATGCTAGCTCTCCATCCTTCCGAGAATTCAAAAACCTATAATATAAAATATGTTCAACCGAATCAGATGAGATATGATGGAACAGTCAGATGAATGAATTAAAGAAAATTGCATACTGTTTACTTTATAATCGTGAAAATTGGTCATGCATAATGTGTTTTGATGCATAGCATCATCATTTAGTCATTAATTATTTCATTTTTTTAAAAAGTTAAAAAAATACAAAAATAGCATCATCAATTTAACACTAAATTGAACCTGGAGACACATTTTTGCAATCCAATTGAGGACAGTATGATAAGTTTTATTTAATTCACTCATAATATGTATGTACTATCGTTTCCAATACTATGTGGACACATTAGAGCCCCACTCAACTGATGAGGTCAGGTCAGTGAAAACTTGGGAGGGTTGGCGCATGACGCGACCTGCATCCTTGGCCTTCACGGCACCAAGAGAGGGTGGATGCAGATGATACCAATCTACCGAAGCAGGAGTCAAACTCCAGGGGCAAAAGGCCCAGCGAATTTCAGAACGCACTGAAGAACTCTCGTCCACAACCCTTAGGAGTGTTTTCGACTCCATGGCAAAGGTTTTCCTCTCCTAAGTTCATGCTTGGACTCACCATTTGTCTCACCAATACGCGAGTGGCTCCATATTGCTCCAATTAGGTCTTTTCTGTGCGCGCTAGATGCAGTGAAGTTCTGGGATGGTTTGAATCTGACAGAATCATATTTTCATTTTTTTAAAAGAGGAATTCTTAAAATCGACACACACTATGTAGTTGACTCAAGAAAAACTTGTTTTCAAATTTTTTGTGACTATCTACATTAACACTTTCACTTCTAAACATTCATTCCCCGAGTGGAAATAGGCAGAAATATATTGGTAAATGAACTCTTAACACTAATTAACCCCATGAATTTTAATAATTATACATTGATGACCGAAATGATGGTCACTCATGTCTTCAAACTTTTTATTCAAGCTAATCCGTGATTTTACTGTTATGTATTTTCTTCGGGATAAAATGATAGAATTTCCACCTGGTCCTTATAGCTATTTGTGGTAGGCATATACACTGTTAGGATAGTGTTTGTGCTTTCATAGATGTAACTTCCCACATTTTTAGTAATGAAGTACCTGAAATTTGATAACTATGATTATATGTCGAATTCCAATTATTTTTCTTACTCTAGGGTTATAAAAATGATTTTACCTACGAGTGTATCCGGTTATTAAGTGGGAATTGTTGTTAATATGATTAGAAATTTTTATCAGCTGAAATTGATCAGTGATAAGCCAAAAGGACACGAAGAAACAAACTCTATCACTCCCTCTGCTTATTTCCTCCTCGAGAATGAATCTGCTTACAATTGGAAATGTGTTAACTTAGCCATTATTTTAATAAATTTAGTCTTTCACAAAAAATCTATCAATTATTTACTGAGTCAACTGCATCTATTACGTAGATGTTAAAAATGATTCTTTCCACAAAATAAAAAATTTATAATTACATAAGTGCTTCAGATTCGAATGCTCCCAAAACTTAAGCAGAAAAAATGTGGGCAAAACACACCTACTGAGCTACGGAGCCACATGCATGAACTTTGTAAATGGTGAGTTCAAATATGAATCCAAAGAGATGAAAAACCTTGACAAGGAGCCCAAAAGGAAACACTCCCACGGCTCAATCTGTGCGTGAACGTGAGTATTCCCATTGCATTCCCTTCCCTAGAACTTTTGCGCCAGGAGTTTTGACTCCAGTCTCACTGGCGTGGTCGCCCCCGCATCCGTCCTTGTCCACTCTTGGTGGCGTACAGGATGCAAATTACCTCATGTGCCAACCTTCCAATTTTTCACCAACCCGACCACATCAGTTTAGTGGTTGTCTACATATTAATGAAAACAATAGAACATGCCTAGGGCAAAATCACAATTCAATGAAAGAATTCTGTGCATGGAATGGAACGACAAGTCACAATGAAAACAAATCTTCCTCACTCAAGCATTCTCTCGTAATTTTTATTAAGGCAATTTAAAAAAATCAAAGTTTACCCTCACTTATCATTATTTCAGGCATGTTCCCAGGAGAGGGAGATTTGGGGGTTCCTGCCCTCCAGAAATTTTTTCCTGTGTAAAGACTGCCAGCCATACCTCTCATTAGTAAATAGCTGTAACTATAGGCGGATCTAGGGGGGGAAACGGGGGCACGTGCCCCCCCAGACTCTTAATAAATATGCAAGATTTTTAATACGGTCCCGTTATCATTTCGTTCGTTTTGTATTACGAGGTATCCTTGTGGCCCCTAGAACAAAATCCTGGATACAGCCTTGCTTGTGCCCCCCCCAGAAAGAAATCCTGGATCCGCCCCTGGCTGAAACACTTAATTTTGTGTTAGATGTTGGTGTGAAGATTGGTGGGAGGAGGACAATGAGGCGGGCAATAATGAGCAGCAGAGGGGGAGTGGAGCGATTGTTGTTGACGACGCAGGAGGGAGAGTATGAGGAGTATGGTTGTAAAAGTTGTGGCGTGCAGATGTGTGTTATGCTCCCGAGTTTGTTTATAAAGTCTAATAACCATATTTGTGAAGTTTGAAGAGGAAATAAAAAACATTAAATAGCTTGCCCAAGAATCTAATCCTTACACTTTCTCATCATGATATACCTAAACTGCAGCTGAAGTAATTTTCCACAACTTTTACTTTGCTCAACTGTTTTCAATGTTTACACATCACTATCAAGAGCTGTCTCTGAGGACTGAGATCAGGGTCCCTCTCAGATATAAAACTATCTCGAATCAGGTAATATCAATAACTACCTCCAGGGCCCTGAAGTTTAACTGTTAAAAAAAAAAACCAGGCAGATTACGCAAACAAATGCATGTTTAATGATAGATGATATATCACCTGTATAGTGATAGATGATTTAATACCTGTATACTAGAACTTTCCTTTACAATGAGCTTAACTTATGATTGAAATCTTGGCTGATTTTTTGAAATTCCAAGTTTGACCAATTTTATTTCTAATTAAAAATATGCCATCACAAATGCAATCCTAGGCTCATTTGTACACGAAACAAACTTTTTTGATAAACCAAAATTTACATAGGCCAATGCCCTTCCAACCAATTCCTCTTTTGCAAATAATAAAAATTCAACAAACGCACAATGGAACCTGCTGTACCACTGTTGATCCAAAATGGATTAATATCGTAAATTGAGGGTCTAGTACTGTATACACACATATGTCATTCGCAACTTACAACTAATCCCACCTAAGACCAAGTCTTCGGAATATATATCCTATTTGTAAATATGTGTACAGTTCATCATTCAGATAGATCATTGTTCAGCACTCCGTTTATCAGAAGCGACGTTAAGCCGTGGTCCCCCTTGGTACCTTACGTTAAGGTCGAGCTAATACCAAAACACCACGTTTCTGTCTCCTCATGGCGCTAATGACATCAGTTTTCTCCAACTCACACTGTACCATACTTATCAGCAAAAGGGTTAGAGGAGAGGATTTTACGCCAGGAATAGCTAATAGAAGAAGTAGGTGACGGATCAAAAAATGGAAAAATATGACTCTCTCTCGTTTTTTTTAGCTCTACCACAATTAACAGTAAAAAATAATTCTAGCATCATTGTACCTCCCACAGTAACTAGGTATGCATTTGCAAGCTTCAGAGAAAACAGAAAAAATAACAATAGCAATATCTATATTTTTTTTACAATAAGTACAGTTTGAATCATTTTTGACACAATAATTATAGTTCAACATTAGTATCATTAAATAGTTACGCATCACTATCAGTCCCTAGTAAAAAAATACCACTCCGAGGATGATTACTTCTTTCTCAAAGCAAAAACACACACATCTTCCAGCATCAATAATTTCTTTAGCAATATTTCACTTTTACACTTTGAACAACTTCAAAACATCATTTGACACAATCACCCATCTGACCGACAACGTTCAAAATCCCAAGTCAAGAAATCAAAACAAAGTTTTGGGTCAAAGATTCATCGTCAAAACAAAGAGAGAAATTGGCACTCCTCTTCCAAAGGCTCACTGAAATCTATTTTATGCTATTTTCAATCACTTGATTGCCATCCTTTAACCATTTTAATTCATTCGACAAGTAAACAGCGATATAGGTTGCCAATTTCTCTCTACATTTAACAAGTGCATCTCCACATTGCTTGAATAAATGTTCCTCATCCCATAATATATGAGACTTAAGGTCTCCTGTAGCAAAAATTTTTAAGGAAAACAACTTTTGTGCCACCATATTCCTTTCAATTCAACATATAAAAACAATACACTCTAACTCGAAAGTAGAATAATTATGCTATGCACAAACTCAGGTTCAAATTTAGAGTGATTATGAATGCATTTCGGAATTCGCCGCATAGAATCAATAGTAACAACCATTTGCACTTCTTGATTATGGGGCAAGAGGCAACACAACTAAGTTCCATATAGTCTCCTGTAAGCGTCCAAGAAAAACTTAAGATAACACCATATTTTCTGAGATGATAAATATTTCATAAATGAAGCATGAATGCTAAACAAGAAATAGTTTGAAGTGTTTTTTGATATAAGGATGTAGAGTGTTTGCTGCCCACTGGAACCCATAATTGGAACAAATCTGAATGAGCCTCTGTACCAAACTTTTGTACACCACAATACTAATTGGCAGAATACAAATAATAATGGCATTATCAAATAATACAGGTATGCTTAAGCCCAGATGATATTGCAACTCAATCACCAAAGTGAACACATACATTATAACGTACAAAACCAAAAAGGTGAATGATTGAATGATGAAAAAAATTCATTCATTTGCGGCATTGGAAACTTTTGCCAACAGCAAAATATACACAAGAGAGACCCGTTCAAAAATGCAAGAGGCATTATTTGCAAATTATGCTTGAGAAAAAAAAGTGCATTTTCAGGCAGATTGGCTGAAAATTTACCTCATTCAGATGCCTTTTGGTATAGATGGGAAATATACATGACCAATTAAGGATTCATGACTCAATAATGCAAGAATGTTCACAACAAACCAGCCTCAGTGATGCTTACTTAAATCAACAGAGACAGATATCAAACAAACTGTGAAAGCCTTCGAAAGAGATACAAAATAAGTAAAAATTATGACCAATTTTCACGTAACCGACTACTCAAATTAAAACAACAGAAATTATGGATATAATTTGACTGTTTGACCTCATTATAACTGAGGGTACATTTGTAGATAAATACTTTAGAGCGATCACAAAAAGGCAACAGATTACCTGTTTACATAAACCGTGATTATGTACAGATAAAATGCCTCCTCTACACATTCTAATACAATACAAGACGAAAAATTGAATATACATCCATAAAATATTTGAAATTTCCAACGTTGTAGTAACATGTATTAAAAAGAAACACAATGGAATCTGAGATAATAAAGTTATTCAAAATAAACAAGCTCAATTCTCAGGAAAAGGAAATGAATTACACAGCCATTAATGAGTGACTAAAAACAAGCACACAATTAAATTAAAGTGAAATGTTAAACTTATTATTTCTCCTATACAATCTAAGATTAACTTGATGATCTGCATCCAATAGAAATAAATCATAGTTCAAAAATAAAATAATTCGTTTTTACCCAGATAGTTTTTGGCAAAAAATATCAAGGTGTAAATATAGATCAGCATAAACTTCTCTTCCCACGTACAGTAGCGCACCAATTATCCGTTATTACTGAACCTCAGAGGGAAACCTCAGCAGAGAGTCAAAAAAGAAAGATCTGACTGACATTTAGTGTGCCATAAATAAAATTTTCATTTTTATTATGCACTTATATCCTGAAAATAAATTTTAAACCAATGAGTTGGCACATTTGAGAAATATTGATCATGAATGTGGCTTGGTAGCAAGATATTGGTTCACAGATTCCCAAATGATTTCCACCAATTTTATTTCCCAGTTTAAATAAATTATATCTATTAAACCTAGAATCAAAAGCCCCAGGGGTCCTAAGATGATGAAAACTTACCTTTCACCTGGCACCTTTCATTCACACGTTTCAACACAACACATAAGAAAAAAACTGAACATATGAAAATAATTAGCCATCAAATTTTGGATATGTTCAAAAAGGATGGTGCCCTTACTTGAAAAATATTGATTGATATAACAACAAAATTAGGGCCTAACTTTCCTTCTTATGTTGATGTTCACTACACTTGCTGTTATCCTAGCCATCACAATTATGTGCTTTTCTGACACTTGAAACTGTATATGGCACAGCTTTTTTACCTGTTATTTTGATCTCATTGGCAAAGCATTCATTAGAATAAGCATACATTTTATGTTGGCGGAAGAAAATATGTACTTTTCTTGACCAGTGTAACCCGTTCATGACTTAGGCCTTAGTTTACCTGCAGTGCTTCCTCTAGCAACCATTCGACTGAAATCAGCGTTGCAGCGATTGGGAAAAAGCATCCGAGTTCTAATTCCCCAAAATGTTTAGCAAATAAAGTCTTTTGCGTATATCCTCCCAAAATGAACCCCCAAAGACTACACTCAAAAATTCTTTTCTGGCTGCAACCAACCTATTTGGAAATGCTGTATTTCTCCCAATTTAACTACTATAATTAATCCCAAAGATTTTGGGCAAAATGGTAAGTAATACATATATTCAGAGCAATATGAAGGGTACTCTTAAAAGGGGAGAAGAGATAGATAAATGGGTATAGGGTGGGGTTGGAAGGACAGGCTGAACAACTGACAGAGAGTTAAAACAATTCATTGAACGACAGATAATTAGTGCTCTACTGCAATTAAATATGTACTTACAGACACATCCCAATAACAACATCTCACTCAGTTTGAACAGTTATCACCATTACCTTTGATATCATGTTGTTGATAAAACTCGATGGAACACAAGGGCCAAAGTCAACTCTTGAGATTAATTAATCAAGTAGGTTTTTCACATTATGAGTTACATTTTTTCCACGAATACTTAAAAATTCTGATAGCTGAATGATTATTTCTGTGACCGTTCTAAGATTGTAGTAAGGGGAATGCAGAGAAAAATAAAGGAGAGGTCTGCCAGCAACTAGACCTATAAAGTTATTGACAATGTGACAGTGATTATGAGTGCTGCAAAACAAGTACATATATTTACATACTGATTAACAGGCATTATTTTTGTGATACATATATCGTGATGCTTATATCATACATCAAATAAGACAACTATTTAATAACAAAATATACGAACAAAAACTGACCAAACAGTTTAGCTGAATGCTTCTTCAGTATTTTCCTCTAATACAATATTAGAATAAGCAAGGAAAATTTTGAGGTGGTCATTTCTTATCCCTTATATTGCAGAAATAAATTGGTAACTGGGAAAACATCCCTTTCATTTCCCAAAAATTTGTTTAACAACAAAATAAGACAACATGGGATCCTCTCTACACTTGAACGTCATACTATGGGCAATCTAACATTATGTGAAATCCATTCATTAAGCCATTTGAGAGCCTACGCTTTGAATATATAATCTACTATTCTGGAGCAAAAGGCCTAAAATTACGGGTCAGCACTAATTCAATGAATCTTATTACCTACAAATTAAGATGAATTTTCAAAAATATGTCTGTTCACTTCAGGAGGCATAAGGTACTTAGTAGGATTTAAACAAAATCAATGCCAATAATGCACAGTCGCTCAAATAGTAGCTTATCAAATTAAATGCAGCCTTAGAATGAAAGCAAACTCATTTCAAATTTCCCATGCATCAGCCTAACCCATGCAGTAAGTGAACCAGCTTAATGTGCAGCAATTTAAGCATGGAATAGACACAAGTCAGAATTAAAGCAGAAAAGCTAACTCAAATAATGCCAACCTTAACCAAAAGCACTCAACTCAGGAATATTTACTCTTATATTTTGCTAAAAATCAATATGAAGGATTGGGTATGCGGAACATGAATACATACACACTAGTTCGTGTGAGAATGCATCAAAGCAAGAATGAACAGAAAAATACACTGTGTAAACACTCAACTGGGAGAAACGCAAAAAAATTGAATAGACACAGCTCCAATTCAATCCATGCATTCACTAAACTTCTGTTCAATTTAAACTGTCCATGAAAAGTACATAAACTATTAATTTAATGAATTATTTAGCCAATCCATAATGTATCCAATAATTAAAAAAAATAAATGTGGACTGAATATAGCATTATGTACTTAGATTTGGAAAAACAAATGTAATACAGATGGCAATTATAATATAGCCTTCGGCATGCAAAGAAAAGACAGATAGATGGATAAAGGAGACACAAAAAATTGTTGACATGAGTCAAATTATTGCTCAACCAGAAATTATCAATGCAATACAACTTCAGCTTTGCACTAATTTCCTCCACAAAACTTTCCAATTTTCAAGGATTTGAGGAGTTCCTAACAAATGCTTATGTATATTAAAGCAAATCCAAGCCTTTTAAATGGACAGTAGAAACACTGTATCACAGCATAGATCAATTGTGAGGACTTTGGTATTTGGAAAATTGAAGCTTAAAGCGACCTCATTTCATTATTTAAGCAGAAAAAAGCCATTTTTCATACTGAATAATGCAATGCTATAAAATAAAATCTTTTCAAATAATTATGAAAGACTCAAATATGTATTTTCCTTAAAGGAATAGCCTTAAGCAATACTTACTGCTACTAACATCATACTCATATGATCCTTTAAGCAATATTTCAACCATAAGAGCTATAACATAAGAGGCTAGTTCAATTTAAAAAAAATCATTTTTGTGTATCACTGATTTGATAGCACCAGGGTACAAATATCACATGACACATATGATGGCAAAAAAAAATTCAACTGCATAAATGGAATGTAACAATAAATTAAAATTCTGCAAGGTAATACCAGGAAGTAGCCAGTATTATAACCACAACTAACCTTGTCTACAGAAAAATATTTCATAAACATACTTTGATTCCATGAGACTGGGATAAATGAACTACTTATGCATCTCATTATTCAATCATGTTCAACATGAGGGTTTAACTTTGTGACCCAAGATAAAAAAGATTAGCGAATCAAAAGAAAAAGATGACTTCAATCTTCTCAAGCAATAAACTGGGCACTTCAAAGAGAAGTGAAGCTAGAATATAAATAAAATGCATTTCATTTAAACTTAGGATTGGTCAGTTCCACTATTTTGTCGGTTCTGATTCCGGTCCGGCTCCTGGAATCTGTTCCTGGTCCTAGATCTGTGTTCTAGCTATTCTCTGTTCCATTTGCAAAGCATAATTTTTAAAGACTATTCGTCAAAAAAAGTATATTAATTTTAGGAGGCATGAGGTACTTCATGTGATTAGATCAAAAGAAATTTATAATTGCACGAAGGCTAACTCACATAATGCCAAGCTCAGCCTATGAAATGCAGACGTGGAATGTAGGGAAACTCCCTTCTATTTTCCTTCGCCATTGGTCTAACCCACCCAAGTGAGTTAACTAATGCAGTTCACTTTAAATTAAGCATTATATAGGCAACTAAATGCAAGAAAATTATATCAGAGAAGCTTGCTCAAATATCTTCAAGCTAAGCCAATAACATTGAACTCATTAGTGTACCATGGAAACTGCCTAAAACACATCAAATAATCTTACAATTGAATCAATTCATTTCATCGCTATATATAATGTACAGAATACAAATTATGTCATCAAGAACATTTTTCGTATCAAGTTTTGTACAATTATTTTGGTTCCATTTCAAAATGGGTACAGCTGTGACACCAAGCTCAAGAATCAGTTGAACAAAGGACTGAAGAACCAAACTGACTCATCTCTAATTTAAACAAAGAACTGACCTCACAAAGTACACAGCAAAACTTGCAGCACACTTGGCTAGCGATTCATAGTTCTCCTGGTATCAACCTTACGCAAGCCTACAAGAGAACTACCGAAAAGGAACTGGAACACTTGCTCATTTCAATGTGATGATCTCATTACAACCTCCTCACTTCATTGGCATCTGAAATCTACAGCTTCCCTACAGGACTCTTACAAAAACTCAAAACATAACCGGCCTCACTACATTACTTTTCAGCAACAAGTATAAAAAATCTCTTTAGTAAGCCACACTGACAAAAACTCACACCTAATCATAATAAAGTGCAACAAACATCATGGACTACGATGAGTGATACATGATGATCGATATAATATGGAAAAAAGATCACTTTTTTTTTAGAAAGTAAGATAGAAAAACTGCAGGCTTCTCATCAAAGTCCAATGAAACAAGTACACACAGACTTTTCTCTTGTTCAATGCACAGAGAGTAATAATCTGCCCAGGTACTTTGAATGAATACAAAATATGTACACGCCTGACTATTGTGGGCAGCATACTGGTCGGTACATTGACCTGGCAAACCAAAGATAACAAAAAGATTCCCCACCCCGGTCAATTTTCCCCTTCTCATGATAATCCCAGCAAATTTCATCGCCATCAATGAGGCAGGACAGAGATTAAGACACAAAAGCAATATTACTCTAACTACAGAAGATGGGTACAGGGAGAACAATGCTAAAGTAATCAATTACATCACGTTCGACAATGCAATTAAAATAATTGATTGTAAAAATATACGTTATCTTCAATTGCAGATGGGTTTTGAAAGAGAAATATGACTGAAAAGCCCATTATAAAGGTTAGTCATATAAACAAAATAATTAATGGATAAATATATATAAAGCTATGCCCAGCCTCAACAGGAATGCATCAGAAAGGTAGATAGTGACAAGTCCAAATTTCACTTCAAAAATCAGATCTCCACTCTCAACAAATGAAAAAAAACTGAAAACATGTCAATGTAATGAAAACTTAATGGACAGCATGATGAGTAACTTTACCGTCGGCTCCATCTCGATAGGCAGCCTTGGTAAAACAAGAGGCTACGTGTCGGTGGGGCAACAGTCTGTGTACTCAAACCACCCGTGTAGGAAGTTCCCATTTGCGAAGAAACAGAAGCAGCAGACGCGAGATGTGTAGACGCTGAAGGTGTCACTGGGAACAAAGAGGGGTTGGCAGATTTTCTCCCAGACGCAGTGCTGTCTTCAGGAAGGACAGGGAGATCCTAAGCGTAAGAAAAGGTGATTAACAATTAACAACTATGGCATAAGAAAGAGGAAACGTAAACTCGAATAATCAACCAATTGAATGCCATAAATAATGAAATGCAGTGTAAGTCCATTATAACGGGTGATGTGATGTAACAAAGGAAAAGTAATTGAGTCTCCACTCGCAATTACATCTTTGGTAATTTTTACTTTGAAGCAATACATTTTGTTTAAAGTAATTTTTATTGCAATCTACTTTGAAGCTTGAAAGAGTGATTGCTACAATTGAGTAGTCACTAAATTTCAGTAATCAAAAATTGAAAATTTGACTTCCGCTCACACTGACTGAAGAACAGTTCCAGTGCAGAATCCTGATCCAATTATAAAAGCAACATTTAATCACTTCAGTCGAAATTTCTGAGAATACTTCATGACTTTTGTGGTGAATAGATTAAACCCAAGGCTTATTCATTACAAAGTATAAAAAATTGACTCATTGATTAGATTAGACAAAATTATTTAAATTTTCCAATTTCTCCATGTTTCCGGTGCAACCGCGTTGGTTTGTTGGTGATGACAAAGTTATTTAGGTATTTCAAAATTCATGTGAACTTTGTGCTCAGTTCATGTGAACAAAATTCATGTGAATTCATGTGACGGTCACCTCGGGCACTCTGTATATCGGAAAGCCACGCATACGGACCAGTATCTAGACTATGCCTCGCACCACTATCCTGTGCAAAAGGCATCCTCGATAAATACACTTTTTCACCGGGCCCACCGCTTTTCAGATGCTGAGTCACTGGCAGAAGAAGAGAAACATCTAATTGCAGCATTGAAAAAGAATGGCTACCCGGATTCGGCCCTGAAAAGGACCATTAAAAGAAAACCACTTTCAAGTGAAAAAACGGAAGACGAAAGAGCTTGGGCCGTCATTCCCTACGTCGCAGGGACCACGGAAAGGATTGCCAGGGCCCTGAAAAAGCACGGCGTCACCACCAGGTTTAACTGTACGACAAAAATTGGTGACTTGCTGCCCACAGCCAAAGACAGACTACAGCACGACCTTCATGAAGGTGTTTACAAGGTCCCTTGCTCGTGTGGAAAAGCGTACATCGGTGAGACTTGCCGTTCACTCAAGATACGGATGCAAGAGCACCGAAAGGCAACGAAAAACAGGATATTCCAGCTGTCTGCCATATCCGAGCACGCCTGGAACCCGGGACATGACATTAAGTTTGACGACGCCAAGATAATAGTGAAAGAAGGCAGATATTTTCCCAGACTCATCCGCGAATCCATTGAGATAGCCCGGACGGACAATTTTAACAGAGACGACGGCTACCATCTGGATGCCCATTGGAGGAGGCTCATTAGGCGGACCAATAAGAGAGCGGCAGCCACAACTGGCGGGACTGACCCCCTATATAAGGAGGAAAAAAATCGTGGACCGGCATCATCTTCGACCTGAAGACGCTGGCAGCAGTGCCAGCGAAACTGTTGTCATCACCAACAAACCGTCGCGGTTGCACCGGAAACATGGAGAAATTGGAACCTGAACACCGCGGAAACCTACGTAGTCACATTATTTAAATTTTATTTAATGTCTTTCTCTCTTCCCTTAATATCTGACGAACAGCATGGTTTCCTTCCAGGATCATCTACAGTAACAAATCTGTCCATTTTGCACAAATATTGCATTCACGCTTTCGAGGCTTCATCACAGCTGGATGTATGCTACATTGATTTTGCCAAAGCTTTTGACAAAATTAACCATCAATTACTGCTCTTCAAATTAGAGAATCGGTATAATGTCCATGGTAATTTTCTTTCTATCTTATCATCTTTCCTTCAGAACCGGCAACAACACACAATAATGGGTCGCGTTCTTTGATGGCACCGGTTACATCTGGAGTTCCACAAGGGAGTGTCCTCAGGCCTTTACTTTTTGCATTATACATAGATGATCTAGTTGACATTATCTCCTCCACCAATTGCAAAATATTATTATACGCAGATGACTGCAAAATTTTTAAACAGATTGATTCCCCGAATGACTGCCTTGCTCTGCAGAAGGCTCTTGATGCCATAGACCAATGGTCTGAGATTTGGAGTCTGAAAATTAATCCAGCCAAGTCTACCATTCACCCTACGCAAGTCTATCCTGAGTAGAAATTACCGATTATCTGGACATCATATCCCTTCGGTCACCTCTCAGAAGGATTTAGGGGTTATTTTTGACTCTAAGCTGCTCTTTCGTGAGCACATTAAATCCATTTCCACCCGCGCTATGTCTTTGGTGGGTATGATGTATCGCCATAGTGAGGTGTTGGATTTAATTGCTCTACGCACCTTCTTCCTTTCCTGTGTCTCTCCGGTCCTAGAATACTGCAGCCAAATCTGGTCTTCGGCCCCGCCTTCTTCATTAAAGCTCCTGGAACGTCCATTGAATTTTTTCCTTTCTGTTGTCCGCTACCGCCACTTGCCTTTTCGTAACTTCTCCCTCAATAAGATTAGATCCTCTCTTGGCATTTCTACTTTAGCTGATCGCCGTATCCTCAATGACCGGAGACTCTTTCTAAATATCATTAATGGCAAATACAGATCATCAGACCTTCTTTCTTTTTTTCCGCTTCGTGTTCCTTCGCGCACGACGAGGTCGAGTGACCTATTTCATTGTTTCACCCCCCGCCTTTCTGTTTCTAAACGTTCTTTTCTATTCAGACTTCCTTCTTCCATTAACTCATATGCCAAATGTGTTCCAAATTTTGATCCTTTTTTTCACCCCTCACCCAACTTGCACCATCACTATCGTAATTTTCCCCCTATTCCTCGCACCACCTGATGACAATTCTTTGTTATTATTTGTAAATACTGTTGAATATTTTTTGTTTTTGTTGTTTACGTTGCTTAACACGTTCAACGCTGACTGACGACGATCGTCGTCCGCCGGGTGCTATCCAGTGACGCCGGACGACGATCGTCGTCCAAGTCCGCTCTCCCTTTCCAAGGCCATATACGAGAGACGCCGACCCATAGCGCTTCCATTTCGCTTGTCAGTCGTTCATTAGCCCTCAGAGCGAGTGCATCGCCAGTAGCCGGAGCGATTCATATCCCCAGGAAGGTTCCTACAGCTGTTTCTTTTCGATGGTAAGTTACACTTTTTTTTTGTTAATTATCACTCTCCTTTTGTGGTTTTAATGTGTACCGACCCATTTTTAACGTAAAACAACTTTCGTATGTGGTAAAAATCATTAGTTGAAAGTTTTGCATTTTTTTATTTGAGATTTCCTCCCCCCCCCCCTTTCACCCCCGCATTCTCCTCGTACCCATATTACGATTTCATCGGTGTTTTTTTATTTTTTTATAATTTTTTTTGTAGATATATCGCTTGTGATAAAATTTTGAAATTTCTTTTACAAAATAACTTCGTGAATGTAAAGTTGTTTTTTAATTGTATTTTAAAGCAGAGAAGTAAAGTCGTTGTTCAGTGAAATTGTTACATTATGTGACAATAATTTTCGTTTTGGACAGATACTCATTATTCTAGTTTAGATTGAGGCTAAGCATTACAATGCATTCCGGACCATGTGATTACATAGCTGCATTTAATTTTACCAGGAATATGCTATTAGCAAATATTTTACGTTTTTTTACTAGTTTGTCTTCAATAGGTGATAATTTGCAGTATTTTACTCCAGTCACTTGTAACTTGAATATTTCCTTTATGACATTCGATAAATATTTATCATCATTTGCGCTTGTTGTTATTGTAATTTTAATAAAAGTTCTATTATTGATTTGCTTCAATTTTGTCTGCTGATATTGTTTCTTTTTCTCCTGTATATAGCAAACAAGTGGAAGCGAAATTTTACAAATATTTCCTGATAACTTCCGATCCAAGTTCTTTGGCAGTAAGATACGTGATATCATAAACATTACTCAATTATTTCATTGCTATACGATGTTTTTTCTTGTTATACATTCATATAAACACATACTTGTAAACATTCTTGTTTTCAGAAAGGAAACGCGGAGGTAACACGGAGGAATGGACCGCAAAGGGACTACCGGGGAAAGGGGTCCCGAAGAAAGGGAAGCGGGGTGTCAAAAGCCAGTCTATTGAGAAAACCACCCAACTCCCCTCAAAACCTCCCCTTCCAACCTCCAGCAGTAACCCCAGCCCTTCGAGTTCTGGTGAAAGCCGCCAGCCCCCTGACACCCCTTCTCGTCCCCCAAGTCCGCAGCCATCGGCCTCGCGGTCATTTCCACCCCCAAAAAGGAAGAGGAGGGAGGAAGAAAGAAGATTCGGGAGGGTGCTTTCTGCAGAGGAGATGGCGGAACTGCTTTCAATGGATGAAGAAAGCGACGATTCCTCCTTCGGGGAAACGGAGTGGGGATCCTCGGAGGATGAAGAAGAAGGTAGGGTGGGTGATCCCTCAAGATATGCTTCTCCTTCCTCTCCTGGCCCTCTAGGCTCTCAGTCCCCTCCCCTTACGACGAGAACTGCGACAAAGACTTACACTTGGACGGACAAAAGACCAACCCACCCACAATTCCCCTTCACTGACACCCCTGGCCTCAATACGCAAGACTCAGGACACGATCCCCGTAAGTATTTTGACCTCCTCATGACAGATGACATGGTGGACTTGATAGTGACGGAGACAAATAGACAAGCAGACGTTTTAATTTCTGCTAATGTATTTCCCAGAGCAAGAATAACGAAGTGGAAGCCGCTCACATCGGTGGAATTTTTAACGTTTTTGGGGGTTCTCTACCACATGGGCACATGCCCATTGAGTATAATATCCGACTATTGGAGTGTAGACCCCCTTTTCAATTATCCTTGCTTTAGGAAATGCATTAGCAGGGACAGGTTCACCGCGATCATGCAAGCTCTGCATTTTGCGAGTAATCCTGGTCGTGATGAGCCGCAACCGTCTGATCGACTCTACAAAATCAGTCCGTCATATTCCGAACCTATTCCTCGTTCCTCTCCCAGCCTAACCTCCAGGGTCCTTGGATTGTCTAAGCACTTTCCGGAGACACATGACATCGACCAAAAACGAAAACGTGTCCCTCAACGACGCTGCACGTTCTGTAAGTCTAGAGGGTTCAGGAAGGAGACGGCATATTTTTGCCCCGCCTGTGAGGGATGCCCACCCCTGTGCTTGAAGCCATGCTTTGAAGCATTTCATAGAAATGTTCAATGTTATTCCTCTCCATGATTGAATGTATTAAATATTATGTATTCCATTATTAAATGTTATGTAAAATTTAAGTATTAAATGATAATAATTTCAAAATATTTTTTATTTTGCCTGGTTTTCGGTCCCCCCACCATGTACCTGGTGAAAACCGTTGTTTCCTTTAGGGAGTGCAGAGGAAGAGCGAAAGTTGTAAAATTCTATTGTTTCCTAACTTTGGTATTCCCTCCTGGAACGGGTAAGAAGCATTAGCGCAAGTTCCTGGAAGATAGGGATCAGCACCCGGGTCGGGTTCGGGTGATTAGCACTTCGGAAGTTGTCGTCTAAACCCAATTTTTGTATCCACTTGGAATGTCGTCTCCTTCTCTGTATTATTCCTCCTTTGTTTGTTTCAACGCAAAAATATATTTCCCGGAAATTGCGCCGAAAAAATAAAAACGAGTCTGAAAAATTATGCTTCGAAATATTTTATACATTTTAGTTTCAATGAATGAAAAATCATTTTTTATATATAGATAAATGGTTAGAGCAGGTCCTTTTTTTCATTTAAAACAATATAATTTTGAAATTTGAGCGAATTTACTTTGAGACTCATGAAAACTGAACATAATATAACTCATTATTTTCAGAAATAATAATTACGTATTGTTTTCAACAGAAATACTATTGTTAATGCTAAGATAAGTTTTTAAAGAATGGATTTGAACAATATTACAATAACACCGTCAATGGGTAGAAAAACGGCATTGAATTCGATAAAAGGAATTTGTGATCAAATGAACACTAGCCGTCCTTATAGGTGGGGTGAAACTCCCGTCCTCTTAGTGTTAATTTAAATATATGAAATTTACATCTTTATTTGTTTTAAATTCCCACCTCGTCTTTGAATTGAAAGATATATTCCTCGTCAGGTCCTTCAAATACAAATTCAAAAAGTTGAAATAGAAAAGGCTATGCCACATAATTCTCTATCAACGACTAAGAAATTCGAATATTACACAGCCATCAACGTTCTTGCTAATTAATATTTACGGCACGGATCAATTTATATTCAATTGATGTGTAAGATTAGAGACAGAGCATGGCATACGGTAAAAAGAAAAAGTCATCGGAAAAATGGGCTCAATTATGCAACCACGCATTACACGACTGCTATGCTATCCGGTGACGTCGGACGACGATCGTCGTCAAATTTGAAATTGCGATTTTTCATTAAAAAAAATTTTTTTCGTAACTACCAATGAACAATTTATTCAAAATGAGACCAAAACCATCTAAAACCAAAGAATTAAAATTCAGTCACCGGCAAAACTTAAAAAAATTACCGCCGCGTTGAAAGTGTTAATGTTATGTAATTATTTCTCCTGTTATTGTAGTCCTATGTAATTGGCCTCGTGCTGTTTTTGGACTAAATAAATAAATAAATAAATTTAAAGCATTTCTAACCCAAAATACAGACTTTCATCAATACCACCACATACATCACACGAAGATGGTGAGTGGACATTATTGGAGAGGCAACTTGTGAGGAACTTACATACCTTTAACGTAATTCACTCTAGTAACAGACAAAAGCATGAAATATTATCAAGACAGTTGGATTCATAACGAAAATAAAACAAGCATTTTGGAAAAAGAAATTCCAGCAATTATTCTTATATTAAAATCGAATAGGTTAGTTAACTTGTTTTAGATAAAAAAAGTGAAACAACTGAATAAAAACGTAAAAAAGAAGTAGACGAAGTAGGTAAGCAATAAACAAGAAGGTAAAGATCCATAATACATATATACATTTCATTACTTTTTGCTTCTCGATTTTTGTAATGCAATTTAATATACTAATGATAATGGAAAGAGGATAAACTCACCTGACATTCTGATATAAAATCTAACAGCCTTAAGCTCAGCATCCTGCTGGAGTTAGTGAGTTTTCTCAAACTGAAATTAGACAGGGGAACACAAAACAAAGAGATGCATTATTAAATGGTTCAGGGATCAAAGCAATCATGCAAACACCACAAGATGTGCCATTTGATCGATTAATTTGCAACACCACAAATCATTTCAACACCCCACCCCATGATATCACAAAAGGAATCATCCGAATGTTTAACGAATTCAAAACGTTGAAATTCTGGAGGGCTTGAACAGAAGATTTTTCCACCTTTTGGGGTTTACGTAAGTCTTTCAATGTCTTTTGGGAAATAATTTACAGTGCTTTCAAGCATGCCTTTTTAGGTCACTGATAAGAAATCCAGCATGAGAGAGAAAAGCAGTCCAAAGTGTCCAGGGGAATGGGCATGGCACAATGGAAACACAGGGCGTAATAAAGATTTTCCAGACTCGATGAAAAAGGGCTCTTGGAGCAAAATCTAAAAGGTAAATTCTACGTACCAATCAGGAATTGCATTAAGTATTCAAAGTGATCAATACTAATCATAAAACAGATGCCTTACACTTTAATCTATTTGGCTTCCACGGTGATCCGCCCAGCCTACCCAGATCATTACCCCAGCAAAATATTTGTGACGCAAGCACCACAAGGTAATGCCGCTTATTATCATCATCAAGGTCATTTAACACACACACACAAACATGCAAATATTTTCACCTCACGACATGCACGTCACTGTGACTGGTCACACGGTACTGTCGTAAAAGTGAGATGAGTATATTTGGGCACACAGACCTTGGCAAGACAAAAGCATAGAGTGGCTTGATCATAGGAAAAGGACGATAGCAAATGCCATGAAACATTTTGTTGCACAGACGAGACAGACTTGTGACTTCCACCTCGCTCTCATAGATTGAGATTTAAACTATAACTTGAGCAGAAGGGATTCCACTTAATTTGAGGTTGCGTCTTACTTCCCAAATTTTCTCTGCCTGTTTGTTTTTCCCTAATGAGTTATTACAGTACATAAATACATGAGTGACCTTATGATTGTACAACACAGGTAGCAAAAACTCAGGCTGCGGGAAGGCGTCGCTTCAATCCCAAAAAAAATCAACACTAAATTACTGATAGACTCCAACAAAAATCCCAAAAATGCAAAAAAAAAATGGCTTGTGTATTAAGGTGGGTGGGTGTGAATGTGAGCTGCCACAAAATTGCATGGAGTGTCTCCTCTGATTGAAGCAACGTCTGACTTTCTTTTTGATTTTTTACTTCCTTGTTTGGGCATTGACAGCGGCAGAAAAGTCGAGACTAGAAGCATTTGAAACTTGGTGCCATCAAAGATTGATGGATATTAAATTGATTAACCAAGTAAGTAATGAGGAAGTGCTAAGAAGTGTGGGGGGAGAGAGAAGTCTTCTTAATACTTTCAGGAGATGGGACAACTTCTTCTCAACCCCTCCCACTGTATAATGACGAGTCTATTTCGTCATGAACTTTCGACGCCAAACCGCGCAATGACGAGTGCATCTCGTCATCGGATTTTCATAATTTTAGCACTATTTAGAATAACAATATAATTATTTTGAAAGTTTAACAATGTTAAAAAATTCATAGTATACATGAATAATTCATTTTTCATGAAACATGAGGCATTGGAAGGATTAAAATGATTTTATTCGAGTAGCGATAGCTGCGTTCTCCATGTTTAATAATCACATATTATTTTTCGGTTCTAAGTTGATTACAAAATATCATTTCATTACCTATCATTAAAGAAGAGAACCACAGAAAAAATAAATGGAGAATAGGAGCACAACATTCAGAAAATTAATCGCAGTGGAAGGGGATGAGGAATAGAGTCAGCCACATGATGGCTCAAGATGGCCTGATTAAGATAATTATCAAAGGACAAGCGGACAGGGAGAAAGGGCAGCCTCAAATGAGTTACATAGCACAGGTAATTACAGATTACATATTTTAACCCTCCGTTGGACGCAATGGATCTGACAGGCTCAGTGCGAGTGCTTTTTAATTTCTTTGTGTTATTAGGTGGCATAGACCCTTGATGCTTATTCACAGTAGCTGTTTGTTTTGAAACGCTCTATGCAGCCTCCTCCCATAGTTTGACTTTGGCTGTCCCCACAGGAAGTTGTTTAAGTTTGGATCAGAGAAGCTCATTGCACCCGAATTCGTCACAATTTTAAAGGTTATGTATTTTTGATAGGCAGAATATTTATTTTAGGCATTTTCACTCGATGCTTCTACGATCTTTACTACTCGATGCTTGGATACATTTAGTGAAATATAATTCCCTAAAGAGCATGTTACATCACACCTAGCTGCATTGGTTTGGAGCTGTATGAAGGGGTGTACCTATATACCACATGTAAGACATCATTTAAATGTTGGACTATTTATTTAATTTAATTTTATTTTATTCTCAAACCACAGAATACAGCTCATATTGGCCATTTTATGTCGGGGTATTCAACAAATTTAACAATTAAACGTACACGAATAACCATGCCCTGAACAGGGGAAATCTACCCAGGCGGGACTCGAACCCGCGACCTCTTGTTTGGCAGGCGGGGACATTACCCCGCCGCCACCGAGGCCGACTACACTGATAATAGTGCATTAATGCTTCAAATTGCAGCTCTGAGCCATGCTTTGAATTAATAATGTCTATTCGTGTATATGCCTATCACGGACATTGCGCCTAAACTCAGGAGTTCAAATATTGCGCCCGACAGAAGGTTAAAGATGTTTAATTTTGATTTCCATTAAGTCACGCTAAATAATAAAGATATAATTTTGATTTTCATTAAGACTCAATGAAAATCAAAATTATATAAAATATAAAACGAAATCCTTAAGCAGTAACATAGAAAGAAGTCGACAATCCTAAGATTGGTTTAATGCAGCTCTCCTATCCACTGGCCTTCACAATTTTGAAATGTGAAAGACACAAAATGCATCAACACGCATCCTCAATTACATCTCGTCCTTGCTGTCACCAATGACACCACCAGGCCATCTTATTATGTATAATGTTTTATATCTCACACTGGGTTAACCAAACATGGTGTTGACGTCTGTGTCCACACTGTGGTGAAGGAGACAGAGGCTGTGCTAACTGAGACATTGTCAGAGAAAAAAATCCTACATATCATGTTGCTATTCAGTGAAAGGTGTTTTCAAAACACTGACCAAAACAAGTAGCTAGGTATGCAGTCATACACATGGGTGCAAATATATATATACCAATGGTGAAATTTGTCATGAAAAAATATTTGGCTTCGCCAGGATTCAAACCCCAATCACCTGATTGTTGTCCAGATTTGTCCTAAAGAAAATTTACGAATCATTCATCCTCCAGGCCTTAATCCTAGCCCTCACGGCCACACGTTTTCTGCTTACCTTTCCTCTTCACAAAGGCCTCCATTCACAATGGCGTGGCACACTTCCTCGTTCGCTTGAGCGTCAAACAATGGAACACCAAAACTGCAATCCAAAAGCGTCCACTCGTCAAATTCCGTCTTTGCCCCACTGTCTTCATCCACACACTCACAGTCCTCCTTTGCGCTCCAACCCAGCCGCACAGCACCACTGTTCACCACTGTGTCCTTGTTTTCCGCAACCATCGATGATGGTAACTCAACACCATCTAGGGCATCCAGTTCCTCCGCAAGGATCGCCGCGCACTCCTTGTCTGTGACCCCATTGCGTGGGCTGCTCCCTTGAGACTTGCGCCCTTCCGGAGTCCTCCTCCCCAACGACGTCCTCGGGCTCAACTCCGACTCTAAGCTTAGGCCAGCAGTGCTGTTGAATGGACTCGTGCCGTGGCACCTGTTGTGTCAAACAAAAATGAACACTCTCAGTGGTGCTGTTGAAGGATTTTGTTCCCCCATGCATTGGCCAATGGGGAGAAATACTACACCACAAACTTTTAGCGAAGCTATACAAGGATTTACATATACTTCATCATTCACTATTTATCTCTCCTACACCAGCATTTCCATTCAATATTTGCACATTACAAGATATATGCAGCATTTCTGTGCGATAATCAATGCCTTGTACATAGTGACATACAATAACTATATGTTATTTCCTGCAGGATGTTTTATATCTCCTTCAAATAAGGTAGTTTCTTCATCAAAGAAAATGAAAGGCATTGCGATTAGTTATCGACCATTAGTATATCCATAATATACAAATTATTCTGTTTTAGAAATCCCAGTTTAGACAAATGATAATGGTCAACTTTAACCGCATTTGAAAACGGCCAGATTGGCGCCCATGCGATGCCACTCCATGTGACGTCACAGGGACTTAGTTTCTATACGAGTAGATAGGAGTTTTGCATCATCTGAGATTACCAATGCATGCATGAGGCACAGAGATCAGGGAAACATTTCTTAATGATCACCTATTAAAATTGCCAAAGGTGGGAAAGTTTCCTTCGTTTGATAGGGTATTAATGACCCTTATTGAAACCGATGGCTACCTGCTAGCAGGGTACTCTGCTACCTGCTAGCAGCCTGAATCGTATCAGTGCTAATAGCCTCAGACCAAGGTAGCCTCACAAGGTGGTAAATGACGTCACACAGGCTTTTCCCAGCATTCACACTCAGCCGTTGCGCTTTCGCTTGCTTAAAAATTATCACTTTTCGTTGAATCGCAAAAAATAGATATCATAATTTAAAAATCTAAAATCATGAAATGCGTGCTCCAGGAGTAATAATCTTTAGATTTAGGCAATAAAAAATAATAGGAAACCACCCTATTAGCAACCTCTTTATGACCAGTTTCATGCATATGTAAAAATATTTAGAGGGTCAATAACATTTTATTTAACTCTTACCCATGAGCACAGCCAGGATCTCTTCCCATCTTTGCCATGGTAATGAACCCACAGTTGTGCTTGAGGTCAATGTGCTCCGAGAGCTTCATTATCACTGGGTGAGACCACCAATCTGGTCCATTCTGGCCAACGGAAGCTGAAAGGAACATCACTACAGCTCAGATAGAGGTCAATACAGAGGTTGGTGATCCTTCACTCACATTTTAGGGTATGTACCCAGTGGAAAATTGGAGGTACAACACTCCAGATCCAAAGAAAAAACATTGAACAGTTGACAGCGTCAGCCAAGTGAAAAGTCTGACTTTGGGAAGCCAATTTGCCATAGTCTACAGAATAACCTCAAATGGCAAACGACTTTATTCTATTTGAAGTTGTCTTGGGTTTAGAAATAATTTTTCAGAATAAAAACAAACATTTATTTTTTTTTAATTGCTGTATTCTACAATGCTATCTTTACTGAAGTTTTGAAAGTACTGATAAATATTTTTTTCCTTAAAAACACAAATTAACTAAAATAAAGATAGCTTGCACATTTCTTTGGCATAGTTATCGAAAATAAACCTTATCTTGAACTTTTTGGTAAGATAAATTATATTATACCCTGAATCAGGACATGTAAATCATAATTGAATAAAATTATTGGACATTTATGTCGGCAAATTAAAAAAAAATTTCACAGCAACACACAAAGATTGATTTACATATACACAAATAGATAAGTGTGCTAAAGCCTTCTGAGTCATACAACTGGAAAAGTCACACAACTGAAGGAGGCTCAACTGAGGTTCTACTGCATATTACATGTAATTTATGTTTTAGTTCATGTGCAGCATTAACTAAATATCTCCATTTCCAGATAGGTAGGGAGTGTAGTGTCCTTAAACCTGTGTGTACCTTTGACCTATGCTGTTTTCAGTGATATGATGTAGGTAAAAGAGGTCATCTGATCCGTAGTACACAGCCTTGCCACTAGAGGAGTCTGTAAGTTGGTGTTTGTGTGGCAAGCTACACATGTTAATTTTTTTAATTAAAAGAAGAATTTCATCCTCAAAAAATGAAGTATTTATGATTTACGATTTGAGTATTCCATTACAATGGTTCACAAACTGAAAATTAAACTATGTCTTAATACCACTCTTTTTGGTTACATGGACATGTGTTTAAATTGGATCTTTGGTTGAGATATAAATTGTTGTCAACCATTTTCTGCATAAAGGTGCGACAGTGTGCCTTGGTCCTAGGAGATTAAGTCTAATAAAAAGGAAACTATTGAACTGACTCTTCATGCACGCAAGTTTGAAGTAATCATGGGTGACAGTTGCATCAGGATTTGGGAGACATATTGAAGTAGAATGACTTGCAAAATTTTCAGCATTTTTATTTTCATTTTCATTTTTATTTGAAATTGGTGGAAAAATGCATATCCAGTAATGCAGTATTCACTTTAAGAGCAAAGTATTCAGAAAAAAATAAAGTACAGTAAAACCTCTTTACATCGTAATGGAGGGGACCAAAATTTGGGCAATTTGATGTATGGAGGTTCACTATAGAGAGGTTTTAGTGGTAGGCACCATTTTTTCATATCCTTGGGAAATGAAAGGTGCTACTGTCTTTTAAGCCATTATATTAATATATTTGAACATATAGGTATGCATAAGCGAACATATATTTACAATTTAATGGTTACACATAGGTAAAAGTAAATTGTTCAAGAGGCCTTTTTAGAAAATAAATTAGTTAATGGGTTTGCTTAAAATTTTTTTCAAACTCTTTCGAAATAATGTTTTCAATTCTATGAGCACTTTTTAATGTCATTTTCACTCTAAATAAATCACTAGCTATTTTCGTTAATGCCTTTTGACCTAAGAAATAATTCGCTGGTCTAAGGGTTGTAATTTACTTATAGTGTTCGGAGGAAAGAACAATAGTTTTATATTTCTAAACATAATTTCTTCATCCTCGTATTTAACTGCCCGAGTTTTTTTATTTGTGCAGCCTAGCCAGTTTCTTCTGTTTTTCCTCGGTTGTTTAAAATAGATGTGAGGGTGAATGATGGTATTCCAAAGGTCACTGCCTTCTGCCTGTCCTCGTTGATGGCTAGGAAAATTGCTAATTATGTGGTAAAGTCAAGCAGTCGCCTTCTTTTATTTCTCGAATCCATCATCAGCCTTTGATTAATTAAGTAATTTTCATATTTTATGGCAAATAATTGAAAATACTCCTTATTATATCTTTAAGAATTGATTTATCATTCTTATAACATGCGACTTGTTAAAGATCATAAAAAAATAAGTAAACATGTGACTACTGCAAAAAATAGACAAAAAATTGAGTGTAATTTTGAAATTTTTGTTGAATTCCCTCTCTCCAAAATATAATGCACGTAGCGTTCCGAATAAAAACTCTGTCGAGGGCACACAGAAACGCTAGGTCTGCGAAAGGACGTGATTTCCCGGTGAGAATGCTGGGCGAACCACTTCAGAATGCGGCGGCGACGGTAAAAAATTTCATTGCCCTACCGTGTATCAGCAAATTAGCTGCCTCCTTCACCTAAAACTGCCGCGCATGGATTGATGTTCGTTCAGTATTGCTAGAAATTGACGTCCCGGACTCCCGATGGAATAGTCAGATTTCGCGGCATAAATACGCAGGCAAGACATATGACTAGGGACATGCAAAAGGTGGGGTTATTTTATAGCCAAAAGTGGTGTTATTTTTCTTCAAAAGCGATGTTATTTTGCCCTGAAATCGGTGTTATTTTAACGGCAAAATAATTGATGCTTATTGAGAGCCATCCTTCCAGTGGCCCACCCATTGCCCTAAATTTAGGATATTGTTGACCGGGAATAATTTAAGCAATAATATACATGGAGTATTGGCTGAATTCACCTATTTTACATATTTATCCTTCACGTATACATATATCTAGCTTACATAGAGAGAAATTACTTTTAAATGTCTGTAATTTCAAATGAAATATTGCTATTGTGATCAAGTTGTCATCTTTTACATTTGTTCTCTTATCTGTTAACACAGTGCTATAGCAGGAAAGAAATCTTTCTCAGTCCATGTTTGCAGAAGGGATCCAGATTGCTTAAAGGCACTTAGATGCAAACGATGTCTCAGACATTTGAGCTCCTGGATTGCTTTAATTACATACACTGAACCCCGGGAATTTTGCTTTTGTAGTAATTTCTCCCAACCCCAGCATCAACTTCTCTGTCTCCATTGATTCCAGGCCATGAATTTTTTGTTTTTAAGTCAGGGTTCATGTCTGTAGATGGAACTTCTTGGGGATCAAAAACAGATCTTTTCAAATACCTATTTTTCTGCTTAGGTCTTCTACCATAAGAGAACTAAGTTTGGTTGATGCCTTTTCAGCCATCTGCATAGGTATTGACTTTACAGCAGCTGCTTTAGAGGTTTTCATGTTTTGCAGATGTAATTAGTGGTTTTATCTAAAAAAAGTACTCTTATGAATATTCTCGAGGCTCATTTTTAACTTCCTTAACTCTTTCAAAATGGTGGAGTTCTCTCCTTAACATGAATGCAGGACTGTGCTCCATGAGACTCCTCGGTCCCCTCTGTATGGAGCATTTATGTTGGACATCTGTTAAGAAAGGTCTTGCAGATAATCAAACACTCTCAACACCAACCTTTTCTGATCCTTCCTAGTGGGCATTTTGCATTATCTTGGACTCTGAGGGTAGTTGGTCTCCCTCCTTTCGTGGTTTATAACCCTACCAGCGGCATTGGTTTGCTGTCAACTCATGCTTTGTTTATGTGAATTAGCTATATGGATGATTGTTGCTTGCACGTAAATTGCAGACTTTCAATTGAATTCCTCGATTTATTCTGAGAATTTTAAAATTTTGAATGAAGCTCTACCATCAGCATTAACGAATTTAATGCATTAACAATTTCCATGTTGATTTTATACTGAAATCGAGATATAAGTTAATATTTATGGTAGAATTTCGTTTAAAAATTGTAAACGCTGCCAAAAGACAAAGAGTTCAATTCTTATTTTATATTTTTTAAGAAAGAACCATATATTTATTTCGCAAACTAACTGATGAACAATTGTATGACTGCGATCCCGGCAGTTACAGATTTTGCCAGTCCATGGTGTTGACCTGTTGGGTCCCGAAACTAAGACTTTGCGAACCCACGAATGTCATAAAAGGAGGAGAGCAAGGAAGCGTATATACGGCATTAGGCCTGCGTAAGAAAATCTCAGACGAAAATTTTCGCCTTTCGTCTCCCGGGTCAAAAAATATCCTGCCGCATATTTTCGTCATTAGCAGCGAAAGGGTTAACTCTTTATAGAATGTGAGCATTTGGATTATTTGAACCCTCCAGTAATTTTATTAAGTCAACCATCAGATTCCCATGGCATTTTGGCTACTTTGTAGACATCGTGACTGCGGTTTAGACATCCTCCGGACAAACAAGTCGCCTTATTTCCTCGAATGTGTTTCTTTGTGGAAACCATGAATTTTCTCCAATTCATGGGCGATTTTCATCATTTTTTTTCCTTCTGCTCTGCATGAAATTGTTTTTCGAGGCGTATATATTTAAGCCGTAATTTTTTCAAGGCATTGGCCGCTCACCGACGCGACTAATTTCCGCGGGCCGCCGTTCCCGGCACAGCGCCGTGAAATCCAGAGAGTCGTCTTGTCGGAAAGTGGCCTGAATTTTACGGCGCTGTGCCGGGAACGGCAGCCGGCGATAAGTCGTCTCGGCTGAAAGCTGCCAAAATGTAGCTCCGTGTGTATTTCACGGAATAGACGGCGCACAGCCACTTTTTGCCGCTTTCAGACTTTTGCTTTGCTCCGGCCCTCGTCAACGGCACGGCACTGTGCTTTCAAATAACCATTGGTCTCAATGCATGTCTTCAAACGAGTCGAATCGCGCAGTTGACGGCACGGCGTTGTTGACGGTCAGCAAGGCAAGGTTCAATCTGGCGGTGCGCCGTTTATGGCGTGAAATACACACCGTGCTATCTTGAGGCTACCTTCAAACGCGACGACTTTTCGCCGGCCGCCGTTCACGGCACGGTTCCGTGAAATTCAGGCCATTTTCAAACGAGACCTCTCTCACTTTCAAACGAGACATCTCACGGCGCTGTGCCGTGAACGGCAGCCCATGGAAATTCGTCGCGTCGGAAAGCGGCCAATGCAGTGAAAAAATTACGGCTTAAATGTACGCCTCGAAAAACAATTTCGTGGGAGGAGCATAAGCAGAAGAACAAAATGGTGAAAATCGTGTCTGAGTTCATGAAAATGGCCCATGAATTGGAGAAAATCGCAATTAACACGAAATTCGCGTATTCGCGGGAAAACCCCGGAAATCGCGTATTTCGCGGGAAAACCCCGGAATTCGCGTTAAAATTCGCGTTATCGCATTTGCGACTTTTGCATGTCCCTACATATGACTGTCGCTAATCGCAATAAATTTTAACCACGATCGTTCACGAAAGCATCGAAAAAATTACCAAGGCGGTAGTAAGAAAGTGCTACACCGGGAAATATGGGAATAAAATAATTGCGAAACTGTATTTGATTTATTTCAAGTCGCGGAAAATTCTCGAAATATTTTAATTTTAGAAGCGGAAGTAGCAATGCGGACGAGTAATTCAGTCTCCATGGATGGGAGTGAAGTTAGTTGAAATATTTCCGTCAGCTAGTGATTATAGGCTGCGCTGGTCGCCTCTTTTATTAACTGAACATAGTATGTAGGCACTTACAAGAAAATAAAGCCATCAGTAAAAGAAAGCGAGTGTTATCGCGCGATTTTGACCGTGATTCAAGAGAAAACGATGTGTTCTGTCTTCATTTACCGTCACTTAATATTATTAGGATAGTTGGATGCCCTAACTAATGGTTAACGTGAAAATTATTTAAGGTGTATAAGAAAAAAATAAGCGTGAAACATTTATCGCTGAAAATGTCATTCCATGTAGGTAATCGCGGCTGCATTAATGGTCTCTAGTTGTCTCGGTACGATTTGCGGAGGTAGTAAGGCCGCCTCGGGGCTGTCTTGTTGGTACGATGTATGGAGGTTTTACGAGATAAAGAGGTTCACTATATAGAGGTTTTCCTATAAATTTACATGTAAATCTGACGGGACGAAAGGGTTGGTACGAAGTATGGAGGTTTACGATGTAAAGAGGTTCACTACATAGAGGTTTTACTGTATTTGTATTCAATATTTAAATTCGAGAAAAATGCTATACAACCCATCTCTAAATATAATATGTATATATTTATCACAGAAAGTAAAATTACAGATTAATTAAAATAAAGGGAGTACATACAATGGTTGGCCTTAGCAGGGAATGGGATGAGGCTCATCTCTGGTCCACGATCAATACCATAGGCCTGCAAGAACCAATTTTAGCCATTAAACATGGAGTGCTCTTAATTTAAACAGAATAACTGCTGATAAAGATCAAATAAAAAATAAAAAACACTAAATTAAAAATAATTGAAAACACCATACAAAGTACATTTGAATAATTCTCCAGGATCATCAGAAACATACCCCATTAAATATATACATACTTGTAAAATAAAATGAATTTTAAGACAAGCCCATTTCCATACCTAATTAGGCTTGAGAATGGACTACAATGGAAGTTCCTTTTAATGAGTAAGCATAAGAGTAAGAATCTCGTCATGACAAATGATTGGCATAATATCGTCAAAAATTCCATTGCTAACATGTAAAAAATATGGATATAGCGAGGTATAGGAAACCCTACAGACTAAGCCACTTTGCTGGTGAGTGCAGTGCGTGCAAGTTGATCCAACAGTGCAAATTAAAAATTAATAGGGCTAAAAATGATCTGTATAGTTTCATGAAGAATTTTTAAAAATTCACTCCAGCCACCACTCACAGCAATAAATTTCATGGAAATACCTCAAATACTCTAACAAGAAGCATGAATTGAAGGAAGCATGAAGTTTCTAACAAGAAGCATGAATTGAAGGAAGCATGAAGTTTCTAACAAGAAGCATGAATTGAAGGAAGCATGAAGTTTCTAACAAGAAGCATGAAGTTAAGATGAAGAGAGAGAGAGAGACCACTGACCTGGATGAGGACTGCAGAGTGTCCGAGAGCGTCGTTGAGGGCAAACAAGATGCTGGAGAGGGGGAGAACGGTGGGGTCGTGGCCCCAAGTGGTCACCATGACGCGCTCACAATGCGAGAAAGGGGACGGCAACTGCTTCAGCCGGGTACCTATTATTCGCCCCATCAACAATACCATCAACACACAATCATCAGCAGAGTCACCAAAAAATGTTCCACTAAAGCAATCACACATCAAACTAATATCACAGTCAGGGTACACTCAACACATACAAAATCAGATTGCCAGACTCTTGCCTGAAAAAAATATTCATTTCATCTGAATTTTCACATTCTCCCGTTGAACCTATCATGACATTTTCCATGAGTAATGGTTGGTTAATCAAAAAAATAAGCACAAATTAAACAGAGAAGTTAACAAAATTGATTGTTTGAGGCGTAACTTGGTGAAAGCGATTCATTATTAAATTAAAAAAGAAGAACTTTGTGCTTTCACATTAATATTTATTCACGACCATGGTTTCAAATAATTTCCTGGGCTAACACGACATGACGAGACCTTTCCTCGCCCTCTCTCTCACCTGAACCATCCCCCCTCCACCTGCCATGCCCTCCCTAAGGGAGCCTCCTCCCCCTAACCTCTTTCTACCTCACGACCAAGTTCTTTCCCCCTCCCACTTCTCTGTTGACCGATCCGTTCAACCCCAATTACCTTCCTCCCTCCCCCTCCTAGCCAGGTATGAAAAGATGTAATGGACCTCTGTAGAGTTCACCTGATGATGACGTCTAACGTTGAAACCATGGCCGTGAATAAATATTAATGTGAAAGCACAAAGTTCTTCTTTTTTAATTTAAGAGAAGTTGACAAAAAATTAGCTTCATGCTCTGGGGCATTTATAAATAGAATAAGAGTAGAGTGCATTCTCACTTTAGAATGGACTCAGCATATGATCTGATCTGATTATTTGGGAAATTGCTGTTTATTTTAGCATCACTGAGAAGTGGTTACCACCAGGGACACAGCTAGGAATTAAGGCTAGGGGGGGGTTTGGCACAAATAATACTGGGGGTATGAATTACCGACCAGAGTAAGCGGGAGGTGCAGGGAGGGCATGGCAGGTGGAGGGGGGATGGTTCAGGTGAGAGAGAGGGCGAGGAAAGGTCTCGTCATGTCGTGTTAGCCCAGGAAATTATTTGAAACCATGGTCGTGAATAAATATTAATGTGAAAGGGGGTGAGATAACTTCATGCCCAAGAAAAGTTTTAAGATAAATGGTTCAAAATGGTGAGTTTTATGGCTGCGTAAATAGTTTGATGTTTTATTTGTTCAAGTCATCCGTCCCCCTAATATAAGTTACTAAATTTGTCAGATTAAAATTTTTTTATAAAAAAAATTCTCTGAACTTTGGGGGGGTTTATGCCCCCAAATGCCCCCCCTCACTGTACCACTGGATACCACCAGATCCCACTTGATGATACAAAATCAGAGGATTTTTGGCTTTGAAAAGGAATTTTTTAACACTTACGAAGTCTTTCGATCCTTCTACCACTTTTTAAATCTAACACCACAAGTAAGTGTTGTTTTCACCAATTCAATATATTTCATTTGGCTCGATTGTATTCACCAACTCATCATTTAGAGTTTCTATACCTGCTAGTTTTTGATATTTCCCCATTTCAATGTACAGCCAGGCCGTGGCCACAGAACAACAGAAGAGTCCTATGCTGAAATTTGGACACCAAATTTAAGGGTTGAAATCTAAACCCCAAATTCCTCACTAATTTTTAAATTACAAACAGCTAGACCAAAATGTGTAGAGAATTTGCAGGTGACTAAGTATAAAAAAATATAAGGCTAGTCAGGAAGCCTAGCTGGCATGTCTAGAGAGAACTACCACTGATTTGTTTGACACCATAATTCATGATTTGATACCTGATAGAGAAATAAAGAATTACTCACCACCATGAAATAAACAATAACTGTAGCTGTAATAATGTTATGAATATCATTCAAATTAATAATCAGAAGAAAATTATCAAATAGGGGGAAGTAGGGGTTACCTTTGGGCAGCAGCAGTGATGGTGGTCCAGATCCTGTGATGTGATATAAAAATAGTTTGAACCATGGAGAATTGACTTCAGGGATAGCTGGCCCAAGGTGAGGTGGCACACAACTGCTTATTGGGCGTATTTCTTTGCTCAGTGGAGCCATTGATACCAGTAACCTTGCCAGGGAGAAGAAAAAGTTCACTGAGAATATAATAATTATAAATTGCAAAAGTTATCTCAATTGACTGCCATGAGGACAATTTGCCAGGTCCAGGAATTAAGCTTTCTAAGGCCTTCTGGCTTATGAGCTGGACACTCCATGATTTTGAACTTCCTTTCCTTTTACCTAACATTCATGCATCAAATCGCCATGAAAGTTAAGTAGATGCTCAAGGATACACATACTACTGAACAAAAAAACTATGTACATATGCAAGTTTGAAGTTCAATTACAAAATAACCAGCTGCTCCACTTAAAAACCACATGCACCAAATCTTTTTCATTCAGTAAGCATTCTTCACAGGAGCAACGAACAACTCATTAAATCATGCATATCAAAGATCCAACAGCTACAAACACTGCCCATATCTGGCCAAATCTGCAAAATCATCTAAATTTGAGCCCTTATTGGGATATACTTAATAACCCACCTTACCCCATATTTAACACGTTCAACGCTGACTGATGACGATCGTCATCAAAGTCCGCTCTCCCTTTCCAAGGCCATATACGAGAGACGCCGACCCATAGCTCTTCCGTTTTGCTTGTCAGTCATTCATTAGCCCTCAGAGCGAGTGCATCGGCAGTAGCCGGAGCGATTCATATCCCCAGGAAGGTTCCTACAGCTGTTTCTTTTCGGTGGTAAGTTACACTTTTTTTTTGTCAATTATCACTCTCCTTTTGTGCTTTCAATGTGTACCGACCCCTTTTTAACGTAAAACAACTTTCGTATGTGGTAGAAATCATTAGTTGAAAGTTTTGCAGTTTTTTATTCGTGAATTCCTCCCCCCCCCCCCCCCCACCAACCCCCGCATTCTCCTCGTACCCATATTACAATTTCATCGGTGCTTTTTTATTTTCCTATAATGTTTTTTTGGTAGATATATGGCTTGTGATAAAATTTCGAAATTGCGTTTACAAAATAACTTCGTGAATGTAAAGTTGTTTTCTTTAATTGTATTTTAAAGCAGAGAAGTAAAGTCGTTGCTTTACAAGTAAAATTATTACATTATGTGAAAAAATTTTCCGTTTAGGACAGATTCTCATTATTCTAGTTTAGATTGAGGCTAAGCGTTATAATGCATTCCGGACGATGTATTTACATTGCTGCATTTCATTTTACCAGGAATATGGTATTGGCAAATATTTTACGTTTTTTTACTAGTTTGTCATCAATAGGTGATAATTTGCAGTATTTTACTCCAATCACTTGTAACTTGAATATTTCCTTTATGACATTCGATAAATATTTATCATCATTTGCACTTGTTGTTATTGTAATTTTAGTAAAAGTACTATTATTGATTTGCATCAATTTTGTCTGCTAATATTGTTTCTTTTTCTCCTGTGTATAGCAAACAAGTGGAAGTGAAATTTACAAAAATTTCCTGCTAACTTCCGATCCAAATGCTTTGGCAGTAAGGTGCGTGATTTCATAAACTTTACTCAATTATTTTATTGCTATATTATGTTTTTTCTTATTATATATTCATATAAACACGTACTTTTAAACATTCTTGCTTTCAGAAAGAAAACGTGGAGGAATGGACTGCAAAGGGAAGGGATTACCGGGGAAAGGCGTCCCGAAGAAAGGGAAGTGGGCTGTAAAAAGTCCTTCTGTTGAGAAAACTTCCTAACTCCCCCCACAGCCTTCCCTTCCAACTAACCCCACCCCTTCTAGTTCTGTTGAAAGCTGCCAGCCCCCTGACACCCCTTCTTGTGCCCCGAGTCCGCAGCCATCGGCCTCGCGGTCACTTCCTCCCCCAAAAAGGAAGAAAAGGGAGGAAGAAAAAAGATTTGGGAGGGTGCTATCTGCAGAGGAGATGGCGGAACTGCTTTCAATGGATGAAGAGAGCGAGGATTCCTCCTTCGGGGAAACTGAGTGGGGATCCTCGGAGGATGAAGAAGAAGGCAGGGTGGCTGATTCCTCAAGATATGCTTCTCCTTCCCCTCCTGGCCCTCTAGGCTCTCAGTCCCCTCCCCTTACGACGAGAACTGCGACAAGGACGTACACTTGGACGGACAAAAGACCAACCCACCCACAATTCCCCTTCACTGACACCCCTGGCCTCAATACGCAAGACTCAGGAGACGATCCCCGAAAGTATTTTGACCTCCTCATGACAAATGACAAGGTGGACTTAATAGTGATGGAGACAAATAGACAAGCAGACGTTTTAATTTCTGCTTATGTATTTCCCAGAGCAAGAATAACGAAGTGGAAGCCGCTCACATCGGTGGAATTTTTAACGTTTTTGGGGGTTCTATACCACATGGGCACATGCCCATTGAGTAGAATATCCGACTATTGGAGTGTAGACCCCCTTTTCAATTATCCTTGCTTTAGGAAATGCTTTAGCAGGGACAGGTCGCCGCGATCATGCAAGCTCTGCATTTTGCGAGTAATCCTGGTCGTGATGAGCCGCAACTGTCTGATTGACTCTACAAAATAAGGCCCCTTATTGACATTTTCCATAGAACAATGGACGATATTGTGACCCCGACTCAAAGACTGTGCGTATATGAATCCATGGTTCTCTGGAGAGGTCGTCTTATTTTTCGTATTTATATGAAAGGCAAGCGACATAGGTATGGTATTAAACTTTACATGCTCACGGAACCTTCCGGATTAGTTCTAAAATTTCTCTTTTACACTGGGTCCTCCGATTCTGATGTGGGCGGGCCGGGTCATGTTGACAATGTTGTATGGAAATTGATGGAGGGAAGATTAGATTCTGGGCGATCCCTCTTCATGGATAACTATTACAACAGTGTTGACTTGACCCACCGCTTGCTTGAGCGGAGTACCTATTGTACGGGAACTCTTAGATCTAATCGGAAGGGGAATCCACCTCACGTCCTTTCTTAAAAACTAAAACGCGGTGAAGTAGTGGATGCATTCAGTTCCGAAGGTGTCTGCGTGATGCAGTGGAAGGATAAGCGGGATGTACTGATGATCAGCTCTGAATTTGGGAGTGACCTGATCGATGTCCGTCGCCAGCGAGGAGGTAGCGTCACTTCCAAACCGGAGGTCATTGCTCAGTACAATGAGTCAATGAGTGGCATCGCTCTCCATGATCAAATGATGTCATATTATCCCATTGAGCGCAAGACACTGAAGTGGTATAAAAAACTGGGCATCCACATACTTCACCTCGTTTTAGTGGATAGCTTTTTCCTGTTCCGTAAAACCCACCCTAAATTTCCTCTCCATGATTTCCGCCTATCTGTCATTAGAACACTTCTCAGTCCGTCATATTCCAAACCTATTCCTTGTTCCTCCACCAGCCTAACCTCCAGGGTCCTTGGATTGTCTAAGCACTTTCCGGAGACATATAACATCGACCGAAAACGAAAACGTGTCCCTCAACGACGCTGCACATTCTGTAAGTCTAGAGGGTTCAGGAAGGATACGGCATATTTTTGCCCTGCCTGTGAGGGATGCCCACCCCTGTGCATCAAAAACTGTTTTCAAGAGTTTCATAGAAATATTCAATGTCAGTCCTCTGTTACTCCTATGATTTAATGTATTAAATATTACATTTATACTTACTCCATTATTAAATGTTATGTAAAATTTAAGCATTAAATGTTAATAATTCAAAAATATTTTTTATTTTTTTTTTTTTGCCTGGTGTCCTGTCCCCCCACCATGTGCATGGTGAAAACCGTTGTTTCTTTTAGGGAGGGCAGAGGAAGAGCGAAAGATGTAAAATTCTATTGTTCCCTAACTTTGGTATTCCCTCCTGGAACGGGTAAGAAGCATTAGTGCAAGTTCCTAGAAGATAGGGATGAGCACCCGGGTGGGGTTCGGGTGATTAGCACTTCGGAAGTTGTCGTCAAAACCCAATTTTTGTATGCACTAGGAATGTCCTCTCCTTCTCTGTATTACTCCTCCTTTGTCTGTTTCAATGCAAAAATATATTTCATGGAAAGTGCGCCGAAAAAATAAAAATGCATCTGAAAAATTATGCATCGAAATATTTTATACATTTAATTTCAATGAATGAAAAATCATTTTTTATTATAAATGATTAGAGCAGGTCCTTTTTATCATTTAAAACAATATAATTTTGAAATTGGAGCGAATTTACTTTGAGACTCATGACAACTGAACATGATATAAATTAGAGATGTGCGAATAGTATCCGCGAATACTCGAATACCTCGAATACTAGAAAGCATTCGATATTCGAGGTCTCAAATAGTTATGCGAAAAGTACCGCCTCGAATACCTCAAATACTTTGAATTTCGCGTCGTACACTGTCGCACGCACATCGTAGGTAGTTGACTCGGAAAAATGTTGAGAACTCTAGTCTTTTAGTGCATGAAGGGCCGTTATAGGCAAGTTGACGAACTACATCAAATTCGCGGGTCAGAGCGGTGAAAAGAGTTCGACGTGGGGAACCTAAATAGATCCGAGTGAAAAAATCCGAAAATCCCCAGTTTCCCCCACCAGGAAACTCCAGTGCCGTGGGATAGTAACATCGGCACATTTCCCACGATCTGCTATCCCCCTCCATTCAGCATTCGCCTCACCCACTCTGACACTTTCATCTTCTCCGAAATCAAACAAAAGGTCATGAGTACCGTGGGATAATGACATTAGCGCATTTCCCAAGATCCGCTATCCCCCTCTGAGGTTTTCCTCTTCTCCGAAATAAAAAAAAGGTCCCAGCTCGCGCAGGGATCATATTACGAAGACCTTAGCTTCGAAAAAAATATCAAGTTACACGAGAGCAAAAGAAATGTTTCACGCCCCCCCCTTTTCTCACCCACTGACCTTTTTCAGCCTACCTGCTTCTAAGTTTCCAGTTTCTGGAGGTCAACTGCTACATGAATCACCTATTAGCCCAAAAGGTGTCTAACTATGACTTTCGGCAATTGATATTACACCTTTGTTGGATTGAAATATTAGTAATGTGCACGTAATTTAAAGAAGAACAAGACCAAACGCGACGCATTTCTGACTTTATTTAAGCATTTTACGCGAGGAAATAAATGTCAAAATAGGACGGAGGCTTGGCATTCTGGCGAGACTCGATATGAGCAGCAGAGCTTCTCGGAAGTTGATGTGGTATTTTTTTCCGAAAACATGTCAAGTTACAATTTATGAGTGGTGCTATAAATCTTTATTGTTACAGTCCCAGACGAAGGGATATTTTCTCAGGATATTTGGTTTCTCCTGATAGCAATTCCAATTCATCTTCTTATTTCGTGAGAACTCCCAAAGATGGACTGAAAATAATTGAAGAATATCCGGTGGAGAAGAGCTTGTATGTTGCAAAATGCCTCAGATTGTCAGCTAGCACTTGGCAACAGGAGTGGGGGTAAAGCGATGTTAGTTGAATTAATTATATACCCAATTGTTTCCATAAAATTAAAATATTCCATTAATCAGCTAAATTCCTGTTCGAATCCTTTAAAGGAAATCAAAATTACTCCCCAAAATCTTGTGTTGCCTGCTGCATAGGCAACCAAGTCAAACATTCCAGCATTCATCGTTTAGTATTCGAGGTATTCGAAATTCGAGGTATTCGAATATTCGAGCAATGATTTAATATTCGAATTCGATATTCGAGTTCGAGAAATCTGCTATTCGACCCATCTCTAATATAAATCATTATTTTCAGAAATAATAATTACGCATTGTTTTCAACAGAAATACCAGTGTTAATGCTAAGATAAGTTTTAAAGAATGGATTTGAACAATATTACAATAACACCGTCAATGGGTAGAAAAACGGCATTGAATTCGATAAAAGGAATTTGTGATCAAATGACCACTAGCCGTCCTTATAGGTGGGGTGAAACTCCCCTCCTCTTAGAGTTAATTTAAATATATGAAATTTACATCTTTATTTGTTATAAATTCCCACCTCGTCTTTGAATTGAAAGATATATTCCTCGTCAGGTCCTTCAAATACAAATTCAAAAAGTTGAAATAGAAAAGGTTATGCCACATAATTCTCTATCAACCACTAAGAAATTCGTATTTTACACAGCCATCAACGTTCTTGCTAATTAATATTTACGGCACGGATCAATTTATATTCAATTGATGTGTCAGATTAGAGACAGAACATGGCATACGGTAAAAAGAAAAAGTCATCGAAAAAAAAAAAAAAAAAGGGCTCGATTATGCAACCACGCATTACACTACTGCAATGCTATCCGGTGACGTCAGACGATGATTGTCGTCAAATTTGAAATTGCAATTTTCTATAAAAAAATTTTTTTTCGCAACTTCCAATAAACAATCCAATCAAAATGAGACCAAAACCATCTAAAACCAAAGAATTAAAATTCAGTCACCGGCAAAACTTTAAAAAATTACCGCCGCGTTGAAAGTGTTAACCTACCATTAGGCAAAGGCAAACGGATGTAGACGTTGACAATGCCTGACCCAGATGTCAGGCCTTGCTAATGCCTCAGCAATCTTTCGTCCTTATCCACCATTTATGTACGTATACTATTCATCATTAATACTCATCCTCACCTGTAATTCTTATTGAGAAGCCTCGATCTGGTCTCAGGATCCAAACTTTGTAAACTTTCGATGCGTACCAGGTCCAATGGCAGGCGTAAGGAATCAGGATTCGATGAGCTATGCTCGTTACTTATGTCAACAGGGGATACAGCACTGGAAAAAATAATTACTCATTTACTCAATCACTCATTACTTACTGGAATAAATAATACATCATTGAGAAAAAAATAATAAATTGCACAACTTAGTTATGATGAACTAATGAGTAGTAAAATATCAAAATACCAGACTGAATTAGAATAGGCATTTTAAAATTTATGTCAATTTATTGTGCTCCCCATGCATTCCCATTCAATAATATTAGTATAGATTAGTATAGAAGGTGCAATAATATTAGTATAGATTAATCAATGTATGACTAATCTATACTAATATTTACAATTTTTGATTAATCTATACTAATATTTACAATTTTTGATTAATCTATACTATTATTATTGCACCTTCCATTTTTTTACATTCAACATCTATTACTTGTGTTCCCCGCAAGCTTTCAGGTCTGCTTTTAGTTTTCTTAAGAATCTCAAGAAATAATGTCTGAAAAATCTTTTGGTGAGCATTAGAATTGATCACTCAAAATGTGGGTAAGAGAGTAGGATGGAAGATACCTTAGTTAGGGAATGGCATTCAGAGACATTGAAACTTATACAGTAGACCCTTGTTAATAAAAAACACATTATTACAAAGTTCTCCTTATTACAAAGCAAATCGTTGGTCCTGACGAAAAGACCAATCAAATCTATAGCAACAGAAACATTATTATGAAAATACAAACCAAGCCCAGTCCCGGCAGCTACAAAAAGAACTTTATTATGAAGTTCCACGAATAAGCGATGGCATTTACGTGGATGTACATTATGCTACGTCATAATCATTGCTCTACGCTTAAGTTTTCCACATGCACTGAGCCCAGGAGCGTCAATAATGGTTTTTTCTTCAGTAGGAGATACATGTGCATATCTGTGTGCATAATTCTGTATGCACGCAGATACGAAAATTAGAAAAATTCAAGCGCGCCCAAAATTTCAAATTTGGCACCTTCTGAGTAGGCCAATGTGATGCTGTGTGGCACCAAGAAACTTGAACTTTGGGCTTAATCTGAACAAAGTATCCTTTAATCCGATGTGAAGTCAAGAACTGTTCAGCGTTTCACCCATCCTTCCTTCCTGCGGACAGTGATTTTTTTCGCATGCCCGGCTAGATCAGTTCATCACAAGTGTGAGTTCATGGACAATTGTAATGCAAAGCTGATTTCTACCGGATAACCGATTCACACAGTATTTGCACGCATCTTGTTCGTATATTGAGGACTTACTGTATTCAGGAAGATATCAACCCTTGATTGTGTCATGCATCATTCTTCTATTGATTAAATCAAACAAAATCGCTTGTTTTTATACATCTGTGCATAATTTAATCTCAAATATTACGCATGAATCTGAAGCTATTCTGCAGTGCGACTATAAATATGGGAGATTGAAGAGGCAAGAAATTTTGACAAATCATGTTTTTTTTACCATTCCTAAAAGAAACGTTCATAAAAACTTTGTCATTAGTAACCACCGGTTTTTTTGTCCCGGGAACTTTGAAAAAAAAGTCTAATGTGCATTGCTAATTCTCATATTTTGTAATCTTGATACCATTTGACTCTGAGTACGTGGACTGTTTTAATAATTTATGATATTAAAGTAATGCATACCATGATCCATCACAATGGAAAAACTAGTTACCTGCATATCCTCACACAAGTTCATTACTTTTTTCAGCTGCATACCATGCTCACAGCATCCTCTGGCATAGAATTCATAACATTTGTCACATTAAAGAATAAAAACTTCTTAATTGATTAGGGGATAGTAGCATATCTTTTTCTCTATTCCATGGGTATATGAGCAACTCAAAACCTTAGTCAAGTTAAAGAAAAGAACTTGACTCCATCACTTTTTTCAAAACTAGAGTCCAATCCAAGACCAATCCAATACTTCGTTTACATTTTATGGAAGTAATATTGAATGAAACCGCTAGGGAAACAAATTCATATGCTTGACAGATTCTGATAGAGATGACATTCTATTTAAACTAGCTCATATAAAACATTGGGAAATACATAGTTGCCAAGCTAAATCCATTCATCACATGCACTTTGAAAGTGGGCAATGTTTAAAATACATGAATATGCATATGATTCTCCATCAAATAAATTTTGAATGCATAGTCTTTGATAGAGGTCTGGCCTGCACTTTGCCGTACGCACCCAGAAGAGAATGCTCCGTCGTTGGGCTGGTTTGGGCCGCTGAGCAAGCAGGGCGGGAGAGCCTCGGAGGTGGGAGATTGTGGTGGCCAGGACGTGGGATTGGTGGCGTGGGGGCGCAGGGCGAGGAGCGTGGAGCGCAGGAGGACGGCGTGGTCGAAGTAGCGCCTCGCCTCCCCCTCACAGTCACCCTCCTCACACGAGATCTTGCACAGCTCCGCCAACAGGGACGGCAAAGTCTCGTCGGGCAGTTTGCCCACTTCAAACATGGTCACAGCATGGCTCTTGAGGCCCTGTTAAAAAAAAAATCATCAACAGTGAGTTTTATTAATCCAAGCCATATTCACAGGTTCATACATAAAATGTAACAAGTTAAATTTAGCACTCAACAAGAAACTACCTTAATGGCTCTAGGTTCTTAAAAAAAAATTAACTCAAAATGAATGCCATACATGTATTCTTCTTAAGAACAAGCTACAAACTGACATGCACACCGTGCTAGCGCCATTCACACTGGAAGGCTTCCGAAACTGAACTCAAATGGCAGCTCATTCCTACAACCAGCTGCTACCAGTGACTCGTGCAGTAATTTTCACACACTGACCTTTGCTGTCACAGAGCTCACCGGTCAACTCACAATCAGCTGTGAAGCCCAAGGAAACACTGGAGAATTTTCTGCCCATGGCTCAGGGCATATTGAGTATGCATTGAAAATTTAATTGGACACTATTGACCCTATGTTAGAGCGTAGGTTTCCGCGGCGATGGTTTGATCTCTGCATTTCTCCAGGGTTTTCTTCCGCGTCAGATTGTTGGTTGACAACAGTTTCGCTGGCTATCCTGCCAGCGTCTTCAGGTCGAAGGTGTCGGCTGTTGGTTTCTGCCTCGCTTATATACTGTAGGCTGGATGGGAGCTGCACTGTGATTGGCTGTCTGACTGGGTGCTTCTTTCTGGTTGGCTCTCTCTTTGATCACTCTTTTCCAGGCGCTGTGAAGGAAGTATCCATCTTCTCTATTGAAATTCAAAGGTGTTTTTTGAATTTCTATTGCTTCCCTGATTTGTCTAGGGAAATATCGGCACTCCTTAACTAATAGTTTCTTCTCGTCAAATTTAATGGCATGGTCGGAACCCGGCCATGACATTAAATTTGACGAGAAGAAACTATTAGTTAAGGAGTGCCGATATTTCCCTAGACAAATCAGGGAAGCAATAGAAATTCAAAAAACACCTTTGAATTTCAATAGAGAAGATGGATACTTCCTTCACAGCGCCTGGAAAAGAGTGATCAAAGAGAGAGCCAACCAGAAAGAAGCACCCAGTCAGACAGCCAATCACAGTGCAGCTCCCATCCAGCCTACAGTATATAAGCGAGGCAGAAACCAACAGCCGACACCTTCGACCTGGAGACGCTGGCAGGATAGCCAGCGAAACTGTTGTCAACCAACAATCTGACGCGGAAGAAAACCCTGGAGAAATGCAGAGATCAAACTATTGACCCTATTTCATTACTCAGCCACAGCGAAACAGTGGGTTTCATTTCATGCACATTGCATTTAAATTTTACTTCTTTGAACCACTTTTAAATTGAAAATCTACAAAATCTCTTTTACTTATGGTTAAAAACAAGCATTGTCATGGAACCAAACTTGCAGGAGTGATCCATCCTTAGAGGAGCACACTAATGGACCTAAAGATTGAGAAAAGAAGAAAAGAGACAGTGTCACACTTACGGGGGATAGGTTTCCCATCATGAGGAAGGCAGTGAGGGTGGAGTCGAAGAGGAAGGCGACTCGCTTTGCCCGAGGGGAGGACGTGGAAGGGGCAGGGGGAAGCACCGAGGGGGCGCCACAAGAGCCAGGGGTGCATGCCATCATCTCGCCCTCAGAGAAGTCTGTGGAGAAGGACGACACGCCAGGCGAGGTCAGGGTGGGCGTTCCATCGCCACCGTAAGAGGAGAAGGGCCCAAGGTCCAGAAGAGAGACTGCTTCCTTCGTTGTGGCCATTCTGAAGAGCAGGAATGCATGCAATGGAGCATTGGAATATTCACTTATTTTTTTAAAATTTCATAAATATCAACACTTCATATATAAACAGAACCTAGATCTGTCTCAAGGGGATTAGGGAAACAGTCCTGTTATCAAGGTGCTCCTTTTTTGTGTAGGGTGATGTTATATAGGTTATTTTGGCTTTCAGGCACATTATCGAGGGTACCAAATGGAATCACTAAATCCCTTGTAACAAATTCTAATCAAGGTTCTACTGTACTACCTCATTTCCCATTACCCCCGAAAACAGAAAATTAAAGCCATTACGTTGGGGGTCCAAACAACCAATAGCATAAGAGACAAATGTATACCATGTCCCCCCTGGATAGAGTTAATCTACCACGGCAGGACTCAACCCAGTGACCTTGAGTTTGGCTGGCAAGGACAGCACCACCACCAAGGCCTGGCTACACAACACACACACAACTTGATGTGTATATGCATGGATGCAAAAATGGACCATGCTACCACCCAACTTGGATGACCAGAAATATGACCTGTTCTAATTTGGCTCATGCATTGTCACACGTCTGCTTCTGCATCCACCAAAATATCTCGCAAATTCACACAACTACACATACATGTTTATGTGCTGTGTAACCAAGCCTTTGGAATCCCTCGATCTTGAAAACGAGTCAAGATGCAATGTAGCTATACAGTATACAATGCAATATATTGAGTTGTGATATTTCTCCCCTTAATATAAAAAATTAACATAACACCAAAACCTTTCATAAATAACTCACAAAAGATTCTTTAACCGGCTTTTCACAAACTAACACCAAAAAATAAACCAATACCTTATTTTCCCCAAATTTCAGCAAAATATGATTCATCGTGTTCATTGCTTTTCTGAGATAACCCCTGAGATCTTATTTATATTATCTCAATAAAGTATTTTGGTACACAATTCGTACAATTATCATAGAATGCAAACATTAAAAGTCTTTTCTTTAATAAACTGACTCCCTGATTAACACACAAAATTAATTCCCCAAAATAAAGCACTAATCGAAACAACACCATTCCAGTCATCAAGCTTAATTGAAATTTGTGTTATGGAGCTTATTTTGTCCCTGAGATGTAGTGCTGTCCATTTGTACCAGAAGAGTTATGTCGCGTAGTCCATAATTCAAGGACCACCAGTATTTAATTTAAAAGAATGTCCACTTATCACTATAAAAGCTTCAAATCATTTCCAATGAGACCAAGAACATTGAGAGATGAACAACACTACGCCTCTACCTCCTTCCACTGAGTGCATGGCTTCCCCTCCAAGACGAATGCAGCTCGGAAGGGTCAGGCGGCATCCCTTTCTTCTTGGCAAACCCTAGACGACAGTACAAGGATATTGCACACTTCACCAACTCCACATCGATTTGGAGGACACTGGCCAGCTGAAATATCAAATTCACACACATTTTTAATGCACTTTCTTTTAAATGTCTTAAACAGTGACATGCAAGTAGAGAAAGAAATTATATTGCAATGAGAAAAACAATGTTCGCACATGCCTTGAATGCCACAACTCACATTTCTTTACAATAGCAGTTAAAAGCAATGACTGTCATTCACTTCCTTTAGAAATAATAGCAAAAACTGCCAGTTATTTGACATGAAGAAAATGCCTATGGCATATAATTTATAAGTAGAATACATAAAATACAACAAATACTTTTTATGATTACAATAGTGAACCATAATGTGAAATCTTTTAGCAGATGATCTAATCCTTGTTTTAATAAGTCAAAATGACAAACTGTTAGCATATAACTTGGGCACAAGCTATAAGTATTATCATTGTAAATGAAAGGAATCATTGTACACTACACAGCTGATAGCTATGCATATCAAATCTGAATGTCTTATTGGCAGAACCACATTCTGAGAAAAATAAACACACTGCATTCTGTGCCAAAAAAAGTTTATTTGTATGCATTAACCTTTAACATCATGACTGCACATCATCTTTATGACAACACAAAAATATTCACTATATCATCAGCCATAGCCATGAATGAATTCTAAACATGGAATTAAAAAGACATTGAAATAGGCAGCGAAATATTGCCAATGATACATCATTACTTTCTTGCTGAGGAAAAAACCAATGACATGTGTTTCCAACCAAGAGTTGAATCATGAACGTTTACGGACCACAAGCTTTTGATGGTCTAGCATTACAGTCTGTAGAATGCGAGAACATACCTCAGCCACAGGCGTGTGTTCATCAATTGAAACAAATATCTTGTAAAGAAGGGTTTCAAAATAGTCTCCCAGAACTCTGTTCATAACAAACCCCTCAAGGGGTGGCACTATGATGTAGTCATCATCATCTATTGGGACATCCAGATATATAAGCCCTTTCCTGAGGAAAAATAGAAAAAATATTGAGTCAACAATTGAAACCACACAAAAGATGACCTTCCTATACTGCCATGAAATTGCACCATGCTATCCAACAGTAATACATAGTAAACTGTCATTGTTACAAAGATGTTTCATTCTTGAAGGACAGAATATAGGTAATTGATGTTCTCCAAATCGAAGTAACTCCAGTTCATGGTCATTATTTATTTATTTTTATTTATTTAGTAGCTCCAGGACATGTGGTTACATGTATAGAACAAGTCAAGATACAGGAAAATAAAATATACATAGGTCATATATATAGGTACCTGGCCTAGTACTATATATGTAGGTACTAGGCCATATACCTAGGTACCTGGTTTCAGCCGAAGAACATAAAATTTTACCATTTAGCCTGAGAAGAGGAGTACAAATTCTTTCCCTCTGAGGAGTACGAAATTGTATAAAAGTAGATTTTTTTTCGTTGACAAGCATCGATGATCGTATTAGCATAAACCTCTTTCCTAGAGGAACATCTCTATGAAAACATTTTCATAACTCAGTATGAGATTCACTATTTATTTTTTCCAGTGATATAACTGATGAAGAGAAGAAATGGCAGCGTTAATTTAGTAGAAGAAAACTAAATGCCAGAAAAATCAATACGGCAAAATTATCATAATTAACACTTCCGCTCATTAAGGGTAATCCAGCACTTAAGAATCATTATGATTTTCATTAGAAAATTTTTGAAAAAACAAATCAACTTCTGATAACGGTAATAGTTAATTGGAGGAATATAGTGTAGGAAATTTCAATAAAATAGGGCAACTACCGTATTTCTCCGAATATAGCCCCCCTCTGAATATAGTCCCCCCCCCCCCTAATTTTAAGGCTTCAGTTTCGGGAAAAGTTTAAAAAATGTGTTTGAATATTGTCCCCCCCCCTTTACTTTTACCACGGGCATTTTTTGAAAAAAAAGGGAGACTATATTCAGGCATATACGGTATTACCATTACTAATCATGGAATTCCAGAATCAAATAAATGATGGAGTGCTTAGATTTAGCTCAGTGCTTTGATGAAGCCTGGTTTCCACCGTTATGCAAAATGAGTTGTATGGAAGTACATCATTTACCCACTAGATGCAGACAGGGAGTTTGATGTTAAAAAAAAGTGCATATTTTGATCAAAGAAAATGGCACAAGGCACCAATAAATGCACTTAAAACTGAAACTCCTTTCTTCATCAGCAATCCAGCCAAATACATATACGAGGCATATTCTAACAATGAAATATTTTTATGAGTCAACCTGCACATTTTCACGCCAGCCTCCGAGGGTCAAGTCCTCGCCTGCCAAACCAGCAGCACGTTCGAGTCTCGCCTGAGTAGGTTGTCCCTATCCAAAGCAAGAGTGTTGTTTTTGATCATCCCACATTGTTATTCGTTGGATTCCTCCACTCTAAAGGCCTGAAGAGCACTGTTTTCAGGGTGTTGAAGAGAATTATCAGATGGACAGTAAACCCTAACAATATCTGAGACAACAGTAGGACTAATTCACTCAAATATAAAATGCCAAGTATATATGTACAGTAGATCCCCACTTTATGATGTGTTTGCCTTATGAGTTTTTGGTTATTATATCTGAGCTGAATATGTGCACGCTTCTTCAAATTTCAATTGGAATACAGTCTTTAATCAACCATGCGGCTCTCCAACTTAATTGTTAACAAAACATTTCCACATGGAAAAATTATTAATGTGCTCTGATGCTCTTAAAATCTGATTCAATTCAACATGCAATGGAATTTTCTTTAAAATCGGTCCTGCCGGAACAGATTAATGTCGTAAATCAGTGGTCTACTGTACTCTTTTCTACCAGGCTTAGCAGGACAAGTGAAATTACAAAGACTGCACACAAAGCCAGCTTACAAAACTTTTGAAATTATCTAGCGAGGTGAAAAAAATAGGCCATTGCTCCCTATAAACCCAGTTGGCCAATCAATCGGCACAAGGGAATGTGTGGGATCCGTCGGTCAGGTATTTATACACATTCCCCACCTCACCTTGCAGTGCAACACACAGCTTAAGTAGCACAAGCATAAAATAAGTATGTATTAGTATGGAATGAGTATTAGAAGTTTATGGAACCTATTTCATTCAACCCATTTCCCCTTGAAAACAGCACACATGTGACCTCAAACAACATATCCAACAATTAAAAATGTACAATCACGCATGTCCTGGATAGGGGCTACATATCCAGGCAGGACTTGAACCCAAGACTATTGGTTTGGCAGGCTTCACCCTCACACCACAGAGGCCATTTTATAAATTTCCTCACTGAAAAAAGACAATTTTTTACAATACTTCATGAAATCACTGGTAAATTGCAAAGATCAAGCACTCTTTAGTGGACACTAGATAAGACACTGGCACTGAAAGGATTAATGAAAAGAGCTACCAAAACAGAATAAACAGCTAGTAACATAAAACCAAAACAACTCGTTTAAACATACTTATATAGGCTGTGGACAGCTTGGAAATCCAGGTCACCAGTTCGCTGAGGTCCGTTATCTATGACACAGTCAATGACCTCTTTCTCCACATCAGGCACAAGCTGCATTGACATAGGTCAAATCAAAATAGAGGATTACTATGAATTGTGAGAGTTCAACTAAATCACTTGAGAGATTGAGAAGATTTAATCATAAAATCAATAGCTTATTGTCTTAGTTTGCAAAAATGTTGCATATTCATAATGAAAGACATTTTTACGTTTGCTAAAGCCAACTGAAATAAACTGGTATAAACAATGCATTAGCCTTAATTGAGGGCTTACTAGAGTAGTGCACGGTAAACAAAAATTCAAATATCTATAGAAAGCTAACTTTAGAAATAACAAAAATAAATACATGATAAATTAGAGGCACTACCAACCTGCAAAATATCGATTTAATAATATGAATCAATTAAAATCCAGCAACATCATACATTGTGTTGCTCCAGTATCAATGCTCCAAAATGAATGAATATCAACACCATAAAATAGATATACAGCTGCACAGCTATAAAAAGTTAATCGTTGTTTCTTCTGTGAGAAGAATAAGTCACACCTTACGTCAGCACTCAAGTTCCATTTCCATTAAAATGTTTAAAAGATTATTAGACACTCTACCGACATCAGCATGTACACATCATCTTAGAACCTCTATATATTTATAGATCAGACAGAAACCATAAATTAAAAGAGATATTCTGTCAAACAGATAGGCGTAGGGATTCGCTTTTTTCCCTCAGCAATGAAGGAATTTGATAAATGCATGGAGGAAATCAACGTGGGCATTTCCTTATCTTTTATTCTAATGGCTGATATCCTATCACGCCCTGCCACACACCTAATCAGGCAGCTTGTGGGGTACTATGTAGATGTAGATGAAATTTAACAGAAAAACATTTATTAGTGCAGCTAGCTAGTTAAAAATAAACTAACCCAGCACTAAAAGTAGAAATTGGTAAGAATCAAAAGGCAGAATGGTGTGAATAATGCCTTGTAAAGAAAGAAAACCAAATACGTCACATGCTTAGCGCTCACCTTCATGTCCTCCTCTGTGACGCAGCCCACTTGCACTTTCCACCAAGGCTCAATGTGCACATCCACAGGTCTCGGAGGCAGCAAGTCCTTCACGGACGCACCTCTCCGTCGAAACAGCCGTCGACCTCCAGACCGACATTGATTCATCAATTCTATGTATTCATTCCGTCCTATTCCTAATAACCTCAAGCCTGTGGAATATCAATGGGGAAATACTGACTTATACAAGGTATCATTCAAGGAACCAACATATTACTAGCCAGTGGCTAGCATACCTTCATATAGAGTCACCCACAAGTAAACATGAAGTGAGAAAATTCCACTTAGGGAAAATCATTTGCCTTGACTGGTTCTTAAACCTTTATCTCCCAAATTTGTTGGTAGTCCAGGTGGTAGACCACGTGGTGCAAATTCCGGAAATCCAGGTTCAAATCCCTGAGACAACAGCATGCTCCATAGGCCATGCGCCTATGCGCATGCGCAATACATGAGTAAATTCAGCTGCATTCTCCCCTACTCCCGGCAGACACTATTTTCAAAAAACATATCATACTTACGATTCCACTACTTTACACGCTTCACTGTACTTTAATTAATTATCAAACTTGACCTTAACCTGCCCTTTCCCACAAATGACCAAATACTCTCATATACAACACTCAACTGTGATGATATTCACGTCAATCACCATTCCCTCTCACTAGCTTCTTATTATGCTGCATCAGCAATATATAACAAAGACCTTCCCGACATCAACGCTCTATCATCATTCACGGTTAATTAAAAGGACATCCTAAAAATAAAAGCCTAACAGAGCATTGCTGATTTTTTTTAAGCAAATGCAAATTCTGTCATTTATGAAATGCATGTTATAGAATTTACCTTTCTACTTAATCAGGTAAATTTTACTCCTATATCTAATCACATTGGTGCACTTATTTGTACCCTACTTTATAACCTAACAGGAATAATTGTAAAATTATTATCATCATAAAAATGGTTTTTCCTCTGTGTAATTTTGGCACTTAGTATAAAGGTACCCTAAAAGACTTAATTCCGCGAAGATGATGGATAGTTGATGCATGAAATACTTTAAAGTTAAAAATTCTCTATTTCCCACCACTGCACGCCTCATGTGTAGTTTGATAACATTAAAACGGAGAAGCCTAAATTCTATCAACCTTTTTGCAATTGCCTTCATTCTCCTCAGAAAGTCTTTTATCATTCACCCCCTCACTCAGTGATTCAACTCGAAGGTTGGCTTGGATAGGTGAGGGTAGAGTTCACCCAAAACTAAGCCCATGAATTTCACTGAGTCAGTTTGTTTCCCTGGGCCGTCTCACACTTTCCGGATTCTGTTTGGCGTGTCCGAAGACTTCACCCAGGATTTGAACCGGCGTCCATTCAATCAGCAGCCTAGCGTTCTACCCCCTTAGCTACCATACTCCCACTGTGACTGCTATAGCCTCATTGAATAATGAAATGTGAAAGTGGTGAGTTATTCCATGGTGAAAGTGTGTATTTTCTTCAAGACTTAGTGTGCACATACATATTTCATAATGAGCTCTAATTTCAGAATTATTTCCTTAAATAGCAATATATCGAGTATTAAATCAACAGATACAACATCCCTACTCTTCCATATGAATTTCTTTTATCCTTTTTAACCACTTTAGATAAGTCAGAAAAAAACAGGTTCACTAAATTCTTTGCATACATCACCTCACCATTTTCACCAGCAAAACTACCAATGTTGAACTAGTACAAAAAATGCGTAGCAAGGTTTTCGGGTTGAAACGCCGGCAAAACTGTCGTCATGAAGATGAAACGACACGGAGGTCAACCCAAAAACCTTGCTACGCATGCTGCACCACCCAGCAAAAGTCTCCATCAACATAGTACAAAAAATGAAACAACATTGTGTCTATTCCTCAATTATTTTCCTGTCTAGCATTTTTAGTGCATCTTCATGAATATTTACACAATACTTCGGATAAATGGGGTGGCCGCATGAGAAAGGAGAAGTGTGACTGTCTATATGCTATGACATAAAGCTATGAGCTAGCTTTATGCAGCATGAGCACCTAAACACAGATATCTTCCAGATTAATACAGAGAACACCATCTTGATACCTTGCTGCTTCTCTTGGTTCAACGGAAATGATAAAATAAAGAGTGATATTTTGCAGAATTGACAGAAATAGGATTTTGCTTTTCTCGCAAACAATACAGGAATATAAGTGCTAGGTGGGACTTGGTCATCAAATATCATCATTGCACACCTTCTTCTTATCTTTTCTGTCAATGGCTGATGTTCTAACACCCTCCACCAAACTCTCCTACTGAGGAGATTAACAGGATGGTACATAAGTAAATTTAGCTGAATTGATCACATTTTCTACAAAGAGAACACTGAGAGAGTAAATTTACAATAGAATCAAAAACAGCAATAACAGGGGGTTCAATCAAAACATGCCGAGGAAAAATATGGAGTACTACGTGACACGGGAATCGGACTTTGCAGGCTTCACAGCAACTAGGAGAAGGCTTGAAAGCAGGGTAAGAAACATGGACACAAGGCTGCTCCAAAGAGATACCCACACACAGCTCATTCTGCACAATTATTTTCCTTTCTTAGTCCACCCCCTTACTCATCTTCTACCTCAACCATAGCCGACAGAGTTGACAAAAACTTATCATGTCCACTAAGAGCAAATATTTGAAACGCTAGTTAACTCCATTAATAATATTTTAATGGCTCACATTAAGTATTATAAAAGAATGACTTCAGGATGGTTTTCAGTATGAGCCAGGCAATTAGAGTAGCAACTTTCTCTAACAATACCCCATTCCAACCAATGATGCCCAGCCACACTTAAAACAAAAAATTAGTGACTCCACGGTTTGACAGTCAGCATGCTAATGAAATCAGGAGGCCGACCAAGAGAAAATATAGCTTTAGACCGTCTAAACCTGAACTAAAAATGAAATGAACACAAGTTCTGAGTTGCAACACAAATACCGAGGAAGGAAAACAACGACGAAATACTAACATGGTATTTCTTTCCTGATGATAGATTACAACATTCATAATTTACTCACAATCAGCAGCAGTGAAGTTTGGTAAGGAATCGTACGATCTCTCTTTCTCCATGGTCGCTTCCACAACAGATACATAATATTGGAATGGCGTAGCACGGAGTCCTCGGACAACAACATCGGAAAGGTGATAGGGGTAGAGAAGGAGACTCTCCTTGCTGTAGGCAAGAAGCTCCTCGTAGTAACGTTTCTCATCTTTGTGCACATGCCGTACTAATAACAAAGAAGATGAATCAGAATTTAGAAAAACCGAGTGGATATTCAACAAAGAGGAGGGAAAAAATTGAGGATAAATTACCCAAGTTTCACACACTAGGAATTTATTTACATTTAAAATGAAGCACCCACTTAGAACCATTGCTTTCTCACTCAATTTTGATGATTTTGAGAATATGAAGTGTGCCTTAACGCGATAAACTTTTAGAGTAACATTAAGAAAAGTATATTAATTCTATTTGCATCTGATTTACGCCGTTCGGAAATCAATGAAAGCGTTTTATGACCAATGGACTGCCTCGATGGAAATCAAAACATAACAACAGGGTATCACACATTATGCATCGCACGTCAACTATTTTTATAGTAACATACAAACCTAAATTTCCACGATATCTAAGCTGATTCTTAATGCTGAAATTTATAATACACTTTTCATATTCCTTTTGTGAATTTCCCAGGCTCTGCAACAGAAAAAGCATTCAATTTAAATTAAAAACGAATAGTTTCCAAGTTTATAAAAGCCACAAACATATTAAAGTGGGCATTAGAGTTGCTCTCAAGGCATAGATTTAAAAAATAACGAAAAGAAACACCAAAACATGAGCCACTGCACAATCACTTAACTTCACTAAATGTAAACAAGAACATTCTCAACCTACCTGTTTTACATTAGCTGGGAGTTTGGCCCACGGTAAATTGTGGCGAATGTGATACTCAATCTCGCCATTCATGACACTCGGTATCAAAATACTACTGAATAGATATTAAATAGTAAACCATCACCGTTTACACGACACCATTTCAGCGTATCAGCTGCGTTCGATCTGGAACTGAATTTTTCATACATATCACAAACAGGAAAAACTGGTACCGTACATAGGCAACTTAAGAAAAATATAAAGTAATTAATTTCGTAATTATGAGGACAATTCTTTGAAATTTAGAATATTAGGATAATTTACTACGTTTAATAACAATATTTAGGCTTTTTTTGGCGATTACATACGTGAAATATTTTTTTATTGAAGTTGGAAATCCAAAATATTTATATGTTGGCAATAGTAATGAAAATTTGCAAAGCCATTTATACAGCTATTGCGCATCAATCCGTCCCACGCATGTATTTCTAATTTCTGAGGGATAAAAGAAATGTCGTGGCAGGCCAAGTTGCATCAATGTCCTGAGAACCTGTAATTTTTATTACTCTACATTATCTTGAAAGATTTGATTTGAGGACTAGTGTGGCATTATTATAGGCCGACACTTGCCTTATCAGCGACCTTATCTGTCATTAATCGCCTAAATTGTCATCAATCGTTTACATTTATCGCCAAATATTTCTCATATTTAGAACCACGACAATTTTAAAATACAGAGCTAGTACTATTTAGTTATGATGGTTGTTCTCCAGCTAATGTTATAATTTTTTTCTTTGCATGAAATCCGACCGTTTTCAGCGCTCTCAGCGGCGAAAATGTTTATTTCGTACCCTACGCATCTCTCTTTAGCGGGTAATACGATTGACACGTTATCGGTGACTAATGCTAAAATAACAATTTCGGGCAAAAGCACAAGTCTTTTAGTAAACTTAATTTAACTAATGCATTATTTAAGAGATATTCAAGTATTTAAATTGTTTTTTTAGGCGAAATTTGATTTACCACTCTGGAAGACTTCGACTTCACTTCGACCACTACCTAAAAATCTGTCTGATAATTTAATTGTGAGCAAAACCATCTTTTATAAAGGCTAGGTAAACAAATCGAAATTAATCATTCTCAAAAATCATATCTAAACTTATGATACTAACATAATTTACGCTTCCAGAGTTTAAATTTATCATCCGTAGTTACTCTGAGGCTAATATAAAAGATCTTTCTACGTCAATTGTTACGCTCGAAATGGAAGCGAATGCTACCAGAAAATAGCCTCAAACAACAATGGAGCACTGTTATGTATTAATGAGGAGGCGGTTATCGTTTTGATTGTATGCACCCACAAGTTCTTTACTTCAAACGAGTTAATATTAGGTTTCTGTGTCAGTGAGCGTAAGGTGGTTCCGTTGCTCACTGAAATGAGATCTGTAAAAAAAGACAAAATTATAAAATGGCATTTTTCGAGATAGGAACCGGAAATTTTGCACCAATATTCACTACTGGTTGGTAATCAATGAAATTAATGACTAGTGATGGGTCGATCATGAACGATTCGATCAAAAAGATTGAATCACTAGGTGAATCAAATGACTCATGATTCATTTCGTTAAACAAGTCGATCATCAATCATCAATCACTCCGACTTCCGGTTTCATATCAATCATCTCGGTTTCCGGTTTGATTCAAAATTTGGAACGACCGATGCATGAACATACGTATGTTCATGGACTGATGCTTAATCTCTTTTCGTCAGGGCAGAAATAGTTGTGATAAAATTAAATACTATGTTATGAAGAACTGAATACTTGTGTAATCTTTTTCTTAAATGTTTTCCAGCAGTTATCAGTATTAATAACACCAATACACGTAAAAGGAAAATATTAAGATGACTCCTGTAGGAGAACGTTAAGAAGTAGAAGTTAAAGCTGGTTATATTTTATTGTGCCGTTCATAAAATTATCCTGCAGATCAGATTCATGCATTGTGTGGTGTATTTTGTGTTATATTTTGATCAACTATAGTTAGAAATTATTTTATTAGTGTTAAGAAACTGTGGCAGTTTCGCCTTCCCAAATATTTTCATGACACTGCTTCCTTCATTTTTTCAATCTAATTTACTCATCTAGGAATTCACAATCAAAATAGTATATGAAATGATAATATGGATAGCAATCAGCGTTACCAATGCTCTTCGCAGATGAGGCAGTATTTATTCGATTATTCAAAGTGATTTATTACATCCATTGATTGAGTCTTTTCGATCTTGATTCCTTTTGAGTCTTTTCGATCATGATTCCTTTTGAGTCTTTTCAATCATGACTCCTTTGAGTCTTTTCGATCTTGATTCCTTTGAGTCTTTTCGATCTTGATTCATTTGAGTCTTTTCGATCATAATGATTGAATCAATTGATTGAATCATTTATGTGACTCGAGTCAAAATGATTGAATCACTAAAATGATCGACTTTGCCCATCACTACTAATGACTATTGCCGTGTAAATTCGTTGTTGCCTCGGTGCAGGCCTGCAAACGTGACAAAATTTTCTATGGAATGGCATTTTTCTAATTTCTTGGAAAATCCTACAGATAAGTTCTTGCAGACGCTATTTGGGAATTTCTTGGGGGTGAAAAAATTATATTTTCTGTCAATATGATACTTTTCTTTATTTTGGGTATTTTCAGATTTTTAGAACTGATTTTGGGTGCCATGACGTTACGAAACGACGGATGCTAATTTTACGCGATCATTGATACAAACTGGAAGAATTGACGCAAAGTCATGTCTGGAGAAAATTCAAAATCCGCTTTCGACGCTGATTGTGAGTGTTACGCTATTTTTTTAACAAGCGGTCGGGGTTCGGCGGTGTGTGCCATAGCAACAAGAGCATTGGAAACTTAAGATTCGCTTCACTTTATCCTGTGATGACGACCATTAAAAAAAAATACTCCATTTTTTTTTCGCTTTTTAGGTACTTAAAATATGTTATTTATAGGTCATGTAGCGTTTTAATATTCTGTGCATTGCACCAAATAAATGGAAAATAAGCGATTCATTATTTTACTTTGAATAATTCCCAGGAGCACTTCACATTCACACTCTCAAACCTAATATAAACTATGTTACTTAAAAAGAAAATTATTATTTAATATAATATAGATCTCGATGAGCATCATTTTTCATTTTATGACCATGGATATCTGTTTCTTGCGACCTAGGCAATACAAGATGACCGTTTTAAATAGAGCTGAAAATCTGGACCACGGAATCTTTGAGATCGTTGAACGGCACTTTCAGTTATTACTATTACTATTTTTCTCTTTTAAATCCATATATCAATTTCCACCTGAAAATACGTCCGGTAGAACCGTAACTGAAACTTCATCCGAATAGGGAAATTGCATACTTTTTATAAACAGTATGCTGATATACTACAGTAAACACTTAGTACCGCAATATACTTTTTTCCGCTTAAAATTCAGTTTATACCCTAGAAAATGACTCCCAAAAGTCGCCCGAGTTTCGCGGGCTAAAAAATACCGCCCCCACTAATCTTTGGCTGTGACGTCATAGTTCAGTACGAGTCCAAGATCCAAGCCCAGTAACTGCAGGTTTGGAAGAGCCACGTTGCGTTTAAAGGAGAACGTGGGTGAAATAAGGAAAAATTACAAGTGGTGCATTGTACCTCTGTGCAATAACACCCCAGAAAAAATTTTCGTCTGCATTCCACGGAGGAAATTAGAAGAAAAGCCTCGATGCAAGCCGTCTGTCGGGATCGAGCGTTACGGAAAAATAAGAGTATGATAAACGGAATGATAAACCCGTGTGCTATGTGAGCGAAGATAACTTTAATATAAATAATATTTCCATATTTCATTGACTGAATAACTTGAAACTGAGATTTTTTGATAATTCGGCCGCCGTAGAATAAAAACTCAACTTCCGAACAAAAATCGAGATAGGTGTTTCTCGATGGTTACGATGGACTCAAATTATTAAGGCACTTGTTCAATTTCAGTTACGGAAGGACATAGAAAATTCCATGATGTTTAAAATCAAGGGAGGAAATATGAAAATATAGAGCAACGTTGATCCTCATGCATTCGAGTGCCAGCCAAGAAGACAGCGTTTTCTTCTACTATGTCGGCGTCAAAATGATGTGCCGCTGTACTTTGCAAATTTATATCCTGGCTTCACTACATGCTATAAAAATGAACTATACGTCATTTTAAAGGAAATTTTATCCTAAATTCTGATTTATTTTATTACCAAAAAATTGAAAAATGTAGACACGGTCAGTGCAATAAATGACTCCGCGCACCGAAAAATTAGCCGTTTTGTCAACTTCATGAACTTTGCAACTCAACCTAAGGAAAACTACTACGTCTACAGCATTCATCTTCCACATTAATTTACACTCATCAGTGCGGATTAATAAAATGGCTTTTGGGTATTTTTAGAACTTATATTTTGTTATAAATTAATGAAAATATTTAAACATTATCTTGTCCCATAGTTTACCCCGAAAGATAAAGGAAGTTGTAGATAGAAAAAGAATGGAATCCAGAGGTGGTCACAAAAAATGAATCGCAGCATTCTTTGATTTTATTCTGCGCCGTTGCTTGCTTTTCAAAAAAAAGTTGAGTCACAAGAGGAATGTTCCGCGGCCTTTGATTTGGAAATTATGGAGATAAGAATGGACATGTATGGATCAGCAATTTCCATTTAGTTGGTTGTCAGGATAAACCAAGGATCCATTTAAAGGTTGTCAGGCCATCGTATAAAGATAGGACTGATGTGCACCACAGGGGAAATGGTGTGTTTGAGGGAAAGTCAAACCCAAAGTTGCCCAAAGAATGTGCAGTTCTATGTTGCTCTTTCCCCAGTTAAAACCAAATAGATATTGGATTGGGATGATATTTTCACCACGGGTTCCAGTGATAGTGAGAGTGCAGGTGATCACGGTCATCGTCGAAAAGTCATCCCTCTAGGAATTCCGATACGGAATTTTTAAGTGACAACCGATCGCAATGACGATGAGCTCGCCTTTAGAGAAGGTTTCAGATATATCGTGAGAAAAGCTCCCAAAATGTATTAAAGACTCTGTTTGGAAAACATTCACATTTTAATGCTAATTTAGGAAGTATTTCATTTCAAAAGTAACTTATTATCACCTGAAGACGTTGTGTTTATTATATTGATCGAAGTGCGATTGACCGATTCTTTCTGCAGAATAGGAAGTGGTTTCGGGGTTTTTAGTCACAAGATGGTAGATTGTGTTGGAAGTTCGTCTATATTATCGCTACTAAATTGAAACATTAATAGTCTGGCTTCCTCAGAGCTTCCTGTCGCCTTCCAGGCAAGGTATTTTTAAGTTGAAAGTATCATCGACAGCTTCGAGGTGGAAATAAGTTCACCATAAGACTCTACCGGACTGCCAAAAGAATACACATTTCACATGAGTATACGCTTTCGCCAATATTATACGCAAGTCTCACTTTGTTATGAACTATAAAACATTACAGATGCACATCAGCTACCTATCCATTTCTCGGCATCGACTTTCCGAGCCGACGAAGTCTACAGTTTCACTAAAATACCCTGTTATCATGATGGAATCAGTAACAGGAAGCTTGCTAGGATCAGCCTAAGAATAACCATATGCCTTCATCTTTACGCAATCTATCGCTTTCAATGGAGGAGAAATAGATCATATAATAGCCCTGAAGTCACAATGAACAACTCCGATACGTCTGCACTTCAATAAATGAATCATAACCACGCCGTCGCATGTATAAGTATGCAACCTATACTATGGCCGTGCCGCCGTCTCTCCTCGTACTGAACTATGACGTCACTTTTCTACCAGCCAATCATCGGGCGTTTTCGCTTCTTACTTGCATTTGAAAATTCTCGTGAACTTTGATGCATTAAATATCGCAAACCACGTCATAAAATAATAAAAAAACGTTCACCGAGGTATGCAAACATATATTTTTATATAATTTTGGGGCTTTTGATTATATCTGAAATATATGCAAGTTCCCTATTGGATGCAAAAAGTGTTCAGTGAGGAGTTAGCGAAAAATGAAACATCTGCTATTCCTCCAATAATACCCTCAACCACCAAATCATCATACTTATATATTATCCTTTTTCCCCAAAAATTGTATTTTTCATTACAAATCAATGTAAGGAATAGGGTAGTTTCCTTCATCAAAGAAAACGAAAGGCATTGATTGCGATTAGTTACCCACCATTAGTGTATTCACAAATACAAATTATTTGGTTTTATATATACCTACCGCTTTAGATGAATTGCAATGGACAATTTTATCTTCATTTGAAAAAGGCCAGATTGGCGCCCATGCGATGCCACTCCACGTGACGTCACAGGGACCTAGTTTCTATACGAGTAGATAGGAGTTTTACATCGTCTGAGATTACCAATGCATGCATGAGGCACAGAGATCAGGGAAACATGTCTTAATAATCACCTATTAAAATTGCCTAAGGTCGGAAAGTTTTCTTCGTTTGATAAGGTATTAATAATCCTTATTTAAGCCAAGCGCTACCGGCTAGCATGGTACTCTGCTACCTGCTATCAGCATGCATCATATCAGCGCTCAGAGCCTCGCCCCAAGGTCACCTCACTTGCGGCAGCGGGAACCAGAACAACGTAACACGGAGTTTTCCCAGCATTCATACTTAGCCGTCGCGTTTTCGCGCTCTTGAAAATTTTCACTTTTCATCTAATGGCAAAAATAAATATCGTCAGTTAAAAATCTAAAAGCGTGAAATACGTACTCCAGGAGTAATAATCTTTCGATTCAGGCAATAAAAAAATAATAGGAAACCACCCTATTCTGATGAAGTGCCTTCATTCTGACCTATCGCACTAAATTAATTCAGCAAGTGGAATATAACTCCGTTACAACCTTACTTACGTGTTTCGTAGTTATTCCAATTATAGGACCCTCCATGATTGTATCGCGATGCGATTGTTTTCAATGGTTTTACGTGAAACTAACCTATTAATTTCTCTTCCTCATGAGGCAAGATATAGGTAATAATATCGGTAGTCATTGCAACATGAATCACTTCCCAATAATGGCGCAAATTAATTTAATCTCCATTTTTTTTAAGACTTTCATTATAATATTTTATACTCATTTGCCATTATTATACTACTAATAAGCATTATTTTTCATGAAAAAAATCAAGTGTTAGTTATAAAACTCGTACATTTGGTCAGTTTTGGTCTTTCTATTGATTCTTATATTTGGAATAATAAGGGAAATGGTACTGTTCGATTTTTTAAATTTAGGGCTCGGCGGCATTCCAAAATACTATACCATTTGAAAAAAACCTTCTTTTAATGCTTAATTAATAAATACAACCTAGATAAGATTGAAGAGTTACCTTAAACATTTGTGTTTGTTCGAGTCTGACCAAGTTGCTTTTTTCAGGTACGGATTCTTTGTTCTGCGGCTAAAATAGGAGTACAAGGTTCTTGGTCAGAGGATAATTGTCACTTTGATAGCGGATATTTCGCGGCCAATCACCTTTAGGAAAATAATTTAAGGCCATTGTAAGCGCCCCTCACCAGCCATGTCTTCGGGCCATATAAAAAAAAATTCCATGAACGCAAACCCACATATTTGACCATGGAGTATGTAACTATAATACGATTTAAATCAATTATAACCAAGTGGATTGGGGTTATTTCGACTACAGCTGCGATTTTAGAGGCATCCATTTTGCACTGCAGCTTACTCCCGCAAGCGCGTTGTGGTTACAACAGATGGGGCTCACAATGCAGACCATGCAAACTATTTCTATTTTTAAATCAATTTTCATTATAAATGTAACTTAAAATGTAATTTTTATGGTTTGAGCAAAACTCATTGTTTGAGTAATTATTTAATCAAGCACCTGTGTGCTAACTTGCACTGGACGAGCCTTAGTTTTCACTGCAGGAGTGTGGTTGGATTTTTATTAAAATTCACTGATCCACTACTCTAAATGCAGTGTAGTCTCAGTCATAATGTATTTGAGAGATATTTATGCGTGTATAACGAACATTCTGTAAAATTTTCACTTGTTTACCTTCAGTCCCTTTTTAAATGTTGACCTGCAAAAATCCACGCTGAAAGGCTTTCGGCATCGTTTCACAAGCTCTAGAAAAAGATGGAATGCATTCTCAGTGCTAAAACATATACCACAAGTAGATTTTAAACTTTTCAACCCAGAAATAACATTTTATTAGTGAGTCTCGTTTCCTTCATAAACAATTATGGCGTTAAAAAGTTAGAATTGACAATTTTTTCCCGAGTTTTTGCGGAAAGATTTTGACTGACTGTATTTTGCGACAAAAAATTTAAAAAATGATTATCAAAAGTTCTATTCATTATAAACACACTGGTTTTTAAATTTTTTTTATACCTTTTAAAATAGCTTCGAAATTAAACCACGTTTTTCATCAAAATTTGACCAGCCGCCCTTTTAAAAATGGCTGCCAAAAAAAGTATGGCTTGTAAATTTTTCAAATGCTGTTTGGTGATTGTCTACATGTAGGGAACCAATGATAAAAAATCAGGATAATCAAAATTGTCGAGCAACATTGCCTGGGTGATTTGAAATGGATTGATCCCTATATGTGTAAGTGGGTAATGATACAGATCGACTTGCTCTACTCGCGCTATTATCCTTGGAATGGATATTCACGTCGAAAAAGGAGATTCAATTGAGCATTCTAAGCCTCCACGTTCCTCGAGAGAGACTGGGGAAGAGTTCTCCATTCTTTTTTCTTCCTTGAATCCCTCGTCCAATGCTTTCCCTACGCAGTTCGACACTTCAACTTCGCCCGCGTTCGCTCGCGCTGCCTTCAGATTTTTTTTCATTTCCTTTCAACATACCGTTCACTCTACATAGAAAAATATTTCCATCTTCCTTCGTTTTTAAGGTCAAAAACAACCGCGTAGAAGGTTTGGTTTTCCGTTTGGTTTCTCGTCCATTTTGCGATTTAAAAGTCTGCCTTTCGTTAATTAATTCACGGTAAAGAAGGCAAGAGGAAGGAATTTCCCTGCATAACTTGCTGCTCTTGTAATAATGTATTTCGCCGTGCAAGAAAGAATTCCCGCAGCCTTTTCAGACTTTGCAGGGAGGTCAGAATGCTGGTAGAGGACCCGGTTGTGCACGTAACGCACAATTCTGCAAATCAACGCTTGAATTCCATTTGCGAATTCGCGAAAACGTTAAACTTCCAAGAAGATTACTCTATAGGAGTATAATATTTGAGAATTAGACTTCGTGCACGATTTTCTGGTAAAATGTTCCTTAAATGTGCGACCGGTTTCGTCCAACAATGGACATCATCAAGTTTACGGATACAGATAGGATACAGATCCGTTATTTTCCGACCAATGGCGCTGAGATTTTTCTGCTTTTAATATTTTGGAACAATTAACCTGAAAATGAAGTTTTATTGGGGAGAAAAATTCACATCCAGAGAAATTTCAGCTTTTACCTAGAATGGCCGCGAGCGGTATGACGTAATTTGGCCGATCCTTGGTGTCAATTTCGTCAGATATCATAGCGTGCACTTCAGCACACACGAATACTACTCAAGTTTGACTGTCATGTCTTAAAAACGGATTTTACGTAAGATTTTACAGATTATGTGATGGAGAGACGCATCAGCAAAACAAAGGTATGTTGCGTCATAAAGAGTCTAAGCCTACCAAGCATTCTATGGGCACGTATTAAAACTCAAGCCTAAATATCTGCGCCTGCGCAAAACTCTTAATCCCAGTTTTTTACTCGTTGACACATTGTCACATTGGACGACTTGGTTATGAGGAATAATAGATTCCTATCGTATGCCTCATGCTGTTCGTTGCTCGACGAAACCGGTTGCGCATTAACGGAACATTTTTCGCGAATTTCGTGTGCAGAGTTAAATTTTCAAATTAACCTTGGATTTCCTCATAGTTGAGGCAGAAAGCATCTAATTATCTCAGAGTAAATGTAAATAAAAGGAATGGACTTCCATCAGGTTGACCATCATTACCGTTCGACCGATCTGTTTTGAAGGCATAATATTGATCTCAAACTCACGATATTGTAATGTATGAAAATGAATAAATGTGATTGGCCAACATTCGCGCCACTTCCTCGGATGTTAAGTCCCTGGATGTAAAGCAAGGCTGGAAAAAACCGGCTGAGTCAACGGCAGTCTTTGTGTGCCTCTTACGAAACGCAGTTTACTGAAATTTTAATTATCCATCCCTCAAGGCCTGTACGTTACAATTGGCGACGAGGATGGGATAGTTTCGTATAATACCGTAAAATTAATTACAACCCGTGTGTGCAATGCAACCAGTTCGATTGTACGGGGTTAGTTTTTTTTACGAAAATTAAAACGGAAGGAAGTTGTATCATTACCATGCACCACGTGTGGACTCAAAATCTGAACATTTTGATGTCTAAACAGGTAACGGTGAATATCACGCCGTTATTCATTTAGAAAAGGAGCAATTATGTCAGGTATTATCGGCGGAATTGGTGAATTCGATAACTGCGTGGAAAGTTGGGACTCTTATATTGAGCGTTTTGAACTATTTGTGGACTGCAATAATGTAGCAGATGAAAAAAAAGTGAGCACACTACTAACTGTCGTAGGTGTGAAAACTTATAGTTTATTGCGGGATCTATGTACGCCTACAAAACCGTCTTCAAAAACTTTTAACGAGTTAGTGAAGTTGATTCAGGAACACATGTATCCTAAGCCATCGTTCATTGCCGAGCGATATAAGTTTAGTAAGAGGAATCAGCATGATGGCGAATCCACAGCAGAGTACATCGCCAGTCTCAAAAAGTTATCCACCTACTGCGAGTTTGGCGCGGCTCTTAATGACTACCTCAGAGACCGATTGGTGAGCGGTATCAGAAGCGAATCAACCAAGCAGAGATTACTGGGAGAGGCAGCCCTAACCTACGACCAGGCAGTGAAAATCGTCTGCTCGGTGGAGGCGGCGGAGAAGGATGCAGCGACGCTGACGGTCAACGACAGGAGCGGCCGAGTCCAGCGGATGGCAGCACAACAACGTCCACAGACGAAGGATGGGTGCGGAGTAAACCGGAGGTCAAGGTTAGAGAGAGTGCAGTGTTTGTGCTGTGGGCAGTATGGCCAATGAAGTAAGCAGTGCAGGTTGTTTGGTGTTGTGTGCCATAAATGTGGTAAGAGAAATCACATTTCTAAAGTGTGTAAGTCAGCAGAATCTGGTAAGACACCAGACTACCATTGTAATAAGTTTAAGAAAAATAGGCATAATCACTTTTTGAAAAGTTCTGATTTCAAAGAATTGCCATTGTTGACATTTAAATATTTCTTGGATTTCAATGAACTCTAGTATTTCAACGAAGTCTTACTTTTAGTATTTTTTCTTTTTACCAGCACACACCTTAATATTTTGGAATGTATAGGGGTAAATCTAGGGTATCATAACACCTCCACCAAACTCCGAATGAGGCGGCTAGCGGCGTACTGTATCGATGCACAATGCCTAAAAACTGAACCTGAACGCTGAACCGATGTTCGTTCATTGTCGTCAAAGGTCGAAGTTTGTACTTATCTGAGAGCATCGGAATTAACTCACAACCTATGGAAATGAAGTTAAGAATTAATATCGCTATCCCCCAAAGTTACGTTTTTTCGCGGTTTTTCCCATTCACGTAAAAAAAGAAGTTTGGCCGAAGAATTTTCAGTCGACGAGCCCGAGACCGTGAATGGGATAAATCGTGAAGGGCCCTCGAAACGCAAGCCATTCTTCTTGGTTTTTTTTCTGTAGCAGAACGCATAAAGGAAATAAAAAATAATAGTAAAGGATCCGAAGCCGAAAATGAGTATAAAAAAGCGAGCAGCACGAGGAGGGATGGGAGAGAAGGAGGAGAGAAGGAGGAGAGGAGGAGGAGAGAAGGAGGAGAGAAGGAGGAGAGAATATGGGAAACGATGGGACGCGGCCACTCCAATTAATCGAAGCTGCGGAAAAAACCAATGGCGACTTTTTAAAAATAAATCGACTGACAACTCCTCGAAAAAACCCAGCGGCTGTTTGGTTGATTCCTCATTCTAGACCGCATCTTCAATCGCCCCTCAGCGCGGCCCTGGTGGCGATTCCTGTCACTACCACACTCCGCGGATAAAGCATTCAACCCCACGCAGCTCCGAAACCACTCTTGTCCGCCGTAAAAATTCCATCCAAAACCCTCTTATCGCACGAGCGTCCAGATTTTTTTAGCGAGCTCCAAGCCCTTCAGCGAATTGCAATTCCGTGAGAAGGACGAGGCAGGGGCAAGCGAGGAGGAGGAATATGTTGGACATTCGATTTTCGCGTCATCGACTTCCGATGGCGAAAATTAATCGGTCGCTTCCGATGTCACTGCTCAAATAGGAGAGGTTCCAATACGTACGGAAGGAGATTGGCTTATATTGCCATAAATTTTTGGTTAGCATTATCGGTTTTTATTACGGAGGCTTCAGCGGTGATTAAACTGATACTTACGATTACGTTGCAGGAACTTCGGAGAGAATCGCTAGAGTTCTCGCGAAACACGACGTTTCGACGAGATTCAAAAGCTTCCTCCGGAGTGAAGAAGATCGTCACCCATCAGATATCTACGAAGGGGTGTACAAAGTAATGTGCTCCTGTGGCCAATCATACATCGGGAAAACATCGAGATGAAATGCCGAATAGATGAACATCGCGAGGCTACCGAAAAGAATTTTCGCCTTTCTGCGGTTAAAGAGCATGCATGGTCGGAACCTGGGCACGCCATACCATTCCAAGAATAAAAAATCATCGCCAGAGAGAGTAAATATTTCCCTCGGCTGATAAGGAAGGCGATAGAAATAGCGAGTCATGAAAATAACTTCAATGGGGAGGACGGCTATCCTTTTGTTTCACCATTCAAACGGCTCTTTCAACAGTGGAATTCAAATCAACGGGCGCCTGAATACTGTCGGCGTCAAAATGATGTGCCGCTGTACTTTGAAAATTTATATCTGGACTTCAGTGCATGCCATGACAATGAATAATACGTCATTTTTAAGGATATTTTATTTTCAATTTCGATTTATTTTCTGTTTTATGAAAAATTCAAAAATTTAGACACGCGAGTGCAATCAATGAGTCCGCGCACCATACAATTAGCCGTTTTGTCAACTTCATGAACTTTGTAACTCAACCTAGGGAAAACTACAACGTCTACAACATTCATCTTCCACATTAAGTTGCAACCGTAAATGTAGATTAATAAAATGGCTTTTGCGTATTTTTAAACGCATATTTTGCTGTAAAATAACAAAAATAGTTAAACACCATCTAGTCCTACAGTTTACCCCGAAATAAAAAATAAAATTGATAGAAACACTTCTTAACTTTGCTTGACCTAATCATTGTTGACGATGCCAGGAAATTAGATGACTTTGGTCAAGAATCTGTGAACTTTCTATCAGAGCATGACTAAGTGTATGTGAACTATATTTTCAACCCGACACCAAATAAGCCTCCTGAAATCTCTTTCCGGGATTTGGCTAAACTTGATTACATTATGTTTGAAATGGACTGGAACGGTCTATCATGGGAGGATTTCTTTTTAACGCGTGATGTCAATGAAAAAGTAGCAATATTCAATTCCCACCTTACTTGTCTTTTAGATAGACACGCTCCCATTAAAAAAATAAAATTAAGACGTAACCCATGTCCCTGGCTCTCTCAAGAAATAGAAAACGCCATGAGTCACAGAGATTCTTTACGTAGGCACTTTCGAAGAACTCGGTCTGCTCAAAAATACAATGAATATAAAGTCTCCCGAAATAAAGTGAAGCAAATGCATCATAATGCAAAAGTTAACTACTTCTTTTCTTGCTTATCAGATAAACATGACGCTCGTTCTCTGTGGCAAGAAATTAAAAGATTGGGTCTCGGAAATTCCAGAAATGAACCCACCATTATTAATTTCCCCCTCAATGAACTTAATACCTATTTTCTAACTAGTTCCACATCGTCTGATTGTATAGACGAGGAAGAGCGTCTCGATGTCAATGCTTGCATTGAGCGTGAATTCAGCGATGAAAATCTTTATTTCCCTCATTTTACCCCCGATCTACTATTAAAATACATTTCAATGGTAAATTCAAACTCTACGGGGGTATATGAAATCAGTATTAAGGTAATTAAAAAGATTCTTCATCTATCTCTTCCAATTTTGCTTTCAATTTATAATTGCTCGTTAGATTACTCTAACTTCCCCTCCTTGTGGAAATCTGCTCTCATTCAACCAATTAAAAAGAAGCCCAATCCTGTGGAAATGTGTGACTACCGCCCTATTGCAATACTGTGTGCCTTATCAAAACCTCTTGAAAGATTCGTGTTTAATTGTGTTACTGAACATCTGTCTAAAAATAATTTTTTAAATAATTTTCAGTCTGGGTTTCGCAAAGGTTATAGTACTCAAACAGCATTGATTAAAATAACAGATGACATAAGACTTTCAATGGATAAGCAGAAAATAGCAATATTGGTACTCTTCGACTTTAGTAAAGCTTTTGATTGTGTTAGCCACAGTATACTTTTAAGAAGACTATCTAATTTGAAAATATCTACTTCTGTTTTACAATGGTCCCGTTCTTACTTGAGTCAACGTTTCCAGGCGGTGAATGATCGGAAAAACAATGTACATTCTGAATTACTACCTGTCGAACATGGGGTCCCCCAAGGGTCAATACTGGGGCCATTGCTCTTTGTCATTTACATTCAGGACCTCCCAAATAAGATACGTCATTGTAAGTACCATCTATACACTGACGACTTGCAGATCTATATTGACTGCGATCGCAATGCGATCTCTAGCGCCATTGCTCAAGTTAACGAAGACATCTCAATTATATGTGAATGGGCGTCTAAAAATTGTCTGAAAATAAACTCACAGAAAACAAAGAGCATTATAATAGGCAGTGACAAGGTCTTGTCTTTCATAAACATCGGCTCACTGCCTAAAATTCAAGTAAATGACGTAGAAATAGATTATTCTGAAAATGTTAAGAATTTAGGCGTTATTCTAAATAAAACACTAACTTGGGACGAACACATAGCATGCATCTCTAATAAGGTTATTAAATCTTTGCACCAGTTTAAATGCTTCCGTAACCTAATGCCTATACCATTGAGACTCAAACTAGTGAATTCTTTGTTGATTCCTCATATTGATTACTGTTCTTTGGTGATGTCGAACATTAATAAATGTCAGATATCTAAATTACAGAAAATACAAAATTGTATCTTGCGTTATGTGTGTAACATCGCATATTATGAGCATATCACTCCATATTATGAGGAATTAAAAATTTTAAAAATTGAAAAAGGAAGAAAATTTCAAATGGGTCTCTTTATGTATAAAATTTTAAAAACTGAAACTCCTTGTTACATTTTTCAGCCTTACATAGATAACTTAATGAAAAAACAAGATTTACAAGAAATAAAAATAAATTAATTGTACCTATTCATAAAACAACCATGTACCAAAATTCATCTTATATTAATTCATGTCATGTATGAAATTCGATTCCTCAAGAGTTAAAAAATATCTCAACAATCAATAATTTCAAAAAGTCTTTGTTTTCTTTCTATTTTTATGATACCTGAATTATATAAGCGTCCGCAACTTGCAATTTATGGTTTTGTATGTTTTATGTATGGTTTTGATTTTGTTTCATGTTTTTGGAAATCTGTATAAAGGTGGTTGTTTGAGTTGGTTGGTTGAGTGTTTCATAATTTCTTCTTTTTTTATGTTAGTCTTCTCAGTCTGAGTGTTTATGATTATGTACTTATTTAGGCTCCAAAAGAAAGGATTCCTGGAGCCAATAAAGTTTATTTATTTATTTATTAACTTATTTGAAAGTTTTCTATGATCCAAAAATACATGATTTTTTGGCAGTATTTATATTATACTAGCTGACCCGACAGACTTCGTCCTGTCAAAAAAATTTGTAATGTGGCAGTGTTTTGTTCCTACCTTTTTTATATTCTTTGCAAAAAATTATCCTGAACAGAACCGTCACCCTGGTAATAATTCGGTGTGAATTAAAAATAATTAAATAAAACACTATAAGCATTTAAAAGTAAGTAATTTTAATCATGTAAATCATAATTATTAACAAAAAAAATCAGTTCTATTTTCATTGTAGTTTCGCTAAAATAATTATGATTAACTGCTTTAATACATACCTTGAAAGTTGGCATAAAATTTTCCCGAACTACATTTGTTGCCCCAAATGAAGTCATTTGAAAGCAATTGTTATATTGTTGGATATTTTTCAAAAAGTGTATGGAATCTGTTCCTATTCCTGAAACCAATGAGTACAATGGCTCTGGTGGTGGATTCAATGGTATTAATTTCACTTTACCATTTGCGCAACACAATCCATTGGCTTCGTTTTTGTATTTTAATGCTTTACGATGTGAGCAAACCGAGTTCATAGAACCAATAACAACACATTGGTAGTTACTGTAGTCAATTGACACATCGTAACTGAAAGCAGCTCGATTCAAATTTGCGCGATTATTACTTGAAATTCGTGCTCGCGCTTCACGTGTTTGTGATATCCTAATTCTTTCATGTTCATTTCGGTCGTCACGTTCTTGTGCAGTACGATTAGATCGGTAATTAGCTTGGTTTGTAGCATTTCGTGTTCTTCTACTTAAATTGCCTCGTCTTATAGGAGGCATTATTAAAATATTGTGTCACATGCAATAACTTTTTTTTCATAGGTAGATAACAAAACACTGCAAACAAAACAAAAGCACACTCAGTAGAGTATAACAGAAAATCCAAGAAAAACAACACCGGCAAAGGCGGCAAATCGACATTGACAGTTGTTTTTTTAATTTGTTTTTTTTAAAATCTGATATGACTTGAAGTCAAATCCTTTAAAGCCATACCAATGTTTTATTTTTTATGTCGCCTGCCGAAAGTAAAACAAAAGAAATAATATCGCGAATCCAACCAAGTTGTTATTATTATATTTTGTGACTATTCAATTTGGTCGGGTCCGCGATCACTTTTTTTTAGTTTCGGAACGCGACATTAAATCCTCCAACGACGTATTCTGTGCTCCAACGCACACACGCACACTGTTTTGATAGATATGATTGAATTTGAACTTTGTATAGCGGTAAGAAAGTGCAAATTTACTTTTTGACGTTAGGAACACACCTACATTTCTTAGATAACAGTGAGTGCTTGTAATTTAATATGAACTTTATATAATAGCAATAAAGCTCAAATTGATTCTACGTTTTAGTTAGAAAACGTTTGTATGTGAAAAAGAAAAGGGCTGTTTTTAGGGTTTTCCCGGCATATATTCGATTTTTTCTCGCCGTAAGAACCATCCTTGGACTTCAACTAACAAATTAAAAAAAGAATTGGCGAAATTGGTCCAGGCGTTGTTGAGTTATGCGCTTACCAACACATTTTGCGATTCATTTTTATATATAAGAAAGATATGGGCATTTAAAATACGCAGGAGCGAACGAAAGCTGCGTTGCCACGTCTTGCGCGCGAAATTTAGCTTGCCGGCAACTGGCACTGGGGCCGTATTCTGTATTTCGTCGGTACCGCACCGGTCGGTTTCCCTTCCCAGCCAAGCGACAGCACATCATTCCGTACCGACGACGGTTTCCATACCGACGACGGCTAATTCAGCGATTCAGTATGGTCGTCGGTATCAAACCAGTCGGTACGGTTCCCCCTCCTTCTCAAACAAGGAAAATCCGAATATATCCGAAGTTAGAAGTCATCTAACGTGTCTCCACCAATGAAAGAAGGGTAAAAACAAGTGAAGACTCATTGGCACAGTTTGTTGTCGTCATTCTCAATCTTTTTATTTGCGGAAATTACGACTTATTGCTAGATTAAGAGAAACGATATTGGATAAGTTGTTAACAATGCTTATATAATGTGTGGTAGTAATGCTGTACCTACAGAATCGAAGGAAACAATATCACGACATCACAATAAAGTTTGTATGTGATGGAGATTGTTGTTGCTGGAATGAATTATTGAAACTATCCTTGAGATCGTAGTTTCTTTTTTTAAATATTGGTTCCGTATATTGCTATTTATTCATGATTTGGTAATATAGTTGTCATTAAGTAAGTTCCGTCTAAATGTTATCAACGGAAGGTTATGCCATTGGCACCGTAGCAGACGAAAATAACATACCATGGAACGTGAACGTAGGATTCAAAAGCAAATGTAAATGTCATATCAGAGGAACAAGTTAGGAAATTGTTATAAAAATATGGAACTGGGTGTAATTAAAAGAAGTGTAATGACGAGGAAGTAAAGAAATTGTGATTGGGTGAAATACATATGTTTAAGTTGCGCATTCCAAGTGAGAGAAAATGATAATATTGCGGTAAACCTCATACTTATTAACAAATATCTTCTTTTATCGCCAAGGGAATCAATGGCTGACGATAAAATGAAATATAGTTGCCTGTTACAAATGAAAGAAAGTGATACCGTTGTGGCCAACTTCATACTTAAATAAAAAGATCTTATTTCTATGCCGAGAGAAACGCCAGATGATGATTGAGTGAAATAATAGTTGCCTATTCAGAGTGAGATAAAGTGATAACATTGCGGCAAAACTCATATTTAATCAAAAATATCTTTTTTATGTCAAAGGAGCAAATAAATGATGATAGAGTGAAAGAAATCCTATTACAAGCGAGTGAAAGTGGTAACATAAATGAGAGAAAGTCATTATATAGTGGCAAACCTCATGTTTATTAACCAATATCTTATATTTATGTCAAGATAATCAATATAGATGTTGACACAGTGAATTATAGTGGCCTATTCGAAGGGGAAGAAAAAGATAACATTGCAGCAAACTTCATTATTTACTCGGTGATGAGATAAAAACAAAATAAAACGTTCAATGCGCACCGGGGAGTTGATGAAACCCACCAGTCGGTGGCCGTACCGACACCTTTTTGCTGTCGGTACGGCTACCGACGATCTCTCGCCCTCACGTCGGTGCCGCACCGATCGGGTTCGTACAGAATCGCACGACTTCTTACCGGGAGTCGGTGTGACGTCGCACCCGACGAATCGGTGCCGCACCGATCGGTTTGGAGTTACAGAATACGGCCCCTGGACCGGCGCGGCCCCGTTTGGCAACATGATATTGATAGAAGTAATTGACACTCAAAAATATCAATATTTTTATAGATTATGGATGAAAACAAAAATTAATCAGAATTGAGAATAAAATTTCCTTTAAAATTATGTATTATTCATTATTATGGCATAAACTGAGGTCCAGATATAAATTTGCAAAGTACAGCGGCACATCATTTGACGCCGACAGTAGCCTTATGTTTAAAGAATAAGAAGGTCTGCAGATCATTTGGACCCGAAGACGAGATTTGCTGGAACGCGCCCGAAACTGTCGTCCGCAAAATATGAGTCGACGCGGAATTAACCCGGAAAACAAACATAAATGATCGGTTTTTAAAAATGCCCACAGCATGGCAGTGAGTGCAGGGTAATTTCTCCCCCATATTTGCAATGTAATATTTGCAATTGCGAAAAATCGCATTGAAAAATTAAGATTTGGAGAGAATATATCATCGCGAATATATATTTCGGTCCACAGCCCTAATTATAGCTCACTTTCTCGTGCAATTCAGTTTAGCTTTGCCTGTCAGAGACGCAAGCGGTGACTCCTGTAAACACATTTAAATGGCCGATGGATGACAATGGCTCACTATTCTCTTCATATAATATTCGTGTCACCGACGCGAATGAAATTCTCCAAAAGCTGAATCGTTGATGTTCGTTCATTATCGTATAAGGCCAAATTTTACTTACCCGAGAATGTCAGACCTAGCTCAAAACAAACGAAAATCAAGTAAAGAATTAAAATACATCATTATCGCCCACACTATTTTTCGTTTTTTTACACGTTTTTTCTCATAGTTAAGTATGCCAAGTCACGGCCAAGCAGTAATTACAATTAAGATAACATTGAACTTTTTTACAGCTATCTACTAATAGGTATGTACAAAAATATTAGCGAATTTTAGAGGCAAGAAATTAAATATGGGAAGGAAGAATAAATTAGGGATGTGCGTACATAGTATTGCAAATCTAAGATTGGTACAAACACTTCATCCCTCCGTTTCTTCCCATCTTTCTCTCTCCCAAGCCATTTCTTTTACCCCCTCCGAATCTCCCCTTTCCCTTATCCTTCTTGATCTGTCTTATCCATTTGTCCATTGGTCTTCCTCTTGAAACTTTCTCTTAAAGTTTTTCCTCCATGGTAATTGTTGTATCTCATTTCGAGGCCAATTCATCATTTTATTCTTTGGCGTACTCACTCACTCACATGGCCTTTTATGCCCCAAATGGTATTTTAGCCTCGCCAACTCTTTCTCACTTCTGCATCCGCCTCGCTGCCTCCCATTCTCCCCATATCAATCACCACCTCATCCTTCCATCTTTTTCTCGGTCTTCCTGGAGGTCGTCTTCCATCAGGGTTTTCTGCCCAGACTTGTTTTAACTTCGTATTATGTGCCCTGCCCCTCGAAATCTCTTCGGCTCTTGGCTTCGGCGAGTTGAAAAGGTTCCTGGTTTCCATATTGTGTTTTATTCTCCAGGTTCCGTTCTCTCTTGTTGGACCAAAAACTTTCCTCAACACTTTATATTCGAAGACAATTAACTTCTATTCCGTTCTTATGTCGATAACCCATGATTCCGCTGCATAAAGAAGGATAAGTCTTGTTATGGTCTTATAAATTCTGATTTTGGTTCTGATGGATAACATTTTTGATGTTAGCAGTTTTTTCGGGGCTTACACACTTCTGTTGGCAGAATTTATTCTGTTTTGTATCTCACATGATTCTTTGGCGTACATTGATCCATATTGCTATTTCACAGTGTTCCTATTCTTACATATGCCTCCTCATTTCTCGTCCCGGTTTATCCTTAATCCGAACATTTGCATAACTCCTCGCACGATAATAATAACGCCCGTTTCCCGCATAATTCCCAAAGCTGCCTTGACTGCCACCTACTGTATTCCTCTCATTACCACTAACCTAACTTTCCTGACCGCGAGCGTCCGAACTTCGCATATTTCTACAGTCGGATATTTAGTAAGTATGAAGTTATGAAGTCTGGTGCCCTTAAAAAGTTGTATGAAAGCTGCTAAATAATAGACATAACTGGGATAAATACACCAATGGATGAAGTTCGCCGTGAAAAAATATCTGACTTAGCCGGGATTCGAACCCGGTTCTCCCGATTTCCGGTCAGGTGTGTTACACCACCAAGCCATTTTCTCAGAGCGGACTTCGAGATGGGATTTACCGAACAAGATGTTGACGTCACGAGTCCACAATGTGGCACATGTGGCGAGGGTCGTGCTTACTAAGCCACTGTCGGGGTGAAAAACTCTTATTTTGCCGCTGGTCTGCGACGACGAATTTCAAAGCTCTGCAGAAACAAGTGACTTTGTACGCAGTCACGCGCACGGGTGCAAGGTTAAATACACCAACGGATGAAGTTCGCCATGAAAATTAGACGAAAATAACTGGGATAGCAAAAAAAAACGAAATAACTCCCACTTTCAAGTTTCAGTGAAGTTTAATCAGTAGAAAAGCAATACCATAAAATCACAACTTCGCATTTTGTCATACACTTGGTCACAAACAAATAACAGACTCAAGAATGTACCAAAAATGAGAACCCAATTCGAAGAAATATCTTAAATATCTCCCAAATATCATGGCCTCCACACCTGCCCGCAAATATTTCCTACTGCTCATTTGCGAGGTTCAGACGCAGCGGCGCGGCGGCTCGTGAGTCAAATGCGCACTCCACCGAGGGGTCATAAATTTTTAATATTTTGTGTATTTTACTGAGTATTTTAAGGCAATATATGTATTAAAATTTGTGATACCATATGTTCCGTTTTTTTCAACAAAAATATCTAGTTTTCCTGATAAAGCTTGATTAATAAATACTAAATGCAGTAGACTCTCGGACATACGGATCAGCTTAGGGGACTTCCAGCAATTTATGAATACTTGATATGATGGATGCTCGAGTCACTCCTTAAAATCTAACAGTAAAGAGGCTTATTTGATGGCTCAAAGTTTTACCAGCTTATACTACTCCGCAGATAAATTGAATTAAACCGCTGACAAAAAGGATACAAACATTCGTTTAAAAGAGACATTGCAATGTTTCCACAGAATTTATTTTCACTCGACGCGTTCTGTTGTTACAACAACATTTACAAGTTTTACTTCCATCATATCGTGCCACATATCATACAAGATATAGGATACCAATAGTTTGGGAAAATAAAAGACTCTTCACCTTTGGCCCATGGCTGGCTAATGGCATACCTGACATGAAATGACTGCATAGGACTTGACCACGATCTGAATACCTGAGTGCAAGAACCAGACGATGACCAATTTTTGCAAAAATGAGAATTCCAAAAACACATGAAGCTCTTCCCCCTTGACTAAAGGACATATTTTTTGCAACTGTAAGCTCCAAATAAGTTCAGCAGGAATTGTCGAAACCTACCTTCTACCGATTCTACCCTCCGAGTGACCATTATTATTTTCTATTTTTCTCAAAAATTCACCTTTAATTACTATGCGGTCCTTGAACTGTCTTTAATTAACTATATATTTAATGCTCTAAATTCAAATATAATGATAATAGAACTTATAGCACAACGTAACTTCCCCAGGTCGCACCTCCAGTTTTTGCTTCCAAATTTTTTTCCAGTTTTCTTTGTATTTAAAAAGTGAATGGGATAAATTTCAGATAGTGGGTAGGGCCTATATTGAGCAGTGTCCCAAGCCTACAATGATGTCGGTGCGTCACTGGGGGAAATTCAATATCTATGCGGAAGCAGCTCTACTTGTTCCAATATGAAATAATCAGGTTGGGGAAGGACGTATGGACTACTGCACTTCAATCTCGTAGTAGGTATTACAACTTTTTGTTTTGCGAGGTAATGGCAATTTCCACCTCGCTATATTTAAAAATATAATATGTGAGTAATCAAACCACTTTTTTATGGTTAATTTCCTCCGCTAGCAATAATAATTGATATAACTTTATTCGAAGTTAAATTGAACCAGCTTCTGATTTCTCACATGAGAATAAATTTAAAAAATCAATAAAAACGAGGGATTTCAATTTGAAATCGAAATAATTTTTGATTCAAAGGATTGATTAAATTTTTTATACCGTGTCTCTTTTAAACTTTATTAATCTTATGATTACCCTAAAATCTCAATCACGTCGGAGGCAACAATTGATTTCAATTACCCTTCATCCGTTACTATGGATAAGATGTTCAAGGCTCTGGCGCTGAGCAACAATGGGAGTTCCATGGAGACCACTTCTCGGGTTCCTCATTTGGCCTTAATAGCTGCTTAGTTGTGGACTTGTATTCTTTAAGCCATAACTGAGAGATATAATGGGCTGCGTTCTTTGCTGCTGCGGACGCCAGGAGGAGGAGGAGACGGAGGAGGAGGTGACGGTCCTGGCTGAAGCAGTGATGGAGGGAGTTGTGGAGGGAGATGATACCTCCGAGATTTCGATGGATGCGTCCAGCGAAATCTCGGAGGAAGGCTATCTGGGGGACATAGAAGATGAAGGAGAGGAGGAGCTTCTACCTGCCCCCCACGATGGCAGCGGTGAGGGCTCGGGGTCCTATCACCACTTTCAGCCGCTGGTTGAGAGGGGCCATGGGTCTTTCGAGCGCAGCCTGATGGCTGGAGGTGACTTCTCAATGGATGACATCTTCCACGAGTGGTTCCTGCATGACCTTCTTTAATACTAGTATTAAAGGAGGCCATGAGTATCTCAGTCAGCAAGCTGTGGAGTGAGTGAGAATGAACGGGGCCAGAGGAGGGTCACGGCCCTACTCTGACCTCGGGGGTGCGTGGTATAGGCCGGACCGGAACCGAAGGGGACCGGAAGGGGAATCCCCACGTTAAACAGGATAACGAGCCGAAAGCGCGGCCTCCTGGGCTCGGCATGGAATGCGCTGAAGAAACGGTGGAACATAACAATTGTTCAACCCAAATAAAATTGAACGTACAGTGGCGGCTCGTGAGTCAAATGCCGGGGGGGTGCACTCCACCGGGGGGTCATAAATTTTTAATATTTTGTGTATTTTAGTGAGTATTTTAAGGCAATATAGGTATTAAATTTTGTGATACCATAGGTATGTTCCGTTTTTTTTTCAACAAAAAATATCTAGTTTTCCTAATAAAGCTTGATTAATAAATACTAAATGCAGTAGACTCTCGGTCATACGGATCAGCTTAGTCCTGACTCTCGATTGTACTGATCAATGATCTTGAAGAATAAAAACATATTTGCTGCGATATTTTACCAATACAAACGAAAATACGTAACTCAGCGTTTTAGGGCCTACATTTTTCACGCGGATATGGCCGCAATAGACTTATTTTTCGTTTTTGCAATCATAATGCGTTATTTGTCAAATCTATACAATATTTGCAATGATTTAGGTAGCAATGACACTTGTAACACCCGAGGAGGGAGGGGAGAGTCAATGACCTCCACTAGGCAAGAAACACTACTAGAATGCGCGCGCTTTGTCATTGCAGATGTAACCTTCGATTGCTGTGTTGTCGTTGTTTCTTGAATACAGTATGATTTCAAATCAATAATTAAACGTTCCTCACACATTTTTAGCAAAATCTGCCATACTCTACTTACCTGCCTTTAGTTATATTGCTTGTAGCAAAAGTCCATCTTCCTTTCCCTTTGTCCAGCAAAGTGATTAATTACACGTTCGTTGAAATCAGCGCCGGGCAACAATTTTTTTCGATTGAACACATGGCAAGGGCACTAAGTCTATCTTCTTTTATCGTGCTTCTAGTAAATGTCTTTATTCGTTTCAATGTTGAAAAACATCTTTCACTTTCTGCTGTTGTCATTTGTATGGTGCCGATGATCTGGAGTAGTTTAACTCATTCTGGGAGAACTTTTAGGTTGTTGTCATAAATAAAATTAAGAAGCCGCAATGAACCGGTTGCCTCTGAAAAATGTCTTCTGCTGTATATAACTAGAAGTTCTTGTTTCATTTTCACTTTGTATAGTTAAAATAGTTTAGCTACGGTTTCAAGTTCACCAAAGAATGGAACCTACTTTCTCCCTGAGTGAGGAGGTACTAATACTTGTAGCCTTTAAAAAAGAAAAGGACTCGTATGATTGGGTTTACTTAATAAACAAGGGGCGACACAAAATAGGCCAACGAAAAATACAACCAAGAAGAACAAGGTGCCTGGACACTGAATTGGGACAATTTTTCCCTATTAAACTACACTTTCAATGAAAACAAAAAGGAGCACTGTTGATGAATTTAAAATTGTCTTCTTGAATGTACACACAGTTTTAAGAAACTTCTTAATCGGCAAGTACGCACAGTTAACTCCTCGAAAATGATGTCTGAACTCATTTCACTCCGTTCTTTCCGAGAGTCCTGCCGTTACTATTAGGACGACTCAAGGGAGATAGAAGCCGTGGTCCACTAATGCTGATTCAGCTGAAGGATGAATTTAAGGTCAAAAAGGCATTCAAGCAAAACAAAAGACGTCACGGACCATCTCCTTGAGTCTAAGATTCATATGTGGTAAACACACAAAACGCCAACGGGTCGCACTTGGAATAACCGTGTCTTCGAAATCATTGCCATGATAAAATAGAAAATAAATTGTAGATCGTAAAAGAAGACGACTCTAAGCCACAGATGGGAGCTGTAAGGATCTACGCACTCATATAAACTCTTCGAAGCCACTTAAATCAGACCCAAGTGGACATTTTCCGTCAGACAGCTACCGCTCTGCCGCTGAGGAATTAGGTGAACATGAACTACGTAATACGACAAGGACGGCTAGAAAAATGATGAACCTGTACACAAAAGGTGCATTGCACGCGGCACTTCTTGACATTCATTGAATGCCTCTATTTAAAGTCACGTTTTACGGAGTAAATCATGTTCAATCCTTCACCCTATCACGCAAGCACCTATTTCCTAAATTATAAATCAGTGGGGAATGTAACCTGATTTTTTCCAATGCAACAGGTCTTTTGATAAATTTATCTGAAGAATAGGTACCGCATTTCTTATCATGGGGATGTTAGGACTACATTGCCAAGCCCTAAATATTATAATATTAGTTTCTCAAAGGTTGTTGAAATTCGTAATCATAACAGAACTGTGGCAAATACTCGAGAATAGTTTTCCTGCGTCAATACGGCCTTTAACTGGTTGGATTTAATGTGTTCCGGGATTCGAAAACCCGAAAACACAAGCATAATGGGATAATTTATTTTCTTTAGCAGTACCTACCAGTAATTTAAAATTAAAATCGTATGACTACACCCAGAACAGTGACCATTCTGATTCCGTAGGTCCCTATTCTATGGCAACACCAAGCAGGCGCCAGATTGTACGCCCGCCGCTCCGGCCGGCGCAGCGATGCCAACACACTCGTCGCTCTGCGCATGTCCGGACGACGTCCCAAAACTCCCATAAGGCACAGGCTTAGACGCGTCATAGCACCATCAGCCCCCACCACTACCACTCTCCATATAACTGCATTGGGATGGATTGGGACGTTCTGGCCAGCGCCCCGCGGCTACAAATATGAACTTTTCGCGCAATTTTTTTTTCGTGTTTTTCGTACACTCTCGATGCATGCGATTGAAAAAAAAACTTCGATTAATTAGATGTATAATTATAAATTAATGGATATTTATTTTTTTCCTTTTTCAAATCTTTGGGAGGGGCGGCGTCCGAGAGTCCTTATGGGCAAGACGCCACTGTACAGACGTACAGAACCTGTACGTGTACCTTTTTTCAACTCTTTCCGACTGCCATGAAACGTATGGGATACGCAGCGAGGGGGGAGGTTTGGGGGGGGGGAAACATCCCCCCCCCAAGAGCTTAGAGAAATTTTTAAGTTTAATCCATTTTACTTATTTGGATCAGTATTGCTTATAGAATAGTGTTAGGATTAATCGGATATCCTTCAGTAAGCCGTAAAAACTCGCCATTTGAACCATTATTCTTAAATATTTTCTGGAGGAGGGACCCCGCAAGTCCCGCTTACCTTGGTGGGTGTGCAATACCTCCACAAGTATTAGTTGCGCCTAATCCCCCCCCCCCCCCCCTTAGTCTTAATTCTTAGCTGCGCTCCTGGATGCGACCTCTCACCCTATCCGTACATTTTGTTTTCAGTATCCTCATCCAGCATCACATCTCGAAGGCCTCTATTCACTTCTGATCTCTTTTTCCAATGGTCCAAGCTTCTGAATCACTGAGTGACACTCAGTGGCTCAGTGTGAAGTGACACTCAGAAATAGTGAGTTTTAAGTTTGTTAAGCATTTTAGAAGAGTCATATGATCAAAATTAGAACCCTGATAACTCGAATCTCGATATATTTAAATAAATAAAAGATCTTAGCACTTTTACACAAGATTTTTTCACTGCGTACAACGGCTTACTGAGCCATCGGTCTTGTACCAGATGAACCGTAGGTCTTGTACCAGATGATGGCTCAGTGAGCCGAAACGCGTTGTACGCAGTAAAAATCTTGTGGAAAAGTGCTACGACCTTTCATTTACTTAAATATGTCTAACTTCCACCAATTGAAGCCTGAATCTGTTGAACTTATTCGAATCTCGATATCTGGACACTCGACGAGCCTGATTCATTTTTTCTTCACAACGAATTTTAGAGGGGGCTCGGGCCCCCTAAGGCCCCATGGAGTCGACGCCACTATACCCGCGTAACCTCAAAACGTCGTGTAAACGCTCAGAGTTACCATGGTAAGCCTTAGTACCTAATACCCCGTTTACATTACGCAGGTAATTCGTAAAACGTAATTATTTAATTTTAGAAATTTATGTTGGACACGTTCAAGACGGATTGAGTCGATATTATAATAAGGTGACCAGTTAGAAATATATTCCAATTTGGAAATAACAAAGCGATATATGTACAATCCTAATCGCATGAATATTGTTAAATTTTGGACAGATTCTCACAATGAATCCTACATTCTTTAAGGTTTTACCAACAGTTCGGTCTAGCTTTAGTTTTAGCGCATGAAAACATTAATATTATTTTGCTTCTTAATTTCCAGTGTTTCAATTTCCTCACGCAGTCACGCCGTCAGTTGTTAACTGACACAATTCCACAACAACGAGGGCAGCACTGAGTTACGATGGTAACTTATAGACGCGTAAACGCGCCGTGGTTCCGATCGAGGTGAATAGTTGCGGAATGTGAATTGGGGTATGTATTATGCTCGTGGTGCATTGAGACGGCCTCTTTGCCGTGAACGGCGGCGCCTTCGCTTGGGATATTCTGCTCTTGATATCAGTCGTGCTTCTGCCACCCCATGAAATGCAATTGCGCTTTCACGGTAGATCGATGCCTCCACATTCTCTATCACTATCCTTTGAGGCGAATGTCGCCCACAGTTTTCTCTCTTCCCCTCACAAGTCTTATCTTGGTTTCATTCGTATTTATTTTATCATTATATCCATGAAACACCTATTTATTTTTGATCATCGAGTCTTGCAGGTCTTCCTAACTACCTCCGGTGATTGAAATTGGGACTGGGGAATATCAAGGTAGTGCTGGTTTTTCATTTACATGAATATTAATACGGCAAGAAAGTTTCCACGCCCACGACCTTCATAGTGAGTGAATTGAATTGGTGAGAGTTGATTGAAGCCATTTAGATCAATTTATGCAGTTTATTAGGCTTGGAAAAGTCAGCTTGGGCTGAACATGGAAGCACAGGATAAAATGGGTTAGCGCAAAAAATCAATGTGCTATTTCTGATTATAATTTTTATTTTGAGGTTACGAGAAGAGGAAGACTGCGGTTAGTATACCGTGCATCTGACCCTCCCTCAAACCTTTCCCATCCATTTCTTTCCCATCCTGTATCATCTTCACCCTCATATGTACCGGTGCCTTTCCCACACAAAAAATTTGTTATTCATAACCGGATCCACCACCACCATCCACTCCCTCCTCTCTTTCCCTCCACTCCGCGTAATAATTTCTTCTCCACCGAGGGCCCTCGTCCGATGCTCACTTTTTCGCTTTCCAATTTGTTCGTAGCACATTCAAGAAAAAGCGCGCTCTTATGCCGGAACGATAATATCGCGAAACGAAGTGAGTGGGAGAGAAAGGCGGGATATTGGAGGAGCAAGTGGTGCGCACGGCTTTATTCATTTTTTTTACATCTCTCGCCGCCCCGCGTTTCGCAATTTTTTTACGTTCCCGCCGCCCTTTCTTTTTTCATCCACTCGAAAGGATTTTCGCGTTCATTTGTCATGCTAACCCGAGGGTTATCCATTCGGAAGAAATACCGCAAGGGCAAAAAAAAGGAAAAAGGATAACAGAAATTAAGCACCGTGCCCAAAACTCCGATGGATAAAAATGTGCTTTTTCACATTCGAAACGTGAGGAAAAATGAAGAGAAACTGATATATACATATGTATCTAACTCAAAGATGATTTCTTAAAGCATTTTCGCTGATTTATGAAAGCCGTGGATATTTTCTATTTGTATTCTATTGGTCAATTCTAACCCAAATTTCCTAAAATGAATCATGCTAAGTAAGAAATCGCTAACTCTGTACCAGTAAGTATAAATACGAAGTGTACCGTTATACCTAATAGTAAAGTGGCTGTTTTAGTAAAATATTTGTATAGTTTGATAAATATTTATAAAAATTCTAAGTCACCGATATTTTCGGTTGAATAATGAAAATGAAAAAGCAGGAGCAATTTCCACAATTTTACATTTATTGATACGACCGGTTTCGCTTTTCAGCATCATCAGGTACAAAAATATCAAGTGCGCTGTGCTTAAATAGGAAGGTAGGAGGGGGTGGTGGGCGGTAAGGCGGGGGAAGGGGATGGAGGGAGGGTGTACAGTCACGGGGCTTGGGAAAACTGAGGATGGAGGACTCTCTAACCCCATCCTCAGTTTTGATGACCTCATGATGCTGAAAAGCGAAACCGGTCGTATCAATAAATGTAAAATTGTGGAAATTGCTCCTGCTTTTTCATTTTCATTATGTCACGTTTCCACTCCATCTCGCCTGAAACCTCAGACTATTTTCGGTTGAAATCACAAACTTAGCAATCTTATAAAAATTTTTACAATCACCATCACGCCAATTTCGTGTTAATTTGCAACAAAAAATTATGGAAAAAGAAGTTAAATAACAATAACACGCCAAAAGATATACCGTAAAAAGGAATAAGCATATAAAAATAATAGTAGCAAAAGAATTTAAATCGAATTAATGATGTTGTATTCGTATTAAAGAATCATTATCCTATGCAATTCTTCATTCCTATTATTCTCCATTCGTATGTTCTTCTATTGCGTGTGATTGATACATCATTCAGAGAGAAAGAGTAGTCATTATTTCAAATATCTCCTATGAAGTCTCCACGGATAAAATAAAGTAGCGAGCAAATGAATATATCAAAATATGGAGTTAACGGATGTAGTTTCACTTCAAAAAACATTTGATGCAAACGAATTGGAATTAGTTGCCTCAGAATGGTTTGATATAAATCCTTTAAATAAATGCACACAGGTAGTTTTAACTGCAAATTTTCGATAAATTTCATCGGTAGACACTTAAGTCAACCAATAAAATGATTCTCCAAATAGGCAGCTTCTCTTTCATTGGAATCCACTGCCCAATTAGTGGCTAACTCGACAAGAGCGAAAAACCACAATTTTAAGAAATAAATCGCTCTGATGATATTTCAGTAATTTCGTATTCAACATGTACGAAACACACTCAATAAAGACATTTGGATATAAAAACTGGAAATAGGGTAGCAGTCCATTTTTAAGTAGCGAAATCGAATATACTGCTCCTGCATTGCAGTAATTACCAGAGGACATGAAAACGGTTCTAAAGAAATATTTTCCGATGAAAATCAATGCGCCGCAAAATATCCTCGTTAATTGAGATCCCATTAACTTTATTTACCTAGTCATGATATGACTGATGTCATACTCAACTAGGAATCGGTTTAAAAACTGAAATAAAGAGATAGGCGAAATAAATTAGTAAATGGAGGCAGGTTAGTTCGGTATCTCCAATGCATTACCAACTGCTGGCATTAAATCATGGATCAATATGCTACGTTATCAAGAGGTATTTTATTTCAATATGGCCGACGTAGCACCTGCATGTTGAAATAAGCTATTGGTCTATTTAGAAATTGACGGCGTTAAAAATGCCTAATAACAGTTTTTCCCTTAACTTTCAACATGCCTCGAGATAATACAAAGTCGCATGGAATTATATATTACCACTTTCAATCGACTTCTTAACGAAAAATCCTAAAAATAGTAATGAAAATATTCCCATGACTTATTTGAAATTAGCGTATAATTTATGGCTATCCATGACCATAACTATTAACTTTGAATCCCAAGGAAAACATAAGCCCAGGTTAACTTAAATTCAACCGCCGGCGACCTTCATTTTGTAATGCATTAAACGACGAATCTTTCTCGCTTATTTAGTAAGCTTGACGATTCTCACATTCGAAGGCGTTAAAGCTGGTTGAGGTCGGGTAGGAAAAGTTTTTGTTTTCTTCACCACAAACTTATTGAATTCTAAATTGCACTATGAGCTGTAACATAATTTAACGCACTTCAAAATTTTGATGAATCAATTTAGCATTTTAAACTCCACTCCACATTAAAAAGTAAATTAAATGAAAATTATTATAATGAACCTTCTACTATGAGAACGTGAAAACTAATTTGTTGCACGAGATATAAAAAATTTGTCGACAAGTGCAGGATGGATTTTCTAAGAGAGGATGTAGGAGAAGCACTTTGTTAATTCATCTCTTTTTGATCGAACAGGAGATACCTGAATATTGCAAATGCACATCGATGGCTGCTCATAGCTACCACTAATCACATGACGCACAAAACGATCGCTGGGACTTGGGTTTGAGGCAATTGGATCGGAAAACAGCCGGCTGCATACAAACTCCTCTTAGTTTCGAGGCCACTACAGCCATTTAATATTTTTTTGCCAGTCATTCCATCATCCATTTCGGTCTCGGGCTTGTGCATTCCGAATCGCAGTAGCTCTGAAAGTTATAGGTACTATACGAGAGAGTTTTAATTTTTTTTGATGCGCGTGCCTTTACAATCAGCGAACAGCTCATTCCAGATGGGTAGAGTCGAATTTCAACCGCAAAAAATTAATTCCTCACCACTTTGCTTTCAGAATTAGCGGTCTTGTTCCTTTTTCATTTCGTTTCAGGTCGCCTTTTATTATTTTTAGCAACGAGAATATCCTTTTGAATTGATGAAAAATTCCGAGGTATGTTTTCCGTAGTGTATTCATACAAATCTATTTGATTGCCTGGGCTTTGGGAAAAGTCTACGTTAATGAGTGAAGACTTGTGTGGCAACATTGCAAACAGCCATGAGAATTCCGGCTCTCATTGGGTTGAAGTGGCGTGGGATGACTTCACGGAAGGGGGTATCTGGAGCCATAGGGTGGGATAAGGGATGATTGATGAATCGTCGGATAAAAAAATTGGAGTATAAGGACTTTTCAAGAGTCTCCGCGTTTGTAAAAGTAAAAATCCCACTGAACAAAGGCTAACGGACTGGAAAAAACTGATGCCAGCAGTTGAAAAGAAAGACAAGTGTCGATAGAAATTCCGAAATCTCCAACTCCTTTTATTTTACTTTATTGAGAGGAAATTTCCTTTTTCTTCCCCTCCTGCTGCTGCTGCCCTCTCTGAATGAATGCGAGAGGCGAAAACTTTCGCGCACCGCCAACAGAGGGAGAAGATTGAAAAGGGCCACTCCTTTCTTATTTAAATTCGCTCCCGATGTTTCTTTTGTTTCATCTCCCACCTCGAGTGGTTCTTAGAAGCCATTTCCTTTCACTGGACGAGGGAAGTGTGGCTCTATTGGCCGTAATTGGGAGGTCATTGCTCGTTTGCAATTAACATTTTTCGTCGATGCTTGAGAACCCGGATGAATTCTGAAAGCCCTGCTTTACGCGGTCATAGTGGGCATTCACTTGTGTGAGCCTGGCCGCAGATCGCTCGTGAAGCCTGAAAGGACTAATGCTTTTCAAGGGAGTTGCCATTCATTAAGAGCTAAAAGAATCTGCCCGGGTCACAAATATGAAAGGATTGCGGTGTTTTCTTACTGGCTTTCATGAGTTAAAAGGTAGGAGTTATTCAGTATCCACAACGTAACACTTATATCTTTTTCATCCGTATCTCAAAGGTGAATGCAATCGGAGAAAGTAGACCTCATGAGAGTTTCCTATTACATTTTTGAAAAAAAAAAACAACTTGATGGACATTTTTCCCTCGATTTGTTTATGGAGAATTTAATATGTTCATCACCTGCGAAGTTTAGCTACGGATGGGACATCACTGCAAGGCCAAGTACTTAATGTGCGAAAAATCCACAGAGAAAAGATCATCCGCCTTGACCGGGATTCGAACCCGGATCTCCTGATTACCGGCCGAGTACTTAAGCCAGTTCAGCTACCGAGGCTTCATTCTCCCCTGTGAAAAATTGAGGACTACACCGGACAAGGTGGTATGGTTTGTTTAGCATATGATGCCACGAGCAGTCCAAATCTCGCGCACAGCGCCACAGCCAGAGACCAACAGATGACTCGAGGAAAGTTATCACCGTGGTTAGTCCCGGTATACTTGAACTAGCCAAGTAATTAAGGCAAATCACTTGAATAGTACCCACTCCAGTTTCATAGTAAGGCAGGGGGTGATCAATCACCAGCATGCAGCATACAATTGGACTCCAGTATGCACACCACACGGTCCAAAAAACGTCAAGCATACTAACAAATTATGCTACTATATGCTGTTAGAAATAATAATAACGTTAAGAAACATACATTAAGTTGTACATAAGTTAGTAGGATACACTACAAGTCTACTACTACACTACTATCTATTTATTAGTGCTAACGCTGCCATTATAATCTCTTATTGATCGTGGAAAAAAAGACATTCTGAATCTGTCTGTTCAGGGATGCCGTCTTACAAAAAATATTGGAGGGGCCCAATTCGGGGATCTTGCCCCGGGAAATTTTATAAGTATGAGTTTTAAGTTTTTTAAGCATTTTAGAAGAGTCATATGATCAACATTAGAACTCTGATAGCTCGAATCTCTATATCTGGACACTGCGGGGAAAATTGCCATGGAAAACCATATTCAAACAGACCGAGGAAGGATAAACATAGCGAACAATTCGTCGGTCGTAAAATGCTCCCGTTCAACACTAGTTAACAAGAGAGCGTGGAAGAAGATGTAAAGGCGGAAGCTGAGGTAAAATGTGGGATTAGATTGCTGTAGCAGTGGCTCAAGAACGATATCTCGCGACTACCATCAACAAAGAAGAGTTCCAAGAGCGGCAATGCGCTTCGCCAATAGCATATGCAATAAAATAAAAGAACTGACTGTTGCGAAGGAGAAATAATTTCATCTCCATTTCTTTGTTCATTCATTCATTTCAAGAAAATTAAATCAATTATGGCTAAGATTTGATCCCTATTAGTAATAACTAGGAAAAAATTAATCGGTAACTGCATTCTTTTCCTGAGTAATTACACCAATAATTTCCAGCTACGATGTGTCCATAGCCATCGATTCCTATTGCGATCTAAGTTTAACTGCTTCGACCTCTATGACAGATCGAATCAAGACTTCCTCCCTCCGATTCGACCTTTCGATAATCAACCAAGTGCTTTGCCCTGAAGGATATCACACTCCCTATTTGCAATAATAAAATTCATGACGTTTTAAAAGCGGCGATAAAAAAGTAAAGTTGATTGATTGAGTTCCCTCGATGGCGAAGGATTACGATCTCATATGGCAATTAAACAACTACCACCTCCAACCGAAGAGACATCTAGCGGCCATCTCACGGTTTATGACCGGTACTATCGGAAATTCGATACTCGATATTTTTAACTCGGCAACGAATGCTAGATGTCTCCCGCGTTGGAGGTGATTCGTTAATTGTCGTTTGAGAGATTCTCCTTCTGCACGAGTCGCCGCGGAGCATATGCACTAATTCACGGATGTGTAAGTCTCCTTCACCCTTCAGAGATTTATTCACCCCCTTGCTCAGAAAGGAGAGGGATGGATGAGTATGGCCAGTTAGTTACTACCCCTTTTTTATTATAATCTCGGCCAGCAGTCAATCCATGGAAAAGGGGTCCCTTTCGACCAACTCCCTCTGCCACCCTCCATCCCTCTCCACAACCCACTTGCCGAAACCCTTAAAAAAAAACTCCCTTCTGACCCCGCACCACTGTCCCTTCTCCCCCTACAACTCAAAATTCGACCCTTCCCCCCTCAAAACCTTCCCCCCCCCCCAGAGCACTCTCGTAAACAAAGAGGACAAAAGATTGCGGGGCTTTTCGAGTGGTCGCTCTGAGAGAGAGAGAGAGAGAGAATGAGGGAGTCTAAAAAGAAAATATGGAAAAAAATAAATTCGGGGCGCGTTTCATTTTTATGTTGGAGTGCTTGAGGGAGAGAGAGTGTCCGAGGATAATGAAAGGTTGGTCACTCGTGGCATGAGAACAAACCCCGAAACCCCCCCTTCCAATACGCTCCCCCCCCCCATTCCACCCCCGGCCATTTCCCAAAACCATCCCTCTTGCTGTGAAGGGGTGGCCGAAACTCCAAATGCATGTGTGCCACCGTGCGAAGTCACGTTGAGTCACCGTTCGCACCACGGTGATTGCGACGGAGGAATCCTCGGTCAGGAGGCTTCTTGTTAGAGAAATGCCGTCACCCACCACATGCTAAAATGAACTAGCAAAAGTTTCCGCTGACAGGGAGAGTGATGCGAATTTCACCGATGAATAAGCTTTACTAAGGGCTATTATCAAAACTTTCTACTCATTTGCGATGATACGATTCATCAAATTCATATCTTTATATAAATTTTGATATTAGTTGTTGTGGTGTAACCAATAAAGTTATATGAGAAAAACTTAAACCGACTAAGCATACAAGGGCTACACAATAACGTCAACGACGTCAGGCGAGATGATGTGGAACATATTGCGAGGATTAATAAATGAAAGATTTCGCAATATCCACTTTAGCTTTTAATTGAGTACAACGCGTTTCAACGCCACTGTGTCGTCATCAGGTTCACTGATGACGCAGTAGCGTTGACACGCATTGCACTCAATTGAAAGTCTGCCTGGACATTGCAAAACCTTTTCTTTATTAATTCTCGAGGACTACGCAAATTTTACGCCGATCTGAATAAAGAAAAGGCCATGAGTGGATTTAATTGGTTACACTACAGCAATTAATATCAAATTCAAATCTGGAGATTTCGATGCTTGTGAGTGGATGTGTTCATTTTAAAATGTCCATGGGTTTGCAATGATTCCTTTTAATTTGTCATCGAACTGATTCATGCCTCAAAGTAAACTCTTAATAAAGTGGTCCTAATTGAAGCATGTGTTAATCCAAATATTGATTAAATCATAAGGTTACAGCAGTTGTAATTTATTAGTATGTAGCAAAAGATAGGAGGCTAGGAAAAACATTATGATATGAACACAAAAGCTTGAAGAGGTGGAAGAGTTTTGCGACGGACGGAGCAAGAAAGAAATGGTGAGCGGAATAGCGCAGGCAAAGAGGGCTTCATACACACGGAAGAATCTTCTTACAGCTGAGAATACAAGAATAGAAGTAAAGAAGCAGTTCATCAGGTGCTACATATGGAGCATGTATCTCTATGGAAGCGAGGCTTGGACATTGACAGCAGCAGAGGAGTTAAGAGTGGAAGCATTCGAAATGTGGTGCTACCGAAGAATGATGAAGGTAAAATGGATCAACCACGTAACTAACGAGGAAGTGCTGGGAAGAGTGGGAGAAAAGAGAAGTCTTCTAAAAACCTTAAGCAGAAGACGGGACAACTTAGTTTGCCACATTTTGAGGTACGATGGTCTGATGAAGACTATCGTAGAAGGACAGGTGGAAGGGAAGGACAAGGGACGGCCCCGAATGAGTTAGGACATAGGGCAAAGGGTTATAAAGGATGTAAAAGAGAAGAATTACGTCGCTATGAAAAGGCTAGCGGATAGGAGAGAGGAATGGAGAGCTGCGTCAAACCAATCCTAGAATTTTTTTAGGATGCATTTTTCTTTAATGATTTTGTTATAAAAATAATGCGGGAGGTGGGAATTTTGTTCAAATTTCCCTCTCACTTGTACAATAAAAAATTCCGAAACTCGATTTCCAAACTGCGGCGAAAGTGGCGCCGCTCCATTTGTTGCGATACTTTTGAATCCGACTGTACCTGTACTCATCTTTTCCCTCGTCAGTAATCTTTTTCAATCAAATGGTAACAATATTTATGTTTATTGGGGAGAGCTCGAGGATCTTTGCTGATGGATCGTTCCATTCCAGTATTGTACTGTTCAAGCATGAGTCGGTGAAGGAGTTGTGGGAAGAGTTCGAATGGAGAAAAGAAGAGTATTGGAGTGTCTTCACCGTGACTGTGTAACTGCTTCGTAAAGGCGCCCTTTTGTGAATCGCCATAGGTATGAAGTACGACTTCCGAGGTGGAGCGAACGAATCAGGCGAGGAGAAATAGTGGCAACCTCGTGCAACCGCATTTTGGCTCCCGGTTCGCGAAGTTTCTATTTTGCTCTCTCTCTTTCTGCGCTTTGGATATCTCTCCCTGGCCACACATAAATGGACGCCATTCCTTTATCGCGAGAAGGAAAAGAGAAAAAAACGTAATCGATAGACAGGCACGGGCAAAATGGCTCTGGGTGGAGTGGCCCATCGGTTGGTGTTTTGGATTGGGAGGTTAGGGAAGACCCTAGATAGCAGAGAAGAAGAAGAACCTTCAGAGATCAGTTGTAACTCGTCCGCCAATCATTTGTCGATTTCCGGAAGAAAATAAAATTTATCCGCTGCCCTCGGCGTGATAGTCCGTGGGCTGTTCGTATTCAACCCACCGACGAACATAACGTTGCAGCATAAAAAAATCTCCTCTGAATCCACGCAGTTCAGTTTTCATCCCCTTTTTCCTCGACATATCATCCAAGGATAAAATTCGCCCACATTCTCCAGTTATGCTCGCTTCGAAACTCCATCCCTGACTCTCCTTTAGCCTGAGGGGCTGAAAACTGTGGCTGAGCGGTAGGAGGAGAAGGCGGGTCGAATGCGGTCGATTCCTAAGGTACATTTGATGGAATATGGCGGCTGTGATAGGCCACAAATTGAGTGGATCTTTTGAAAAGACTCTTTTCCAACCCTGGCGAGCGGAAGGGAGGATGGGGTAAAACGTATACTCCAGCTGCTATACCGAAGCATCAGAAACTTTTCGAGTGCCCGCTACTCTGCCCCCTACCCCCCCCCCCCCCCAAACCATCCAGATAGATCTTCCATAACCCCCCGAAAGCACCCCCCTCCAAACAACTTTATTTTTCTGCCGGCTCTCTCTCCTGCCCTGTCATTCCACATCGCCCCCCATACCTCTCGACTGCTCCGCTGAGATAACCCAGTAAAATTCCTCGAGAGATGATTTATCACTCCAAATAACCTTTCGTTTCGCCACTCGAAAATACGAGCAAACCTATTGGAAGTAATTATATTCGCCGCCGTCTTCATTAATCAGTTACCGAGATAATTCGAGCGGAAGGATTTCTTCAGGATCGTCGACGAAATGTAAAACCAATTCATTTTTTTTCGAATCCAACTAATGGCGATAAACATCCCCGCTTTCACGCCGCCAGTTTTTAGGGCAATTCCTAATTAATTCGCGTTAATTATGAGGAACGACGATGACGGGAAAAATATTATCCGACGTAATATCTCTCGAGGAGGAAGTTCAATAAAATATGCATTAAGTCTTCCAAAAATAGTCTCTTCTTAGGTTGAAGTTTCGCAATAAATTCCCTGTAATTGAAACGAGACGAAGGGCGGACGCCAATGTGATTGAATTAGTGATGATCTCGAGGGAAGAATTTAAACTGCTTACTGAGATTATTTCTACGTCGTTACTATGTCATCTAAGACGTTTACTTTTCTAAGTAACAAATAATCATTTTAAAAAATTAGAAAACTGACTTACGTTATTTACTATATAAAACAAACACGCCAATTTCATGCAATAAGAATATTAAGTTTCGGAGAAATGGAAAGTTAATTCCTGCGTGAAATATTAACGCGGGAGAATGCATAGTATAGATATTTAAAACTTGTTAAAATAATCAAAATATAATGGTTTTGACCATAAATAATGCTTTTCAGGTAAGTTGTCGCAGCAAATTCATTATTGCTGAATATAAATTCTTTGACACTTTACCATAGGAGAAACTGGTAAAGTATAAGAAAATTATAGGTAACTATACCGACGTTCAAAACAAATATTTTGAAGAAACTCTATGTACCATAATTGGATCAAAATATCATAGCTTAAAGAATGGACATAAAAAACGCCAAATTTTTGTAATAAATATGGACAAAAAAGGTTACGTATTGACAAATTTATTCATTGATTTGTTTATTTAAATAAAAGAATAGGCAACAATTGGGAAACAAAAGGCCGTAATAAAAAAATGGTCAAAACCAGTAGTGGCGTATACGTTTGTAACACTTGAATTATGTTAATCGCTGGCATCACAAGCCTATTTGGGGCTTAGTAAAACCTTCATCAATTTAAAAACTATCATTATTATTGCTGTAGTCATTGTGTAATAGAAATATAGAAAGCATTTTGAAATATAAAAAATTGGTAATGTCGGAAAGTTGGCAGGCGAGGAGCTAGCGAATACATCGAGTTGTAGCGAAAAATGTCGTAACGATTGCTTGATAAAATGGTAATCATTTCAAAAATAAATTTTACATTATTAATAAAAGCAGTTTTGGTTCACGGAAATGGCAATTGAATCTCTGAATCTTCATTAATTACCCTGTCTATTATTACGTTGATTTTATCCATCTATCTCTATGTCTGCGCCACAGAAATCAACTGTGTGCTAGTGTGGGTCTTAGATTAGTTAATTTTTTTACCTGATTACATCAGTCATCACTACTTGATTACCGAGATAATTCAGCTTATGAAGTTTATTTTGTCTATTTATGAAATGGTTTGTCAAATACGGAATTTATTTTTTTTGTAATAATTGCATATAATTTATTCCTCTTATCCTCAATCACTCTAGAAAAACTGGTAACCTATTTCGCAAAAAAATATAATAAAATATAAATACATAAGAGGTTATCGCATATTATTATAAGATTGGTTTATAAAATTTTAATATAATTAATCGCGGTTTTAGCATGATATTTTACGAATTAGTCCAATTTAGAAAGAAGTATCATAGTAGATACCATTATGACGCGCTGGGTTTTGGATTAAAGTTTGCTGCTTGCAGTACCATGCCTCCTCAAAAGAAATTAAGTCCATGCAATGAAGAATAAAGATGTAGGAGAGGGTGGTGAAAAGAATAAACTATACAATTCCGCGGCTCGTGTTCATTTTCAGAGGGACTGAATCTCTGGTCCGGAAAGATACACGATATTAAGACACATGGACTACTATAAATGTGCGCGCACGATAATCATTTAATTAATTTACACTAAATAACCTTAATTCCGTGACTTTAAATGCAGTAATTATATCTCATGAAAGTTATATAATTTTATTACTGTAAGTAATTACAATCCATGATATATTTCAGCTAATAACAGCTTATCATTTTAAGGCCAATAATCACATTTATTCAGTTGCAATTCGTAGTAAAAATGTAAGATGTGAAACTACTTTGTGTTAGCATGGTAAAAGAGAGAAAGACATGGGCGAAAAAGTTTATTTTCTGCGAGGATGGAAAATTATGGTCAACTGAAACAAAACGGCATTTATTTGATCGTTGGTAAATTTAGCTTGAAATTCCAGTACAGTAATATGTCAATGGCAGCGTTCACAGTCAAAATCATCGTGAAAGCTGGCTTAACTAACACAAAAATTAGCATAACGTTTGTTTCATTTGGAATTAGGGAGAAAATTCGAGCAAAAATTCGGAGAGCACACTGTCGGAGGCTTTTTATCATGTCACTTTTCATCCGTATTTTGTTAGATCAAACCGTGAAATACCCGAGAATCATGGAAGAAGATATCTCACCCAACTCAATGTCACCAAGTACCGTGTGCAAGGGGATTGCATATAGGAGGTCCAATTCCATCCCATGGCCAGGCTGATTTCTGACGACACTTCGGCCGAATTTTAATAGGTTGTCAAAAATCTCCGCGGTGTGGTTATGAGTTAAATTCGATCCAATTTTTTCCAATATTTTGCAGTATAATATTTGTAATTGCGGAGAATAGCATTGAAAAGCAATAAATTCGATAGATCACATCGTCATACGCATAAATTTCGGATTACACCCCTAATTAACGAACCAAACATACCTTATTTCCGCGTGAAACTCGGATCACTTTGTCCGTCAACGACGCGAGTGGCGACTTTTGTGAACCCATTTCAATGCGCGGTGGGTGACTACACAATTGGAGGCCATCTTGAGATAGATCCTCCTTTGCAAAATCCGTGACCTTGTGAGTGGCAATTTGCTGTTAGTTCTTCTGAAGAACTATAGATGGCTTCGATTATGTACGAGTTTCTATTTTTTATAATCCCCCCTTAGACATCAAGCTAATTTTTCGTTTTATGATTAAATTAGTTGTCCATTGTTTTTTTTCATAAACTGGTGAATTGCAATTTTAGCTATGTCCTCTGTTGTACTTTCTCTGTTTCTTTTCCACTTCGTTCTTTGAAACAGAAAGCCAAACCAATATCGGAAGAGATCACTTTTGGAAAATTCGGTGGGAGACAGCACAAAATATCCCGAGAAAGATTGATGAAGGAAATTCGAAGAAGTTTTAAAGGTCGAAAATGACATAAAATTAAATTGGACGATTAATTTTTGTATATAATTGCGGTGGAATAATTTCCCATTAGATCGCAATTAATCCATATTAATTACATGCGTGCAACAATTTCTCAAAAATAAAATATCGCCTCGGGTTGGCATCGATCCTATATCACCAGCAAGTGCACCGAGGGTTTCGAAAAATTACGATATCAGCACTTAAATGCTCGCCATGGAATATGTTCTAGCTTGCTCAAAGGATGATGCATGGAAGATTTACCGTTTCGTATCTTTAACATCATTCAAAGGAAAGAGAACTTCCGAGGGAAAACAATTTCACTCATATTTAAGCGCACCTGCATTTTACACCACGTTACTTCGAGTTAATCAGTGTAAAGTGGATGCAAGATTTTTCCAAGCAATAGCATCTCACTTTTATCTCATTCGTTCATTTCAAATCACTCATGACAAAAGAGCCGAGGTAAAAGTGCTGAAGATGACAAGGATTGTGTGTTTGACGGTGATTTAAACATATTCTGTTGTCATGAGACAAATAAATAAACATCATAATTGTTATAAGTTTTCCTGGATATCACACAATTACTTCTGCCACTTATTTTTTATCAGAGCGCGACCCGAGTTTCAATGAATTATCATCATCTTCAGGCGCAAATTATGATTGAATTTTTGATTGAATTGAAATGAATTTTAAAACGGACGCCAGAATATGGGAAAAGGATGGCTAAAGATATCCATTTATCAGAGTACTGTCCTGGCTTTCGATAATTTTTGAGATTTCCAACTGCTCTCTATAGTCCAAATCGGTCATTGCGTAATTTTAAATTATTCATTTTCAAATTGCTCCTGTAGCAGTTGCATATTAAGTGTTTCGCAAAATTACTTTTTTCATTTTTGTTACTTTTGTGAGCACAATGTTCCTTCTTCCTGATTTCAAAGCTTCTTCTTGCAAGGGCATACCCAGGATCATAACTAGGCGGGGGTAAGCCATGGCCTGGGGGGGGGGAGGCAAACCAAGTTGTGACATTAGTTTATGAGATTATTTCTTTAAAAAAATAGTGTTATTTTAGTTACATATCTTATACTAATACATACTATTTTTCGAGGGTTTAAAGAAAATTTGTTGAATGCTTTCGTTTCAATTCAGTGCTGATTTTGCGGAAAGACTTTTGCGATTTTTGCTTCTAGGGGAGGGGGGGGGGGGCAGCTGCACCCCCCTACCCCTCGCTGGGTACGCCTATGTCTACATGTCTACCCCACGTAGAGTTAACAGTTAGAAATAAGTTAGTGAATTTTGATCATAATTGTTGTTTAATGCATTAAATAGATAATATTTGAAAGATAATTCCTTCTCAAAGTAACAAAATATAAAAATACTGCCAATCCAGTAGAAGTAACAAAAGAAACGCGCGTAATCAACAATTTTGAACAGTACGAAGTGAGTGAGGAGAAGGAAGGAGAGAAGAAGAGGGAATGACAAAAGAGGGGGGCGGAGCGGCTTGCGACGAACATTCTCCATTTGCGGATACATTATGGAAACGAGTTCATGAATAGCCCAATCTGTCCCGGCATGCCCTGCGGGAGATTTGCATGATATACGGAGCCCGCTGCCAAGTTCGTTCGTTCGTTCGGTGGGGGAGGGGGTAACAGGAATGAGGAAATAGCAGCGGGAGGAGCACGGGGTGGATGAAGGAAGTGCTCCATCTGTCCGCTAGGAGGCTCCGCTTCCCGTAAACACATTTTCGCGCGGTTCGCTGTTTTCGCGCCGAGATTGAGCCTTTCTGGGGGGGGGGGGGCTTAGGAGGGGGTAAAATGAGACAACGAGGGATTCAAGGAAACCTATTACGAAAGGTATAAAGGCCCTAGGGGATTGAAATGTGGGTGATAGTCTGAAACGGGATTGGTGCAAAATGCTTCTTCGAACTGTTCACCCAAAGTTGGTCCTTGACGCAGACCAATCGGAATTGCTTTTTGTTGATTTTATATCAATGCAAAACCACAGTGTAAATTGGTATCAATAAAAAAAGGCGATGAGAAATACAATAAATAAATTGATTATACCCTAATCTGCGATGACATATAAATGATGATGATCGATAGGATATGCCTTACTTACGTAATTACAAATTAATGCTACATTCGACGGGAAGACTTAAATTTCATAAGATTATAGTCTAGTAAACTTCGTGCATCAAACTTGGTTGACAACAGAAAAAATTATCGACTTTCATTCATGATACTTGTCCCATTTAGAAAATAAATTATGATGAATTACCAAGTCAAAGTGATCATAAATGAATGAAATTACAATACTTTACTGCTAATTCTTTTTGGGTGAAATAACTGCAATATTGATGGGAAAGGTCACAACTAAAGCCTATTCTTACATCCCGTTGATTGAAAAATTATTACCGCAGTCTAACTTTATACAAATAAAATAATTAATCATAATATACAAAGATGTTGATTTCGATTTTGGACAAAGTAGCCAAATGTAGATAAATTAACTTTTTCGCCGAAAATCTATTATATAATTCATTTGCCGAAGTAAACCCTGGAATTGATAGCGGGGCAAATGTGGCAGCTGGAAGTGGAGGGGCTGATTGAAATCCCTTGGGTGGGGGACATTTCCAGGCGAATCCTTAGATAAATAGGCCTATTCCAAGATCGAGGTGCCTAGATCATGCTGCAAGTAGATTTTTACCATCTTTAAGCTTAGACTAAGAAATGACATCTTTTGCACATATTTTCACTCGAATGCCACAATATCAGGTGTATTTCTATGCCTAAGGGCTTATTCCATAAAGGGCTGTAACTTTTTATAGATTTCCTATCAATAGAACGACGAAACTGCGACGTCTAGGTCTTACCACTTTCAGAGAAAGTCATACGAAAATTTTATAATTGGACGAACTCATAAATTTTACGCCCCCGAAAATGTTGATGGAGGTCGAGCAAGGATAAATTGTAATGAAATGACCTGCTTGATTGTTTAATTGACCATGTTATGACCACGAGGAATCGGAAAATTTCGAGGCTTCGAGGTGTTAAGCCAGCGCTCCGACGAGTTGTATGAAAATTTATTTATTTTTGCGTCGGCATAAATATGTACACGGATATCGCAGGGTTAGCGAATTATTAGAAAAATATTATTAACATATTAGAAAATTCCTGATGCGTTTTCACCCACCACGCATTTGAATGAGTTTATAAAACTCGCCACTCGTGTCGCAGTAAGATCCGAATTTAGCGGAGAAATCAACTATGACAAGGACTCTTTACCGAAATATATATTCGCGATTACATAATACATAAGAGTCATACATTTTCATTACTTTTCCTCGAATTTGGAAATAGTTCACAGGAAAGTGTTAATAAAAATTAAATCGCTCTGCGCTCATCGACTCCCTGCTGACGTTGTTGAAAACCAATTAAAGAGAAAGCAAGAGAAATTAGGGTTGAATGGGATGGAAGGACGCCTTCTCTTTGTCTGCGGACCCATCGTGGATGGCGATTGAAAAGGCCATTTCCCGATTTTTCGAATACGCAGGAGGCGACGAGCCACATCTGTTGGTGCAGATATCCCATCCCGCGGGATAACGAGGGTGTAAATTGTTTTAAGGATCCGTCCCCACCGCTAAGAAACCAACCGAGGATTATCCTCACTCACTAATTCTCCAATCTCCTTCGCCGACTGGGAAACCCTTAATCCGATTCCAATCGTCGAACAACCCTACTCGCCTGCCCCTTCTTCAATTCTCCCTTCCCGCGAGGCTTCTCCAAACTAACCTCGTTTTTCCCCTCAATTTGATGATGTGTGACTACTAAGGGAAAGAGAGGGGGGGGAGGAGATTCGAAGGAGTACCTCAAGGATACGCTGTGGCCCCGTATTGGTGCTTGATGACTTGTACCCTGTTCACACTGCTCGGAATTTGAGAAGTACGGACAACGACCCGTAGTGCCGTATTATACTACACTAATGAGTTGCAGTATCTCCTGGGTGTTAGTTGTTTATCGCGACATCAGCTCCGCAGCCTGCGTTCCGACGGGCGTCTTCAGATCGAAGTGGTGATGAGCCTTCGTACCAACTTCATTATACACAAGCCAGTGGCGGATACAGATGGGGGTTCAGGGGGCCCGCGTTTATGCATGTAGAGATTAAGAAATTTTTAATCAAAAATTTCTTAAACTCTCCATGTGACTTGATCATTTTTCACTACGACAAAAGTAAAGGTAGCTAGAATATCTTTTGCGCCCCCTCCCTTAGTTTTTTCTTTAACCGTTACTGACGCTAGTCTAATATTTACAATAGAGATAAGGACTAAATACGTTTTGAAGGCAATAATTAAGTAGTTTCATTCACCAAAGAAAACGAAACGCGTTGATTGTGATTCGTTACCCACCGTTAGTGTATTCATAATGTATAAATTATTTGGTTTTAGAAATCCCAGTTTAGACGAATGCAAATGGTCAATTTTAACCTCATTTGAAAAATGCCAGATTGGCGCCCATGGGATGCCACTCCGCGTGACGTCACAGGGGGCTAGTTTCTATACGAGTAGATGGGAGTTTCACATCGTCTGAGATTACCAATGTATGCATGAGGCAAAGAGCTCAGGGAAATATTTCTTAGTAATCACCTATTAAAATTGCCTATTGTCCTAATTTAAGCCAAGTGCTACCTGCAAGAAGGGTGCTCTACGCTACTGCCATGCTCGGCAGCAAGCAGCGTGCATCGTAGCGGCGTTCATAGCCTCGTACCGTGGTAGCCTCACACAGCGGCATCCAGACGTCTTACGGGCTTTTCCCAGCATTCATACTTAGCCGTCGCGTTTTCGCGCGCTTGAAAATTTTCACTTTTCATTTAATCGGGAGAAATGGATATCGCCATTTAAATATCTAAAAGCGTGAAATATGTACTCCAGGAGTAATAATCTTTCGACTGTAAAAAAATAATAGGAAACCACCCTATTAACGCAAAGCGTTCGTCTCGCGTTTATTTAGCTTAATAACTCAATTCCAGACTCTTAATTGGGTTAATTACGGTGTAGTATGCATTAGCGTAACAGGGAAAAGTGTATTAGGGGAGCGTCGTAGACTATTGTGTAGAGCTCTGGGCAGCTTATCGAGGGTCTGGGGTTCGTATCCCGGGTGAGCCCGTCGAGCACCCTTTAACAAACTCCTCGAAGTGCAAGGTGGCCCGAAGAAAAGGACTGCTCTGAATGTGAGTAATTCACACGCCTTTAGCTTAGTTTAAGGTGAGCTCTATCCTCACAGAAAAATACTAAATATCAAGTTGAAACATGTTGGCAACGGCTTTTTCTACTTGAATCTCTTAACCTAGAACATTTCAGTTGTTAGTCAGCAAGGCAGGCCTCCTTGACTATTCTCATCAGTATTGTTACTTTCCTCGATTCAAATAAGCATTCCTAATTTGTTTATTAAATCAGCAGTTTAGTATGATACATCTACATGACTTATGTCGTTACGCATGTTCTGATAACATCCGGTGCCCACCTAGCGGAAGAACTACAAGAGCCAAGCGGCAGCCACAATTTCGCTCGCAAATTATCGAACAAAGTTAAAGGTAGAGAAATTCAATACGCCTGCAATCAATTCACTGTATTTTCAGCAAATTCAATAACAGTTTCATGGGGAAAAGTTGGACTTCATGCGTCTCAAGCCCTATAGCCTCTCCTATCTAGCCTGATCCTTCATGTGGAAATGTTTATTCTACTCTTCATCTCAATACGCTGATCCCTTTGAGAAATGGCTATGGCTTCTAAGCTTTCAGAGAAGACAATTGTTATATTCTAGTCAAAGCAGCATTGGGATAATACCGATACAGAGCCTCATAGGAAAAATCAAGAAAAAATTATTAAATCGGTGATTACTATATATATAATAATTATAACCCCCTTCATATCTCTTTTGTATAATCCCTACTGTAATTTTTAAACAATGAAACCTTTATTATGTCATTGCGAATGGTATTATCTATCACTCAAAGAAGGTTTTTCAACTGAAAACCGCAAATTCTGCCGAAAAAAACTCCAAAAACCCTAGGGCCGTCCCAGTAAAGTAGGCAATTTTGTCAGCCTAACTTTTCAAGCGGTCCGGCTTGTAGATTAGTAGATTTTTTAGTAGATTTAGTAGATTTTTTCTTTTATTTTTTCTAATGGTACTAAACCTAAAAATCAGCCGCTCCAGCAACTTTCAAAAACGATTTTTTGGAACAACCTAAAGCAGCATCCTGTGGTGTTGGCCATTTCATCTCCCTTCCCCTGATGAATAATAATTTACCCTTCTTCCTCCTATATATTTATAAACCATTTCCATTCATCAACTGCGCTCTCCCCCTGCTATAATGAAACCCCTCATAGAATCAGTCCCATCTCCCACAGCGAAGCACAATTACCCCCGGGGTGCACAAATTGCCCGGATCAAGGATAGGCTCCTCAATGGGGACACGATTAGCAGGTTGACAAAGGCAGAATGGGGAGACAGAGACAGCGTTCATGTCCGATCACAAGTTTCCAGGGGGGAGGTGCAGAAGGATTACAGCCGCAGTAAAATGGATGATTGGGAGGCGGTTCGTATAATAGTGCTTCAGGGGGACCAAGTACATGTGTGGGTTTGTTATTAAATACAGTGCGAGGGAAGGATGCGGTTCCCGTCATTTTATGCGATGAAATGTGGACGGTTGATTTTGCGGGAGATAACTGCATCGCAACTCTTTCCATTTTCTTCGCTACCCCCACCACAACTTCTCCCTGACCCGTCGTCACGACGATAATTAAATGTGAGGGCACCAAGTTCCCTGTGTAACCATGCAGCAAGATACGAAAGTGAAAACTGGAAGGCTTTCACTTTATATTCACATGCGTCGGTAGCAATGGCTTTCGCTCAAGAGGTAAGGTTAACTTCCAAGTATATTTTCAACCAAAGATTATTTTCTGTTGCTGGGCAGCAGAAAAGCTTCATCTTAGTCGTGAAATGTAATTGAAAAATTCAACTGTGAAAACCTCAACTGAAATACCAATGCAAATCTCACAAAAAGTATAAAAAATCATCCCAGGCTATAATTTGCGGAAGTAGTTAACCTTTATAATAAAACACAATTGTAAACTACGAAATTATTTAGGGCTCAATCGACGCGGGTATCGGTTGCTCTCCAACATTTTTGTGCTCAAGAAAATGACACTGACGCAATGGCGATGAGACTTTTCTAGAAACAAGCACTGAGCGGCCAGTATAAAGATAGAATGATAAGGATCAAATGGATCGAATAAATGAATAATGATGTAGTTCTAAGAAAATTAAGAGAGAAGAGAAGCCTCGCGAAAGGCATGATAAGGAGGTGGAACCACCGAATCGGCCATACATTGAGGCATAACGACCTGATGAAAACAATCGCCGAGGGACTAGCGGATGACAAGAACGGAAGAGGAATAACTTGAACAAAATAAATGGAGCCGGTAAAGGAGGCTGTGAGAGAGAAGAAATGCGTAGGTGTGAAAAGATTAGCTGATTTGGAGAATTGAGTGGAGAGCTGCGTGGAAACAATCTCACGATTACTGACCATAAAACAACCAAAATGATAATTAATTGACTCGGTGCTTCAATTTAATGTACTCATTACCTATTTCCTATTAAATGTTAGAAGAAGGTAGAACTCACCCAATACTAGATACTACCCCATTTATTTTTCATAAAGTCAGGTATAAAAAAAGCAAAAGAATACTATAAACACGGTATTTCCTTGATGACTGTAATCGTGGGATCCGAGAGAAACAAATGGAAACACAAACTATAGAACCGGTTATCCTTTGAGTAGAGATACCTAATATCGTATAAATGTATGTTAATAGAGCACTTAGAGATTCAGCTCATCCCCTTCCTCAGGGGCGGGGAAAGGGGTACGACGCCACGGATAGGGGAAGACGCCGTACCCTGGCGCCGGCATTTCTGGGGAAAAACAAGATATCCTGCTCTGCATACCTTTTATCCCTGTTAAATTAGCGGCAGACGAACATCATGATATTCAAACGAGCAGAAAACGCTATCGTGGTGGCCGTCCCTTAGTCTGAGGAAATGGGAATGAATAGCACGACTCGAACATTTCCTCCCCTTGTTTAGCATAATTTGGAGCAAATAGCGTAAAAGGGTTGGAATATATATGCAGCGGAGAGATTTTGCGACGAAATAGCCAAAAGCGTATATCCTTAAATTCCACTGTATGAATAATTCATGCTAAACGTGCATAATTGCATACTTTATTTCAGTCTTAAGCGCGGATTCACCTTTAAAAATGAGGTATTTTTAAATAAAAGTTTCAGGAATAAATTGGTTATATTTAAGAATGAGTAAGCTCGGTAATTCGATGATTCCATTCACAATTCTTTTGATGACAAGTAAAAATAAGAATCTGGGCTCCAGTGAAGGGAATTTCAATTAAAATTAAAGTATTGCATTACAATCGTCCAATCTTATATGTATAGGAGACACGTTTCGGCGCATTTAGGAAGTAGTGACAAAGACAAAGACCTTGGAGGCGAAACTGAAGTTAACCTCTCGCACGTAAGAGAGAGATTATCTCCATAAATATAATCAATGTTTTTACAATTATTCCTTCGCCCCTTATTTTCTATCTAATACATTACCCATCATGCAGCGGTTAAGAACTAGATCTCGATGTATGGTAGGGTAAGCTTTTGTTTCTTACGAATCAATGTGTTATTTATAGAGCATAAGAGCTAATTAAAGGTGTGCAATACATTGAGCCAAAGCAACAGTTCAGTTGAACGGACAGGAGAAGCACAGTTTGATATTTACAGGACCACCACACGACTTTTTAGGCGGGTCAGCATGTGGATTTGGATATACCAAGAGGGCTTTGGCTAACATTTGTGTATATTTCATGGGTAAAATTTTCAAATTTGATATTCTAGAAAAAGTCGTAAAAGTTCTACTGTGCATAATTATTAAACTATCCCACCGCGATTAATGTATGTTTGCATGGAGCATTCACGAAGCATTCTACGAGTCTCCCCTTCCTTCAAGCACCTCCCTCTTCATTTCCAAATACGGTCAAATCCCTTTCGTTCTACATCGAGAAATCCTATTCTTTTCCTTTTCCTACTCACCCAACATTCTTTCCTCTAACACTGTTTTCAACATACTCTCCCCGCTAAGTACTACTCGCTTCATCCATTACTTCTGTCACCTCATCTACAAGCTGACTCTCCTCACCCACCATATCCAGCACTTCTTTGTTCCTCTTCCTTTCCGTCCACTTCTCCTTCTCCATTCTTCGCCACATCCACATCTCAAACACTTCTAATCTTCCCCCGTCCTTCTTTCCAAGTGCCCACGTTTTCGCTTCGTAAATACCTGCACTCCAGATCAGACTCCTCACTAACCTTTTCTTTAAACTCTCACAAAACGATCCTCTCGTAAGCTCCTTCCTATTCATGAACGCTTTCATTGCAAACACAATCTTCTTCCTGATGTCCTTACTGCTTTAACCTTTCTCCTCTAATAGTCTACATACCAACCCTAAAATTTTAATAGAGCAAGTTTTTAATAAGCTAGTAATCAGGGAGCAAAAATACCGCGCACTCCGAAGTAATTTCTAGATCGAATATCGTATAAGTCCTAGTTTACATTACATAGGACCCCTGTGGTAAACGCGACCGTTGTCATCTACCTCCAGCTTTCAGCCCCCATCATCTATCACTGCCTGCTTATCTTCCCTGAAGCAGATGCGCCGACAATGAAACGTCATCGTCATGAGGAACCCGATTCCCGAAACCACCGCTAGAGCCACGGACGAGGCGAACCCAACCTCTTGGCTTGGTCGCCAATTGTAAAGTTGTCTCGCTTCACATAGGCAAATACTGGCCTCATTCCACGAAGAATTCAGAACCCGACCGCAAAAGAGGGACAGATATAAACACTTAGGCGGAAGACCCTCAGTGATATAGATTTGCTCTGCGGGAAAAAGGGGAGTGGGTGGATAAATTTGTTATAGCTATACTTATCGTGTGCCATAGAATCTTCCGATGACTTCTATCTGTAGCTGTGCAAAATCGTCGACGTCGATTTAAATCTTCAGTATATACGTAAAAAAAAAGCCAGGCAAAGACTGACGGAGATAAGCTCGGGCGGTTGTCTAAAAAGATATAGTTGGATATGAATTTATATTTTAATTTCTGAGGTAAACTGTTGAAATTAATCATGTTTTTTGAGTATTTCTATGCAATAAAATTGGTTCCCCTGGAATTCACTCTTGTGAATTTACTAATAATATCGAAGATGTAAATTTAGCTATTGTTAAAATTCGGTTACAATTAAACGACTTTTTTCCGAGCTATGGGTTACCAAATCTGGTGCTTCGGTGGAACTTTGTGGAATAAGGGTACTTTTTTCGTTTCAACCGTGATGTACATTCTTCATATACGGTTATGTGTTAGACATTTAGTTGAAGTAGACATTTAGTTGAAAACAACGCATTATTGAACACGTTTATCTAACTAGTTTCCCTTTGTGTCATTGAATTATTTATATACGAACTCTACGAATCATATTTTCTGAAATGGTAGTAGCCTCCCTCATCATCTCTAATTTTCTAACCAGACTATAACGGTGGTACACGGTCAACTTCGATTCTAAGTAATTTTCCCAAATATGTCAGCTGCTGTATATCCAGCCTAAATTAAGTATAGGCACTTTTTTTTCCCTCTTCCTCGGAGTCAACCTCATTTCAAATAAGGAACTCCGTCTCTTTCTCAATGCGAATGAAAAAGTTTTCTGGCTATGAGTTCGATAGTACTACCAATAACGATAATATTTCGTCAAACACAACTGAATTCAAATGCGAAACCCAACGAATCTGCCATTTGACTGTCGATTTCTCTCGGAGAAAAAGCTTTCTTTGGTATTCCGAGGGGATATTTTGTAGTAAATCCGTTTGGTGTTGTTATTCCGCTAACATGCATGAAATAGAATAGGGTAGTTTCCTTCATCAAAGAAAACGAAAGACATTGATTGTGATTCGTTACCCACCATTAGTGTATCCATGATATACAAATTATTTGGTTTTAGAAATCCCAGTTTAGACGAATGTTAATGGTCAATTTTATCCTCATTTGAAAAGGGCCAGATTGGCGCCCATGCGATGCCACTCCACGTGACGTCACAGGGACCTAGTTTCTGTACGAGTAGATAGGAGTTTTATTCATCGTCTGAGATTACCAATGCATGCATGAGGCACAGAGCTCAGGGAAACATCTCTTAATAATCACCTATTGAAATTGCCTAAGGTCGGAAAGTTTCCTTCGTTTGATAGGGTAATAATAATATTTATTATAGGTAAGCGCTACCTGCTAGCAGGGTACTCTACGCTACCGCCATGCTCGGCAGCAAGCATCCTACATCACAGCGGCGTTCATAGCCTCGCACCCAGGTGGCCTCACACAGCAGCGACCAGGCGTCACATGGGCTTTTCCAGCATTCATACTTCGCCGTCGCGTTTTCGCGCGCTTGAAATTTTTCACTTTTCAGTTAATCGCGAAAAATAGATAACGTCATTTGAAAATCTAAAAGCGTGAAATACGTACTCCAGGAGTAATAATCTTTCCATTTAGGCAATTAAAAATAATAGGAAACCAACCCATTGAAGGGAACGCTTCCATTGTGCACATGATGCCATCTAATGCAATACACGGAGTTGCGCCATCAAGAGATACGCTCGGGTAGATAATCACCCGCTTTTCCGTCATGTATTTAGACGATGGAAAAATTAAGACGGTTTGCCTTGCTTTAATTTCCTTCGTCAATCAAGGAAGAGCAACCCGCTACAAAGGAATCCTATTTTCTGCTGAGTAAAGGTGGCGACAAAATTTTTTTGGGATACCTTTTTCATTATAGTATGTATGAGGTGAATCAATGGGAATCCCTCTTGTAATTCAAGCGTTGAAATTAACCCTGTTGTCATCATTTTCAAGGTAATTACTAAGCATAATAGAATATAGTGAGTGTTTAGGGAAAAAATATTAGTAACTTTATGCAAAACCTTAAAAGAATAAAAGTGATTTATATTTCATTGACATAAGTATTTCAATTTAAGGAAGCAGTTGGTCGCCAAACACAATGTGTTGACAAAGCGGTGGTTATTCAGAGAATCGGAGAACAGAGTATAGCGCGCACATAGCATGCTGCGGACGTGAGGTGTTGTAGAGGAAATCATTAAAATAGGGACCATTTCCCAGGACTGTCACTGGTCCTTTACCTTTGCATCCTCGACAGAGAGTTGTATGTGCTTAAGTGTCCCTGTGGTGGCATGAAGGACGAGTAATCAGCTGGCCATCCATTCCCATGGCAACGCTTATTGCATCACCCACCCCCTCCACACATTCGGACGAGCTGCTTATCCAGCTATTCCGGGAAATTCCCTGTCCCTGGAACACGAAGAAGCGAAAGAGGCGAGAGGCAAATCACGCCGACTTTCCGGCTGAGCGTGTTGTGGGTAAAGGAAAATGGGGCGGAGCGCACTGAGTGTTCCATTTAACTGTGGACTCGCAGCTATCGTCAGAAGGAAAGGGAGGAGCAGGAAAGAGAGCTATTACAGCGCTTCAAGTGGGTGAAAGGGGTAGGAGGAGAAAGATTAAATGAAAGCGTATCCATGGAAATGTATTCACCCAGGAGAAAATGCGATGCCCAACCACAAACGATGCCAAAATTATATTCAATCTCCTTTTTATATATTACCAACTAATTTAACATCAAATAGCCGTCAGACTAAATCCCTGTCCACGTAACTTGCTTGCAACATTTGCGTCAAGCTAATAAAAAAGTAAATTTTAATATAACATTAGGCAGCTTAAGCTCATGAAGATATGTAAGGAATAAAGAATTCACTATAATAAAAAAATATTATTACATTTCTTAAATCCTTTGCCTACGAATAACTCGTTAAAAACTATATGTATTACGAATGATTGTTGATATTTCTCTTCTTTTCGTGAGTTCCTTCTAGTATTTGCTCACATATTATGGACTTTACGAACCCTCAATTGTTCACCAAACTTATTGATTATTTTTGCCCTGACAAAAATGTTCCCTTTTAGCTTCCTGTAAACCAAGTATTTAAGTTTACCTTGCGGCCCTTATTTTCATGATATTAACTTAGTATATAATGGTATATCATGTCTTTAGGTTAAAACATTAGTAACTTTACACAATATCCTTAAAAGAATAACAATCATATATCATTGACGCTAGTTTTCAATTGGAGGAAGCAGTCACGTGTAGACGTAGAGGGCAGGACCAACGAAAGCCCAAATTCTGTGCATTTATGGAGCAACGAAAGTTTAATCTTCAAAACGAACCTCCCATTTGCACGGAAACCTTTTTTTTCTTAATTCTTAAATTGAAAATACACCATCACCATGGAGCTATGAGAGCATATAAATTCGTAAACTTTAAGCATTTACGCATATCTCGCATTTGAAAACTTAAACTCAGTATTTTCTCCAAAGGAAACATTTTTGTACCGGATATGGCTAGATTTTTACCAGTTTGGGCTATCATTTTCCAAAAATTGTTCAATATGGTAGCCTTATTTTTGATCAAGAAAAACGCCAGGAAATGGGACAAAATACGACTGCGATGTGATGCGGATAAATAGGAGGATTAAGGGTGAATGGGAGGGCGCGCAGATACTGTAATATTTATATTACCGCCCTGATCTGAGCCGGCCGGCTTAGGGTCACCAGCATCACTAGCACTTCATTGGCAGAGTTAGTGCGCACATTACTTATTACATAAATTAAGCGATGATAGTTTTTTTCACTCAAACCGTGCATTCGCATAAGGATCTTCGTAGTAAATGAAGGTTTAGGCAGAAGGAGAGGCGAGGCAACGGTTAAAATGTTCAGATTGCTGGGCTGGGAGTGTGCGTATATATGTAGGGATCCATTTATGTGTGTATGTTCGCGTCCATATATTTGTTTGCGGACGAAGGAAGTTGATGGGAGAGTGAGTGAGAGGTTGCCCACACGACTCCCCGCGATTCACGTACAACAGAGCGAGAGATTGGATTACGGAAAGAGGACCCTTATCCCCTGAATGGGAGGCAAATTGGAAGGGCTCAGGGTAATGACTAGGGGGTGGGGCTGGAGGAGAACTCGCACTCCACCCCTATCTGTTTCCCCCTTCCACCTCCACCCCCATTCCCAGCCAATGAGACGAGGGCGGGTGATGACGCAATTTCCGTCTCGTCGGGGAAACCTCCATACGCGAGACTAGTTTCTGATTGGACCGCCAGGAGGAGCGCGCGTCCCCCTTCCCCCACCACTAAATCCTACCCTTATAAACCTCGTTCCCCCTCCCCTCCACGAGCAGCAGAAAACTACCCTTCCCTCCTAACATCAGGGCCTAAAATTCCTTCCGCAGAAGCCCCCCACCCTTATCTCTCTGTGTGGAATATCCAGGCTACACATGGCTCCCCATCAAATGCTTTTTGCCTCCAGGGTCGTAATCACCTGCGCGGCGGCGGCGGACTGAGGGGGTGCGAGGAGGAGGAGGAGGGTGCTTTAGAAAATCGAGCCCCCGCTTCTTCCTCTTTTCAATTATTCGCTCCTCCTCAATTTTCTCGGGAAAAAATCAAACATTTTCTCTCGGTCGCAAAAATGAAGCAATTCAGCGCTGATCGCGGGCAAGCGTCGGACGGAAACGGCTCATTCCGAGAACGATTCTCATCACCCGACTTTTGATGGCCGGATTTAATAGATCGACTCCGATTTCAATTGTAATAATAATAATATTATGCCTTTATTCGGGCGAGGTTGAGACTATGAAGTCCCCTCCTCCACCTAACCCCTCGATAGCGTCAATGCAAACATATTGAAAAATGGTATATAAACCTTTACAATACAAAATATATACAATATACACTACTAGTGAAATGTCAAAACAGATAAACAAATATGTGTGAAAATTTTGTGTAAAAAAGATTTCTGTTTGTGGGAAAAAACATGAGGATAAGGTTGTAATATCCTTCAGCGAAAAAACCCAATGCAGGAAAACGGCCACACGTTGTAAGAGTCCACGTATCGAATGCTGAATCGATAGTTGTCAAAACATCTTTGGTATTACATGGTTGTGAATTGCCATTTTATTTCCATTGTCGTACGCAATGTTTCAATCATCGTTCTAGTAGATTGTCTTTGGCTATAGATTGCCGTTTACCGTCGATGACCGATGAAGCTCTGTCTATTCCTCCAGGTAGACTGCAGAGGCTCTATAGCGACATCTCGCTGCTATAGTTGCTGCACAGAAATGCCTTAAGCCAATGCCCTTCGAGATGCCATAGGTAGATGAAATTAAAGAAGTTTCAGAGGATAAATAACTTCATCTCCTCTCCTTTACAAAACATTTAAATCATATTTAGACTTACTTTGAACCCTTGTAAGTAATAAATGGAATACAGTACTCCCTAATTATATTCTTTGAAATTGTTTACTTAACTACATATGGAAAGAATGCTATAAGGAATTCATTCCAATTTATTATTAAGACGGCATCAAAGGTAAGCCAAACATTTATTTCAATTATGTATTTGCAAAGGAGAGGTTATTAAATTATTCTTCCGCCAATTCTTTCATTTTGCCAACCTATGGCATCTCGAAGGGCATTTACACTCTTGAGACACTTCTTTGTAGACAATGGAGGTCAGACGTCGCTCTTGAGCCACTGCCATAGCAGTCTACTAACAGGAGTAAATATGGCTTAGTGTAAATGCACCGAAGGATGAAGTTCGCCATGAAAAAATATTTGACTTAGTCGCGATCCATCTCCCGATTGCCGGTCAGGCGTGTTAACCAGTTCCACCACCAAGCCATTTTTTCAGAGCGAACTTTGGGATGGGTTTAACCGAACGAGATGTTGACGTCGCATGTCCCCACTGTGGCACATGTGGCGAGGGTCGTGCTTACTAAGCCACTGTCATGTCCTTATTTTGTCGCTGGTCTGCGACGACGAATTTCAAAGCATTGCAGGAACAAATGATGAAGTTCGCCATGAAAAAATATTTGACTTACGGCTAAGTCAAATATTTTTCCATGGCTAACTTCATCCTTTGGTGTATTTAACTTTGCACCCGTGCGCGTGACTGCGTACAAAGTCACTTGTTCCTGCAGTGCTATGGCTTAATATTCTTAAACTGAAAATAATCGAATGCTTGTGGTTTATGGATGATATCAGTTGAAGCAAGGTGGTCTGGTGAACGGACGATCACCGTGTATTTGAAATTATAAAATGCACAATACTTCAATGGGCGGATAGCACTTCTTAAAGTCCTTAAACTGTAGAGTCGGGCCCCAATACCCTGCGATCAAAGCTACGCTTCATACCGAATTACAAATGCCGAGGTAAAAGATGAGAGGGGAGTGAATTAGAACGCAGGTGGAGCATAGATCTGCAAGATGGCCAAGTGTGAAATCACTCGCCTCCATTTGGGGGGGGCAGACGTCAGGGGATTTCGATATTCTTTTGTTTAGGGTTCAGTGGAAACAGATAATAATCGACGATATTGAAGTCCACAGCCTCAAATTTGTCATTTAACAATTAGTTCCTTACTCTATTATTATTAATTCTTATTAATAATAAATTAAATGATTAAATCCAATAGAAAATCAAAATAAAGCGAATTATAACAAAAGACATTAAGGAACCATAAAATCATGGTTCTTCTTTTCTCTTCGCTTTTTGAGAGGATGCCAAATTAACATTTATTACTCAAATCAATTATTAACCGAATAAGTATTTTTTTCAAATCAGTAGAGATAAAAATAGGGGTAGATAAAGAAATTGCAGTGTGTAACAGCATCAGTATCATGAAAACCTATTAAGCAGGCGTGATATGTTGGCGGGAATCGACTTTCTAGTAAAAAAGGCATTTTTTATGCGTCGCCACCAGCATTAACTACCCTTTAATTTTAAGATTGGTTTATCGCAGCTCTCCACTTAATTATCCTATCGGCTCATCTTTTAACACCTGCGTAATTATTCTGCTTAGGATCCTTCATCACATCTGCCCTACGTACTGTCTAAAGCGTGCCAAAACCCTGTCATTCTTCCCCTCCACTTCTGTCCTCCAATAATAATTTACATTGTTGCATCGCGTCCCATGATGTGGCCGATTTAAATGTCCCGTCTTCCACCAATAGTTTAAAAAAAAAAACTTATCCCCAAGAACTTCAAAATTACTTACGCCCTCCGTTTGATCTTCATCATTATTATGTGACAACACATTTCCGAAGCTTCCAACCTGAATTTCTCCACAGCTGCCACCGTCCATGCCTCGCTATACCATAAAGAATCAAACTCTTTCAGTTTTAATAATTTTATTTCCAACTTCAAAGCCTATATTTCCAACGATGAGTTTGGTTGAAAATTGAGTGATCATATAATACCCCTCAAATTGTTCCATAAGCATGTTGCAACTTAGATATTTAAAAGTCGCAGAGAATATTTTAGACTTTGATAACAAATTTTAGCCAACTTAATTCATTAATCAGCTATTTTAGCCAGCAGAAATGATATTTTTCCAGTTGTTTGCTTACTATGATTTACTCGTTCCCGTTTTCCTTGTTTGAACCCAGAATAATTGAGTTGAGCTAATAATTAGCCAATGAAAAAATTTCTGAAGACAAGAAAATCCAAATACCATTTATAGCAAGCAGAAACTTATACTACCAAATATTCTCCAATGTACGGAGATATAAATCTATTTCCAACTGTATTAATCTCTTGTATTTTCGTCAATTACATCGCGCCAAAATTAATAAATAAGCAATCGTAGTAAACGTACCTGGCTTTAACTTCAACGATTGTACGTTATTATGAATTTAACGACATAAATAATTTCCGCATATTTACCGAATGCTATGAATGTTTTAACATCACTCTAATTGCAATTAGAAAAACACTTGAGAGCGCATTTAAACGTGACTCGAAGTTTTCTCCGAGTGTAGGGTGAAGTGATTTTCCACTGAGTTCTAGAGCAATTATGTTAAATGAAATGTTTTTCGCGGCATTCCTATTTCTGCCAGCGATGAGAATGTTTTCACTCATTAAGTCATTAAAAGTAGCATGAACCTAGAGCAGTTTATCTAGCTGGAAGATCGCTCTTCCAGACAGAATAAAAGCCATGCACCATTCCAACCCGGTATTTGGGATGAAACATCCTACATAAAGAGTTTGGAATAATTACAATGGACGAAACAAGGAAATGAGTGACATTCTCCCGAAATCCTTTCATGTTCCTCGCAGTCATGACGCTCGAGATATTTGCCATCTCATAACTCATGAAAATTACATTCCTCTTCATTTCCTTCCGGCTGGTTCCATTCTGCATTCCTAATTTCCGCTGAGGCTAGACCAAACATGAAAGACGTACGATTGTTAGAATAATTGCGGATAATTGCTGGAGCTAAACAGGAGCTCTTCGAGCGTAATGTCGTGAATGTAATTTTTAAATGTATTATAACAGGAGGAGCCCTCTTTGAACGCATTGCGTTGGAATCACTTGCAAAACTTTTGTGCCTTTGCAATCATTTTTACAGTCTGATTCACATTTAAATGAGTTCCTACGAGCGTGTAACCCTTTTACAACATGTAATAATGGCGTACACAGCTCTTGAGTTATGCTCCCAAGCCACTCAAGTCTTCGGCTGCGGTACTTGCAGCTTGTAGGTATGGTAATTAAAAATAAGTCTGCGTGGAGTATCTGTTCAAGCGAACCAAAAACGAAGAAATGGTATCATCTCACATTGAATACCAAGCTTATCAGCCCGAGAGGCTTATTTATACCACAATCCCTATCATAGATCTCTCGCGTAGGAAAATTAAAAGAGGTACTTCATGAGAGTATTATCGATAATAGGACTATTATTTACTAATACACATATAAACTTGCGCTAAAATTCTTTTTTCCCTTAAAAAAATTAATTTTCCGCTCAAAGATATAATTTTTAATCAGGACGGACATGGAATCATTATGTATGGATTCGTACACCACGTATTTCATATAAATCTATTTACAAATTTATAATATTTGCAAATATTAAATAACATGGAGGACGAAGAAGTATTCTACGATAAAACTCGAGATGAGATTGGGATGGAAATTGGATTTGCTGATGAAATTCCAAAGCAGAGCAAATTGGTGATTTTCATCCCCTCCTATTCGCCGAAGAAATTTTCTGGCAACATGCCCGTCTCCATCCACTGCAAAACTTGAGGGAACCAAGAAGGTTCGTATATTTTGTGGCTGAGAACGCTCATTCAGACTGTTACACGAAGCGTGATGTTAGCACTGCCGCGCATATTAACTGGCTAATGATCGAATC